>NC_141153.1:53190472-53504639 GCF_053477565.2 Lygodium microphyllum | reverse complement strand
AGTGAGAAGAGTGGCATGATATCACGGTTGCAACTTGCTCACATCAAATCTGGACAAATCCCCAAATTTTCCAAGTCCTGTGTGCACTAATTTCAGTGAAATTGAAAGAATTTCACTAAAATGTAAAAAGCCCCAAAATTCCCTGGTAGATGTGCACGGACTTTGCAATTTCTGAGTCAAATTGTCCAATTCTGTGTTAAGATCCCCAGATTCGAGAAAAGCCCCAAATTTTTGAGCCGATTTTAAACAGATAAGAGATCTTGTGCTCACGCATGCGAAACCCCGTCGATGGGTGAAGGAGATTTCAAAAAAAAGATTGAAATTTTGAAAAAATCTACGGGTGAACGGACCCGTCAGTCGTGCGCTGTGACGCCCGCCTTTTGCCGTTACGTACTGGTCGCCGTGTCCGCCGTGCAGTCGCCCCGTCGCGTGCAGCTGTTGCCTGTTACGTATCGCACAGCAGTCGCCTCCAGTCGTCTGTCCACGCTTGCTGCAGTTCCAGGGAATGGCCGTTCCAAACAGGGAACGGTTGCTGGAACGGCCCGAAACTGTGCGGAACGGGCATGAACGGGGCTGGGAACGGGCAGGAACGTTCCATTGGCGTTTCGCTGGTAGACACATGCCGGAACGCGTTAATCCGTTCCTAAGGCCCGAAACGGGCGTTCCCTGTTTCTATGGTGGAAACCAAGATACGAATCTAGAAGAGAGTTCAATGTGAGATTTACCAATTCAACATCTTGAATAATTTCATCCACATTGAGCAGCTGCTCGTGTAAATCTTGTATGTGAGCAAGGTGTTCTGTCATGCTATCACCCTCATCCATGTTCACATTGGTCAACTCTCTACGGAGATAAGATATTATGGCCTCATTACGTGTTGCAAACATATGCACAAGTATATCCCATGCTGATTTTGAGGTCTTACAAGACTGGATGTGTGGAATGATCGATCTTTTCACTCACAAGGCAATTAAAGAAAGTGCATGTGCATCTTTTGAGTCCCATCTCCTTTGATCCTTGGTAGGAGGGGGAGGAGGGGCATTAACACCAGTAGCCTGTCCTCTAATATTACATTGAGGTGTTTGAGGTGCAAGACCTCCTAGTTGCTACAAATCACCTATAACATAGTCCCACAAGTTCTTCGCTACAAGAAGGTTGCGGACCATAAAACTTACCCTTCTCAGCGAGGACATCAAGGATGTTGCTTTGATCATTAGCCCCTTGACGTGCCATGTTGTTAGTAATGGATAAAAATCTGCAGGTAAATACTTCTCTGCTGAAGTATACCCAAAAATCCCCTCGGGATATGCAACAAGTACCAAACTGTTACACAAATGCCAAAGTGTGTCCAATTTGACTCAAATCAACACTCAACCAAGAAATAACAGCAATGCATTGGTGTATCATACTTGCCTTGTAATGCATGTTTTTAAAAGTACAAATTACAACAACTTAAAATCCAATCTTACCAAAATTTTTCAAATTTTTTTGCTCAATCTGACTGTAACAACAATTAAATGTTGCTGTACTGCTTGCTTGTTGCCTTGGAATACGTGTTGGGCAAAAGCCCTAAATTTCTTTCTAACATTTCAAAGAAATTGAAAAAATTTGTATCTTGTAGCTTGAATTTCTACAGTAATGTCACTTTGGGGTGTGTTCCAACAGGGAACAACAACTAGAATCTACCTCGTGAAGTGTGATAGAGCCTCTAAGACAAAAAGCCCCAAATTCTTGCACAAATGTCGATGAATTTGTGCAATGTCAGCATTTCCAATGAAGATTCAGACGTGGGATTGCAAATCAGGCGAAAGCCCCAATTCATTTGGTGGGAATGTCAAAGAATTTGTGATTTTTTTTCGAATTGGTTGTAAGTTTGAACTCCAGGAGCAAAAATTGACAAAAGCCCTAAATTTTGGGTGGCATGAGTTGAGATTTGGAAAGAGATGGCAAAATGGATGGGAAATTACAGAAATTTTGAAAAAATCCCAAATTTGAAAATTAGGGTTTTTGCATTTTTTAGGGTTTGTAAAAAATCGTAGGCAAGGCTGAGAATATGGCGAGAAGAGGTGGGAAAATAAGATGCAAAACTAGAAACAGAAGCAGCTCCTCGTGTTGCGTATGAGCTATGTACAGGATTGCATGTATGGTTGCATGTAGGCTGAAAACAGCAGTAGCTCGTCCTTCTCTTTCTTGAGCAGAGAGCTGGCTGACAGCAACAGGACTTTAGGCGGAGTGGCACCGACTGACGATGGCTGAATTGAATCTGTGCATAAAACTTGCTTTGATACTAAATATTGAAAAATGACAGCCAACTATGGAGGAGAGAAAAGAGAGAGAATAAGAGTGTGCTGAAGCAAAAGAGTAGAGTGTATTTGCTGAACTGAAAGAATGAGAATGAATGAGAATGAAAGGTACAAGATAGGTCTAAGATAGACCTAGCTCTAACTCAACTAGAGTTAACTAACTCTAACTCTAACTTCAAGAGTGGTGACACAACTTATAATTTTAGTTGTGTTCACATGCTGAAAAAGAACTGAAGACTAAAACATTGGGTAGCGCCCATAGAATTGGCAAATTCTAACACGATGTTGACAATCTTCAGGGATACCGTCCTTGCCGTAGTAGGAGCACCGAGGAGATTGGCAGGCTATTAGTGGAGATGCCAAGGTATTGGAGTGCCAACTTGTAAAAAGGAAGGGTGGGTGGAAAAAGAAGAATATCTCCTAGTGACATAGAAGAAGTAGAGAAATAATCGGATGTTGATGCAAAACCTGCAACCTTTCTTTGCCTTCTCCAATGCAGAGGACCGTTGCGGCTCATTGAGTGCCTCTAGCATTGATACCATGTCAAGAAATGACTAAGCAATCTCAATGATAGTAGGGTTTGCAGTGAGAAAGACAGTGTATATGGCAAACACTGAGAAGAGAAGAGAAACTTAGATGAACAAGATGATGAAGAATTGAAATAATGAAGTGGATCTAATACAAGGGTGTTGTAGCATGAAGGATGCTCCGAAGCAAGGAGGCTGCCGAAGAAGCCTCTTGAGTATGCAAATGCAGGGATGATGAGATGTTGCTTGGAGTAGGGAGACTCCCGTTGAAGAGAAGCCTCTGTATCCTAAACGCAAGGATGATTGACAGGCGATGCTTGAAGTAGAGAGACTATCGTCAAAGAGTGAGGAGCCTTTGAGTTGGAGGCACGCTAGTTGTTGGGGAGTGACGCCGGAGGTGAAGGAAGAACTAGAAACTGAGAATGCAAATGTATTGGCCTTTGATGATGGAAGTGCTAGTAGGAAGTCTGACGCCTGATGAAGGGGAGGGGCTAGGAATCAAAATGCCAAGTGTATGGAGCTTGAAAAAGCCGATGATAGGTGTGGTGGAGCCACCCCGATAGCCAAATGCAAGCTGATGAAGCCACATGACAAGAAGTTGATGCTTATTTTATAGGAATATTGCCAGGTGAGGAGTAGGGTAGAAGATGACAAATGCAAGGAGTGCCACCCTCAGGATGTTGTCACCATGATGAAGGGATGGTTGCCAGCTAGAGATGGAGCCTTTGCCAGATTATAAGGTATTGATACAATTCTTAAGCTTCGAACTTCTACAACACTATTAAGAAAGGCTTTTTTGCTTAAGGCATCTGCAACAACATTGTCCTTTCTTGGATGATATTTGATTTTAAAATAAAATTCTTGCAGTATCTCTATCCATCTTCTTTGCCTCATGTTTAGGTCAGCTTGGGTGAAGATCCACTTAAGACCTTTATGATCTGTCACTAAAGTGAATTCCCTTCCCAATAGATAGTGTCTCCACAGTTTCAAGGCATGGATTCAATCACAGATATAGTATTTCGAGAGGGAGCCTGAGAAAATCACTCTCAATCTAAGTGAGGAGGTAGCACAAAGCTTAGCAATTGTACACCCACCTCCCTGCCTTGTTGAGATGTTGAGCAATGAGCCACCCCTTACTTCTCTCCATGCTGTGACCATTGAGGGGGTTGAATACTGGGGTATCTAACCCATCCTATATTGTAGGCCTTGCACATGCAGAAATAGTGCTCCTCACTCTTTACCTCCTTTTGATATAATTTGCAAATCGTTTTGACTCTAGGACATGCTGGAGTTTCCAAATCATCTTTTGCACGAATATGCTTTGTATCATCAAGCAGATTCAATGAAGTAGAGAACAACGGTGTCTTAGATGGATTTTTGGACACATGAAAAGTTGTATAATGTATCTCTACCCTTCAAAAAGTTCCATTGCATCCACGGCTTGGTTGTGGCCAAGTGTCCACGGACAAGCACTTTGACACTTCTGCTTAGGCCACCATGGGTACTACTCTCTCTATGAGTTGTAGTGCCCTTAGATGGTTGAGGGCCTTCCATTGTCCAAGGATGTGCACAAAGGATGTCAACTAGGGAAATGACATCACACTCTACATGCTCAGTAGTCTTTTAACAGAGTTGAGGAGCCCCTTTGGTTGATGCACGTCGACTTGTGGTGGGTTCATCTCCCATGATCCTTTGAGTTCTCACAGGAGCATTGAAACCAAACTTTTTCCTTGGAGAGGGTGGTAATAATCTAATTTAACAATAATTACAACTAATAAATCACATAAATTGGAATGCACACTTTACTACTTTAATCTTGGACAATGGACAGCTTGTCAGACCTAAAATTGGCAACCCTTGTAGTATTGCTTTATCTTCAATCGCAAATGGATGGAGTACAATTTAGATTCACTAATCTTCTCTGCTTATCCAAGTGCCTCTTGTTGTCATAAAAGACCAGCAAGCCTTCAAACCAATTCGCCCCTTGGTTTGCTTGGGGATTGGCCTTCACTTTGTTCCTTATGAGACAGATTTAGTACCAAATTTGATATTACTTGGCTAGGCTCTTGAATCTCCCTAAAATTCTTTAATTTTAGTTATTGGAATTCAAGTGCTAGGCCCTCAATTTTGAGCATGCATCCCGAGTCAGCTATAAAACCCTAACTTTTGTTGTAAATTAGGGTTCATAGCAAAGATTAGCAAAAATCTTTATCTCTGAGGACTCAAATGGTTAGATTTTGCTGAGATGACTTGAGGGATGGTTGGAGGATGAGATGCTGAAGAGAGAGAAAATTCAGACTTCCATTGCGAGAAAATGGAAGAAATCAGTTGCTGCCTTGTCTAGATAGCTATGAAAGTTCTGTCTGTTGATGGAACGCCCTGGATACGATGTTGCTTAGGTGGCACAACCCTCAAATGTTGTCACCTACCATTGTAGTCTCTTTTGGGTATGTCAACTGCTCTTGGAGGGTCTCTTGCTGACTAGAAATGGCCTGCCCCCCCCCCTCTCTCACTCTCTCTTAGCTTGCACAAGGCTGGAACGATCTCCTCTCTCTCTCTCTCTCAGTCTTAAAATACGTTTTCTTCACTTACATGGGCAAGTTTTGCCAAGTGGTAGCTGTCTAATCCCATTTTCTAGCATTATCTAGCTTATTAGATTAATTTTTAGAATATTAATTCTGAAAATTAATGTAGTAATTATTTTAGTGCCTAGGAAAATAATTTCACTAGTCAATAATTAAAGTGGCTTGGTCAATTTGTCTCCCAAGTATCCTTGAGTAGTTATTGGTCCTTAAACCATCATTAACTAATTAATTAATGCCTAGTCTCTAATGCCACCACTGACATTAGTGACCAATAAATTGGTCTAGGCCCAAATCTGACAGTGGGTACCATCTAGTACTTGTTATGCATAACTTAATACAACTTTCCCTTTGGCACCAACTAATTTCTCGGGGTCCCAAGTCCCACATGTTGAAATAATTAACTTGCACCTCATATGTGCAAGTTACCTTTGCACATTTCATTAACTTTTAATCAAATGCTAAGCAAATCATTAAAATTTCATATCCTCGCTAGAAGCATGGCATCCAATGCTAGTTCATCTCTACCAACTCTCCTTCCTACAAGCTGTTCATGCCACGATGATGATCTAGACCATGATGAATATTGTACACTGATGCTATTTGTAGCAGAGCTCTTGGAGTACCTCTAGCTAGAAGGTGTCAACACTTTGGTGTACATTTTGAACAAGTGCTTTCAACAACGACGATTCCTCATAAGATTCCCATTAAGACATTCTACAACACTTGAACTTCTATATCCCACCTTTGTGACTTTGGAAGTTGTTTATATATGCATACTTCTAATGACAAGATGCTTGTGCCCAAAGGAGAGTTCTTGATTTTCGTAGGCTTCTATTTTGAGGCCAAGATATATTAGTTGTACAATCCTTGTAGGAACCGCATCTTGACTTGGAAAGATGTTGGTTTGATGAGAGGGACATCGTATAGCCCTTTGGATCAGTAGAAACCTCTTCATGCATCTTTGAGCTTATAGTTCCATGGTGTCTTCTGGAGACCCTTTACCTTGCTGGTATCAATAGTCCATGTGAGGTCCAAGGATCCTTCCACTATATACCGTCTTGGAGGGATTGAGAAGATTTGCTAGGCTGTGCTTATTGCTTTGTATGCGTATGTCTTTACAACAAATTATATAGTATGTTCTAAGGTAAAAAGTTTGTAGGAGGTTCTAAAGCATCTCGAGTGGCAACCAGCCATGGAGAAGGGGTAAGAGAACATTGACCAGAATGGAACATGGACATTGGTTGGGATGTCTCGGCCATAGGAAGTCATTTTTCCCAAATGGTTTTCTTGCCTTGCATGGCTTCTGATTACAGAGAATGTACTTTGTTTCCTCCTTGCTATCGTTAACAGATATCAAAACAGTGAAAAAGAAAAGAAAAATGTAAAGACCTTTAAATAGGACTGTTTGAAAGAAGATATTCATCACCTTTGTAGTCTTGGTAGGCTTCTGGGTAGCCGACAAGCACCCTTTGGACCAATGCTTGGCTGCTTTGGGGTGGGACCTTTGAAGTATCTAAGAGGGTAGAAATCGACTCTCATACTGTCTCATACAAGCCATAGCCTGTAGGACCTACCCTGCTTGGGCTCATATCTCTTCATACAAGCCATGGATATTTGTTCCCCTGCTTCTAAAGCTTCTCTATGGCACTTCAATTGCTGACATTGATGGTCTATATCTCTAGCATTGCGAAAATTCATGGTTGCTATCTCATCTGCGCCAGTTTTTGTCCGTACAGTCCTTCTTTCTTTGCGCAATGCGATCTTCCCCAAGATCATAGGGCTTTTGAAGCCTATTACCTAGGCTATCTCCAACTCAAATATTTTCCCAAATGGTCCACTATATGAGCTACAATTAGTGAAAAACCAGGTCTCTATCTAAAACCCTAAAAGGGAAGCCATAGCCATTTCACTTGAAGCTCATTTCCCTTTATTTTCTCACTCTTGCCACTTGAACCAAGCTATTGCCACTCTGATTCAGTGATCCATTGAATCCAACAAGTCTACATATCAAATTAGCAAGGAGGGGAGATTTTGGAAGATTTGGAAGACTCAAGCTCAACCCAAGAAGATTCGAGCATAGTGTCTATTGACACTCATTTAGTGTCTCTTAGCACTTGTGTCCTTTGACACAATCAGTTCATCTGCTGTTCAAATTTGAGATTTTTGGTGCTGATTTGCTACTGCTCAAGCCTTCCAACATGGGAAAAGACTCATTGACATGTCGTTTCAAAGGAGTTGGGTTTCATACTTGGCAAATACGCATATAGCTTATCGTGATGAAGAAGGGCCTATGGGCCATCACTAAATGGACAAGAGAAGAAGCCCCGGGATACAACTCTTGTAGTTGCCTGGCAGAAAAGCAATGACAACGCTCAAGCCATCATAAAGCTTGAGCTAGGTGACAACTATATCCACCATGTGGAAGCATGTGACATGTTTCATGACACTTGGAAAAGTTTGAATACTCTGTTTGGTGCACAGTCAAAGTCTTCAAAGTGTGGTTATGAATTGAAATTTTCAGACTGGACATGAAATCTAACACATCTTTGGGAACAGATCTAAATTACATGGAAAGTCTCTTAGCCCAGCTTGCAAGGATCAACATTAAAATGGATGAAGATGTATGCATTGATGTTTTGTTAATAAGTCTGCCTCCAAATTATGATAATGTCTCCACTACTTTAATCAGCCTGCCAAATTCTAAACTTATTGACATTCAAGCCTCTTTGTTAAAAGAAGAAAAAAAGATAAATAATACAGAAGAGCCAAGTACTTCTAAGGATGAACAAATGTTGTATGTTAGTAACAAGTACAAAGACAAAAAGGATCAGCTAATTTGTGACTTTTGTTAAAAGGACCGTCTTGAGAAATCCTTCACCCTTCACCCGCAGTTTGTGTTTTTTCGTTTTGCGTTTTGCGTTTAGGGTTTATAGCCCCAAAAAGGGACTCCATCCTAGACAGTCTGTGCCTTTATCATCTTCCTTGTGCTACGACACCCTTGTTCCCTTGTATCACATTCACTCCATGATTCAGAACTTCATCCTTCCATTCATTAGAGTTCCTTCTCTCTTCTCTTCTCTTCTCCATGTTTGCCGAGTTCACTCCGTGTTCCTTCCCGCAAACCCTACTGTCTCACTGGTATGTCATCTTTTGACATGGTATCAGAGCTGGATCTGCTCATCTAGCAGCAAAGATCCTCCACTCCAGTGAAGGCAAAGACCGGTGGCGGGTTCAGCATTCACTTCTCTTCTTCTTCCGCTGCATCAAAATCTCGTTTTTGTAGATTTCAGGTGTTTCAGCTTGCTGCCCACACCCCGTTTGCGGAGGACATCTCAGCCGAAGCTGTCCATTGCTGTCTCCATTACTTGGCGTCTGATTTCCAGCCCTCTTCATGTATTTTGGAGCTGATTCTAGCCAGCCGTATAGTCTTTCTCTCTCTTGCAAGATGTCTTGCCTGCGTTTTTAGTCTTTCTCTCACCTGTTGCCTACGTTTTTAGTCTTTCTCTCTCCTATAGGCTGTCCTGCCTGCGTTTTTAGTCTTTCTCTCTCCTCACATGCGTTTTTCTATTGGTTGCAGTCTCTTACTGCTGGTCACATCCTCTTCCCACTGGCAGCTTACTTCCAGCCCTTCCACTACCCTTCCACTCCTTGAGGGGGACATTGCGGTTCGTGCTTTACACTGTCTTCACACTCCTTGAGGCGGACATTGCGGTTCGTGGTTCATGGTGACTGACCTCTTCCTTCTTCATCAAGGCACACTAGTATCCTTTGCTTCTTTACCAATAGATGACCAGACTATTGGATGCTCCTACTGTGGCATCACCGGACACACCACCGATGCTTGTGGACTTTGACCTTTGCTCCCCACCCCCTGGAGTATATGCGTCTTCCACTAGGCACTCCTTGTGCCACCTCTGCTTTTTGGGCCACAGAGATTGTTTTGCATCGGCTATCAGAGTACTATGCTCAAGGCAATAAGACGCATCTGATGCGCACTAAGTCCTTTCGAGCACGTGGAGGATCGATTGGTGCTACGACCTCCTGGAGATCGTCGCAATGCCAACGACAGTCTTCTTCCACCTGTTTTCAAGTACAGTGGGTACCACGGCCCGCGGTTTTGCAGTCCACTCCATTGAGAGACAGTGATTGTTTGATACCGTCTCCTCGTCAGTCCGCTCCTTCGAGAGATAGTGGCTGCTCGACTCCTTCCTCTTCTTCGGCTACCCAGTGTGCTCCACTAAGAGACAACGACTGTTGCCCACCTCTTGCTCATTTTGAGCCCCACCCTTCCCCACCCTCGACTACTCAGGTTCGAGAGGCTATCTTTGGGAGCTCTTTGGCACCCCAGATACCTTCTTCAGTACGACCAACGACACTTCCTTCGTTATCAGACATTTTGGAGTCCGTGATCCATGAGTTTTTGGATTCCCTATCTACTTCAGAGGGGGATTCAGAGGGGGATGTTACTTCTTTGCCCTCAAAGGAGGCATCTACTTCTTCTTCGACTTCAGCGGGGGCCCCTCCACCTCCCACCTCAAAGGGGGAACCTACTCCACATGAAGTTCTTCACCCATCCTCTACTTTCTTGGGGTGGTTGTCTTCGACCAGCCATCTCTTCTATTGATACCCAAGATCTTCAGGTACCACCTAGATCGAGACCTCAGAGGTTTAGTTGCGACTTGGTGATGAGGCCTTCATATTCCTTCCAGCATGGATGGACGAAGCTAGTGGCTTCTCTCTTGAGGTTGTGTTTCGGGTTCTCCAATTCACTCTGTCTACTGGTCTTTACTGCAGGTTCCCTTTCCGGTGGAAATCTTAGATCTTAGGGATCCTCTACATCTTCTTCCTCCTCTTCTCTTCTTGCCTTGGTCACTTAGTTAGCATGGAGCCACCTCCTGAGATTGAGTACGGGCATATCCTTATGGTTCTTGGTACCACACAAAGTCCGACATTCCTCCTATGCATTGCATGTTTTCATCATCTTTGTACTAGGGCGCTTGGGCAATGTGAACAATTTTCCCACGAGGGACACTGTCCAAGTGGCTCCTGCTGCATGAGCATTCTTCAGCATGTAGCATTGCATCTCCACCTCACTCTTCTCTTGTTCCCCTTTTTGGGCATGAGAGGGGTATTGAGAAACCCTTCACCCTTCACCCACAGTTTGTGTTTTTGCATTTCTACGTTTTTCGTTTAGGGTTTGCAGCCCCAAAAAGGGGTACCATCTTAGATTGTCTTCACCTCTTCTCTCCAGTCTCTCCACTACCCTCACACCCCTTCAGGAGGACATTGCGGTTCGTGGTTTGTGGTTGTCTTCATCATCTTCCTTGTGCTACAGCACCCTTGTTTCCTTGTATCACATTCACTCCATGATTCAAAACTTCATCCTTCCATTCATTAGAGTTTCTTCTCTCTTCTCTTCTCTTCTCCATGTTTGCCGAGTCCACTCCGTGTTCCTCTCCGCAAACCCTACTGTCTCGCTGGTACGTTATCTTTTGACAGACCGGACATACTGAAAAGTTCTGTCATGCCAGAAAGAGGCATCTGAAGGCCTATCTTGCAGTTGTGAAGGAAGAAGAAGACCATGGACATGAAGAATCAAAAGAAGAAGAAGACCATCAGGAGCAGGACAAGCCTCACAAATCCTATTCACACTACTCTGATAAACTTTTTTGAAGCCTTGTATAACCTTGCCCTAATGTTTCTTTCATAAGCTTGTAAACTCCTCATGTAACCTGGCACTACAGCCTTTGTACACTTTGTGAAGCCCTGTTACAACCTTTGGATGTCCACCATGTTTTTGGTACCCACACTTAACTTTGTTTGCGACAGCCTCTGGATGATTACCATGTTTATGGTACCCACACTTTGCAGGTGGTTGCTCACTAACGGCTCTACACACTTTGTGCCTTTCTGGTTGTGATTGAGGGATGTCGAGAATTTAGGTAATCACACTCAGTGTAGCTTCTTTGTATGAAACAATGGGCAAGGAAAATGCAAGCAATCTAGAAGAAGGGACTGAATCTCATAAGCATAGTGATGGAAAGTGCTGCCTACCCAAAAGACTATGAAGCATTGTACTTACCTATCATTTGAATGTAATGCCATAAGCACTTTTGTCCTTTCAATCAAGTGCCATTGTCCACTTACACAAGATTGTGTTTATGAGTCCAAGCTTCAATCTTGGAACCTAATTTACTTGTGTAACAGTCAATTGTCATATCTATGTCCTGATGAGTCTTGTCTTTATCTTCCATCCTCCATAACCATGCTCTAGATTCATGCTTCTCAACATACTTTGGGGTGGGACCTTTGAAGTATCTAAGAGGGTAGAGATTGACTCTCGCATTGTCTCTAGTATTGTCCTTTCGGGTCTAAGAGGGGGCATTGAGCCCTAAATTTAAAGTTTTCATTAGCCCATAATTAAGACTCTTTAAACCAGCCCCAAAGGCATATTATTAATAATATTATTAAAGGGCTTATTTTTGGCATCACATATTGGCACTCTTACAGCAGTCACCTACTATTCCAACCTGTGTTTTGCGTCCGGAGACTGATTTCCACCAGCTGCCATCTGCATTTTGCTGCTAGGTTGGCCGCCTTGCTGTTATCTAGCCTTCTCGTGCTGTTCTAGTTGACTGTCATTATCAGCACTCAGCCAAACCTATGTTTTCAGCAGTCTGGGCTGATACTGAGCTCTGGTACCTATCTTTCCAACATCATTAGAGATTGCCTGCTGCATTTTGGGATTCATTTGAGATATGGCACACTCTTGGAGCTGCCATCAATGTTTCAGACTCTTCTTCCAGCTCACCTCATCCCTGGTTCACTTGAGACACAGGTTTGAGGGCCATTGTATCATACCAGCTTAAAGTTTGATTAGTCATTCATTCATTCATATTCCGAGTTCTCTTCTTCTTGAGTTCAACTGCTTTCATTATGTGCATTGTACACTTATAAGTCTTGTATCTCTATTCAAGCATTTCTTTACAAAGAAGAGGGAGGAAGAGAATTTATTTGTTTGATGTGAAAAACTATAATTCAATTGCTCTAACCAAGAGTCCACTGACCGGCAATTTCATAAGGTTTTCGAATACTGAACAGGAGGTTCACATGGAGGGTGGGCCAGAACAGGGTGTCCAACTGCAGCAGGTTCCAACCACCACCCTGGATGCTAAAGGCCTGGAAGGCACAGGAATCTCTCTCCCTGCCAATTTTCATGGAAACCTACAGGCTGCTCACTCTGATCAACAACTCAAAGACTTGCTCAAACAAGCCAAGGATGCGAAGCAAACAGTATGTTTTTGTTTCAACATTCAACAAACTTTTTGCCATGTTTTCCTTGAATGATCATTTGTCAATTGCTTAAAATATTGTGCTGCATGATGGCCATATCCATGCAATAAGGAACTTCAAGTTAACTTGCAGTGGTGTGGTTGCTATCTTTCTCTTCTCTAGTGCCTGCATTTGTACATAAATGAGAAAAAACATCTCTAGTCCCTGCATTTGTGACTTTGTCTAAATGTTTAACAAACAGTTTGCCTTATTTGCTTCCGTGATCATTTTTAACCTGGGATTTTCACTGCAATGTTCTTTTGAATATGTTGTAGCCATATCCATGCAATAAGAATCATTAGATCTTTGTCTCAATTTATAAGGTTGCAATGTGATTAAGAAATTATTTCCCCTGTTTGCAGGCAATTGTCAGCTATGGGGCCAGTTGGTAAAGTTTTTGGCGCTGATCTTCTCTTCTGTTAGAGCAATATTACAACTATCAGATTTTTAAATGTCGATCCTTGGTTACTCCATTTAAGTTTGTAATTTTCCATTGGTCTTTTAGAAGAAAAATGAAAATGAAAGCTTTGAAGAAAGAACAGTTTTTTGGAGCTGAACTTATGCAATTCCTATTGACAGTAGAAGGATAAGTAGCTAATACATTGTGGAGTCACATTGTTTATAATGGACCACATGCTCTAGAGCTTGAGAACATGAAGGATAATGGTGTGAAAAGTTTTACGAGAACTGGTGCATCAAGCTGCAAGCAAAGAACAACAGATAAATGTTCTTGGACCACAAAGTTCAAGTTTTCCAAGGATTTTTTACTATTTTCTTTGAAGCCATGGTGAGAGGTTTGATTAGAGTTACTTTCTTACATGTCATACCTGAGTATGCGTCTAGCCGCATCCAAATGCGGTTTCCTTGGAGCCTACATAAACTGACTTACCAATCCAACAGCATAGCTCAATTCTGGCCTGATAATAGTCATATAAATCAAACTTCCTACTATGCGTCTGTACATAGTAGGGTTTTTCAGAAGCTCATCTGCATCTGCGCTCAGCTTCACATTCTGCTCCAAAGGAACTGAAATAGGCTTACAGCCTGTCATCCCATATTTGGACAGCATGTCCAATCCATACTGCCTTTGCAAGAGCCATATCCCACTTGGTGATCTAATCACCTCAATGCCCAAGAAATAACGCAGCTCTCCCAAATCCTTCATCTCAAACTTCTGCTTCAATAGCATTTTCACATGAAGGATATCTTCATCACTGTCACTTGTCATAATCAAATCATCAACATAAATGACAAGTAGCATAATATCTTTCTCTGTTTTTCTCACATAAAGTGAGAAATCTGCCTTGGAAATCTGAAAGCCAATAGTGACAAGATACTGTCCTATCTTATCAGACCATGCTCTAGGTGCTTGCTTCAAGCCATACAAGGCTTTCTTCAACCTGCAAACAAACTCAGGATGAACATCATGCACATAACCTGGTGGCTGCTCCATATAGACATCTTCTTGCAAATCACCATACAAGAAGGCATTCTTTACATCCATCTGATGTAAAGACCATTCCTTTGATGCAGCCATAGCAATGACTGCTCTTACGGTTGCCATCCTTGCAACCGGACTGAATGTTTCTTCATAATCAATGCCATATGTTTGTGCATACCCCTTGACTACTAATCTTGCCTTGTATCTATTCACAGAACCATCTGCATTGTGTTTCACCTTATAAACCCACTTACAACCAATTGCATTCTTATCTTTAGGCAAAGGTACCAATTCCCATGTAGCATTTGCTTCCAAGGCATCCATTTCTTCATCCATGGCTTTCTCCCATTTTTCTTTTCCCATGGCTTGCTCAAAAGAAGTGGGTTCTGGTTCCTGTATCACTTTGACCATATATGCATAGTGAATGGCTGTAAATCCATCATATTTCAGTCTATCCACAGGATACCTAGCTCTGGTAGACCTGCGCAAAGTAGGTTCACTCCCAGGTGCTCTCAAAACATCCTTGGTCTTCCTTACTCCAGGTGTAACAATAGAAGGAATACCCAACTCATCATCAATGCTCTGTTCTGAGCCACTAGATTCACCATCCTCATAAGAGTGACTTGCATTCATATCAAACATGGGCTGATCTACCTTCTCGTTTTCTTTTCGTGAAACCTGCATACCACTATCTGTATTGTTTTGAGGAGATTCTCCTGATCTCAATCTGCCTGTCCATGGCGAAGAATGTGAACCACTGCTAGAGGACACTCCAGGTCCACTAATATTTTGTGACTGCTGCTATGAATTCTATGCAACATTACCATTTCGTGCATCTACATCATCAATCACATTTATGGTTTATACCAGCTACTCATCTCATCAAAAACAGCATCTCTGCTCACTGTAAACTTACGAGTAGAAGGGTTATAGCATCTATACTCTTTTTACTGCAGAGAGTAACCAATAAAGATGCACTTCTCAGCTTTTGGATCCAACTTGGATCTCAACTCATCTGGCACATGAACATAGGCAATGCAACAAAAAATCTCTGGAGTCATCCCATGTATTGCTGCAGTGGGAGTCCTGTTCATTATGTAGATTACTGTAGCAACTGCTTCAGCCCAGTAAAAATCTGGCAAGTCTTTTTTCATTGAGCATGGCACGAGATACCTCTCCAATATGCCTGTTTTTCCTTTTTGCAATTCCATTTTGTTGTGGGGTATGACTGCATGAATATTGCTGCTTTATGCCATGCTCCTACAGGAACCTTGCAAATTCATTTGAGAGGTACTCTCCCCCTCCATCTGACCTTAGGCATTTATTTGCAGGGCTGTTTCTTTTTCAACCATAGCTTTAAGAGTTTTGAAATGCTCAAAAACTTCACTTTTCTTTTTCATAAAATACACCCAAACTTTTCTGCTAGTCATCAATAAAAGTGACAAAATAATGACAGCCTCCAAGAGATGCAGCTTTAGTAGTCCACACATCAGAGTGGATTAATTCCAATGGCTTCTTACTCTCTTGAACATGTCTAGGAAATGGTTTCCTTGCCTGTTTTCCAAATTGACAGGCTTCACATACCTTATGCATTTCTGCAACCTTGAATTTAGGCAATCCTACAACAATATTTTGGGCTTGCATTGATTTAAGTCGCTATACATTAACATGACCAATGCGTTTATGCCAGATATCAATATCTGTAACTACATCGGTCCCATGTGCAAACATTGCTGCACTCAATTCAGGCATGTCTGCATCCAACGTAAACATTCTGCCCTTCTTCTTTCCTTTTGCTATCAAGCGACCTTTATTTTTCATATCCTCAACAAAGCATCCATGAGAATTAAATCTGACCTGCAAGCCCTGCTCAACCATTTGACCAACAGAAACCAGGTTCTTGGTGATATTCGGGACATGAAATACATCCGACAGGTATTTCTTTTTCCCATCCTGCATAGACAAAGGAATTTTTCCAATCTGCACAATAGGATGTGCAGTATCATCACCAGTCTCCACAAATCCTGGTTTTTTCATTTTCCTTGCATCCTGCATCCATTCTGCATGACCTGGCATGTGATTTGATGCACCTGAGTCAACATACCACACATCGTTGCTTTCTTCTGCACTTGTCACAGAATTGGTCATGTGCTGCACCATAAACAAATGCTCATTTCTGTCATCACCCTGTCTACTAGAAGATGCATAATTCCCTTATTGCAATTTTTCATTCATGATGTCATTTTGCTTTTTATAGCAATCTTTAGCCATATGACCCATTTTACCACAGTAGTAGCATTCAACATTGTTGTTTGCATTTTGGCCTCTTTGCCATCCACCACGACCTCTTTGGCTCCCCCTGCCTCTAGAGTTACTACGTCATTCTCCATAGGACTGGTTTTCTTGAGTTTGCTGCATATTCTGATTTCTACCACAGCCTCCAGATCGGCCTCCTCTACCTCTGCCTCTACCTCTTCCAGCATTTGAGTAGAAGACAGCTTCTTTTGAAGTTCCTCCTGAAGAAGATGCACCACCATTTCTCTGCTCCTCAGAAATTAGAAGAGCAATCAACTCCTCAAAATCAGGAAATCTTTCACGGACGGAAATGGATGTTCGGAACTGTGCATAATCCTTTCCTAGACCATTTAAGGTCACAGAAACTAAATCATCATCTTCCACTGGCGGTCCAATTGAAGCAAGTGCATCTGCAATCTTCTTCACCTTCATGTGGTAGTCATTGATGCTCATATTTTCTCTTTGCACATTGTGCAACTCTTGCTTGAGCTGCATTTTCCTGGCTTGCGTATTTGTGCTATACATTTTTGACAAAGTATCCCATGTCTCCTTTGGCATACTTGCATCTTGAATATGCACAATCATAGAGTCTGAAATGCTGATAGACAGCCAGTACATAACTTTTCTGGCTCTCTCATGCCAGGCTTTAAATGCCTGCATTTGCTGTTGATTGGGAACATCAAGAAGAACTGGTTCTTCTTCATTTCCTGCAACGAATTCCCAATATCCTTTTCCCGTAAGGAAATTCGTCATTCTGAACTTCCATGCTTGGAAGTTGTTCTTGTCAAGCTTTTCAGTGACAATCTGTGAAAGAGAATCAGACGCCATTACAGAACACTGCAAAAAATTCTGTCACTGCAAAGAACACAGCTTCAGCCTCACAAGGGCAAATCTGCAAAACTGACGAAAGTGGTATTTGACCACACAGTCACTTCCTAGTGACGATTTTGCATCAACAGGCAACAAGGATGATTCTGTAACTCCCAATGTCTCTGCGCACAGGCATACGATGCAATTTCCACAGTAACTTTTCACCGACCTGTAGAACAGTGGTCGCACAACATAAAACAGGGCCTTTTCCTGAGTGCGTGCAGAAAACTTCCACCTCCAGAACAGGCCCCGAAATGGCCTCAAATAAAAAAAACAGAGCAACCGAGGGCTAAAGCCCTCGCCTGTAGCATATACTGCCCTCTTGCTACACCGCAAAGGGCGTCTCAATCTGAGACAATGCACTCTTGCACTTTCTGGCTGTGCTACCTGCAGAGACTTGCTCCCAAAACAGAAAAATGAAAGCAACACTGGTCCTCTTACCAGAATACCGCGAACTTGGCTTGCTTTCTTGAGCTCCTTACCACGAACAAGGCTCTGATACCATGTCAAGATTGTGGGAGAGAAGGAAGGAGTCTCACTTGTAGCTTTCTTGCTTGCACAATGGGCGAATACACACACAGGTGGAGGCTGAAAAACAGTTTTTCTCTTCTTAGTTGTGTAAGCCAAAAAGAACTCAAGTACATAGAAATAGAAGAACCCTATATATGGGTCTCAAACCAAACTCAACTAACTAAGGTGGCATACTAACTGAGGCACGAACTAGAGTAGATAAGGATAGCTGTCATCTAGCTATTATTCATGGGCGGTGTACCAACCGTATCTACAGCTAACAAGTCGGTGACATAAATGCACAACGGTCACCCTGGCATATCAGGAGTGGAGCTCGATATCTCAACACTAACTCTCTCCAGCAGTAGGTTAGCTGGATGACAGGTGTGCCGTAATAATGTCAGTCAGAACTAGCTGTACTAATCAGTGAGTGACTAAGTCCTTTTCACACTGTTATGTAGACTTAGGTCTTTCTTGATATTGTGTGTGTAAGTTAGTAGTGAGATGAATAATGAAGAAGAAGAAGACTGAGGAGAGTACTATGCTCGCAGCGCTTCTCATATATTTCTGTCTGTCTGTCTGTCTCTCTGTGTATCACCAACATGGTATCAGAGCCATGAGACCTTGAGAGCCTGTGAGCTTGGCAAGAATAAGGCTGCCATTTGTTGCCTTCTTGGTGTATAAGCAGTGATCAACTTGAGAACGATGAAATCCCTGAGATTGCATGAATGTATCAAATTTGTGATACCATTCTCGTGGTGCTTGCTTTAGCCCATACAAACTCTTGTGGAGTTTACATACCATGTGCTCTTTTCCCTTTGTAGCAAAACATTCAGGTTGCTGCATATAGATCTCCTCACGTAGATTACCATGTAAGAAGGCGGTTTTTACATCCATCTGTATGAGTTCCATATCTTCAGATGTGACCAAGCCTAAGATTGTTCGCAAAGTAGTCATTTTGACTACATGAGAAAAGATTTAATCAAAATCAATATGTTCTTGCTTGTACCCTTTAGCAACCAAGCGTGCCTTGTACTTTGGCAAAGAACCAGAAGTGACTTTTATTTTGTAAACCCATTTGCAGGGTAGCACTTTTTGTCCTTTTAGCAAATGTATAAAATCCCAAGTGCCATTCTTCATGAGAGATTCCATCTTTGACAGCATTGCTTTGTGCCATTTCTTACTATCCTATTTGTCCATTGCTTCCTGGAAGCATGACGGCTCACCATAATCTGTTAACATGACATAATCAGCCATATAGTTTACACTAGGAACAAATCTATCTGGCTGTTTTTGCACTCTAGTTGACCTACGGACTTAGTGGTCAAGATTTGTTGGCTGTTCAGCCTGCAAATCTACATTAACAGCTTACTGTTCTGTAGGTTCAGCATGTTGTACAGTTGGTTCACGTTGTTTCAAAGGCACATGTTCTTGCTGAATTTGTGGGACATCCTGCTCAGTTATGGTGACTACATGGTCAGGCACACTAGATACATGCAAAGGATACAAGGTATCACTTTTGGACCCCTTTGCAACAATGCGAGAGCCCTTAAAGATTTTCCATTTGTTATTCCTAAAGGTGGTGTGATAGCCTTCATCATCTAGTTGCCCTGTGCTTATCAAGGTCTTCTTGAGCTGAGGTACATGCCTCACATTATGCAAAACAAACACGGAGCCATGCTGAAATTCCAGTTTCACACTGCCAACGCCTGCAATTTTACATGCTTAGTTATCCCCCAAGTGGAGAACACCACGTACACCACCATTGTAGTCAGAGAATCACTCATGATGTGGTGTGACGTGAAACACTCATGATGTGGTGTGACGTGAAAGAGTGCACTTGAATCAAGTATCCAAATGTGCATATCATCCTCAAAATCTGCAATCAATGCATGTGCCCTCGAAGAAGAAGCAAGAAGTACATCACCATCACTGTCAGTATCATGAGTGACTACCTTAACCTCTTCTATTTTCACATTGCTCCTCTTTGCAGGCTGGCTGTCCTTGTTTTCAGCCTTATTGGCTTCAGTGTTTTTGTTTTTGCCCTTTTCTTTCTTCAATTGAAAACAATCCTGTTTCTAGTGCCCTTTTTTGCCACAATGATAGCACTCCACATTTTTTCCACAAGATTTGCTGCGTGCTCTATTGTCAGAACTACCCTTGTGCTAAAATTTGCCTCTAGTGTGTAATGCATTAGAAGACTTGTTTACTAAGTTATTTTGCCTATTGAGTTCTTCCATTAGCAAATAACTCTTCACATCAGAGTATAACAGCTGAGCATTCGAATTACTCATAGCTATCCTAAAATTATCCCAACTTTTAGGCAAAGTATATAGCAAGAAAGTAGCCTTGAACTCTTCATCAATATGGAAATCCAAAGCAATCAATTGACTGAAAATTGAGTTAAACTCATTCAAATGTACAAACATGGCTGTGCCTTATTTCATGTGAAAGTCCATTAAATTTTTCAGCCAATAAACCTTGCTGGCTGCACTTTTCTAAGCATACAATTCTTCAAGCCTTTGCCACATTGCATATGCTGAATTCAGCTTCTCAATGTTCAAGTGCAAGTTGTCTGACATTGAGAGCTCAATGGTAGAGCGAGCAAGCTCGTCCAAGTTATCCCATTTGTCTTGTTCCATGTCTATTAGTTTGATTCCCTTTGTTTTGATGGGCTTTACATGTTTCTTCCGCACCAAGACATTGTAGCATTGTTTTTGCCAAATTGCAAAATTATGTGCACCCTCAAGCTTTTTAATGTGCAAAAGATTATTGTATCACTGTTCCCAGCCATAATTTGCAGTTCCAAATTGACTAACCAGTCACCAAAGGTAAGCCCAAATGTGGCACAAGTAACTGTGGTACACAAAAGTACCAACCAACAGTGAGAAAATCCCAAGATTGCAGAAATTTCAGATCTGCAAATAGATTTTTAGAGTTAAGAGGATGTCTTTTGTTGCACTCAAACAATTACTGAGACATTTAGAGACCAAGTTATTGGTTACATGTGAAATTCTCTAAATTTCACAACAATTTCTGCTCTGAAGGCATTCCCAGGCACAAATTTGACCATTTTGATCAAAAGCCCTAAACTTTAAGAGGATAATCCGTCCAGATTGCATCAATACATGTACCCAAGTGCTTGTACCATACATTTGTTGCACAGAATGAAGGAATTTTGCAAAATCCCCAAATTTTTGGATTCAAAGTGCACACATTTTAGTAAAATTGAAGAAATTCCACCAAAGGAGAGAATCCCAAAATTTCTCGGGTGCAGATGTGCACCAAATGTGCAATTTTTGAGTCGGATTGTCTTGTCCTGCGTTGTGATTTCCAAATTAGAAAAAAGCCCCCAATTTTCTTGGGCAAAATTTTACTTTGTGCCTTTGTGTGTGAATGCTCGGTGGGAAAAAAAGAAAAAAAAAGGATGTTTCTGATTTAAAAAGAAAATGTTGACTTCTGTCCATCGTCACCTGGCATCGTGTGGACTAGTAGGCGCGTACCAGGTTCTTGACAATTGGTCTTGGTTGTCGTCCCGTCCGCCACCAGGTTCGTGAGCTCCTTGACTCCTTGTCGCATGTCGACTGCTGTTGTCCCGTTTGCGTGGTTGTGTGTCAGCTACCTGACCTCCCTGTCGACTTGTCGTGTGCTTGTCACGTGACCTGCGACCCTACAACTCCTCCTTATCACCTGCGACACCTGAAGCTCCTGCTCGCCTGTGACACTTGCAACTTCTCCTGCTTGCCTGCGACACTTGCAACTCCTCCTGCTCGCCTACGCCTCCTATTCGCTTGTCACATGGCTTGGCACCCTTCACTGGCTCTAATACCAGTTTGATGGAGCTTGATAGAGGTGGAATAAGCGAGCTAAGAGTGAACGCGTCGGATAACACACACAGAGAGTAGAGAGCAGTAGAGAGGAGAGTGAGCATGACACACTTAATGTTCGGTACAAAGACGAGTGTACCACCTTTTAGGTTTTGATTTTATATATATATAAGGTACAGCCAGACATCGCTATACGCTATATGTACTACTGGATCCTTCTTTGCTTTTTTTGCTAAAAAAGGTGTGGCTAATTAGATTATTCAAGAGAAGAATACAACGAAGTACAAATGCTCAACAATTTAGTTTGGGCTGCTTGCGAATCAAAGTCCACTCATAATAAGCCCCTCAAGGCAGTTTGGGGAGGATGGGCAATAGAAGCCATGTTGGAGATGTATAGCACCACAAAGGGTGGCCGCTTGCAAAGTGAACTACAGGTCATGATGAGCCCAAGTGTGAAGAAAATATTGTCGAAGCTCTCGTGGTGTCCAGAGTCTTCTTGTAGATGCTCCAAGTGGCCACAAAGTGAGTGTAGCATATTCCAAGAGGTTCTCATTGCTGAAAATCATTTGTTGATGTGCCTTCCAAATGTGACATCCAATGAAGTTCTTGATGAGCTGTCAATCCTTCGATTGAGATGCAGTATGACCCAATACTTGGTGGTTGGGAAAAGCCTCCAGGCCTACCATGGCACATGAATGAGTCTCAATGATGAAGATTGTATCATGCACCTATGCCTCATACAATAACTGGAGGCCTTTGCTATCTAACTATGAGCAAAAGGCCTGCCATGAGGTACACCCCAAGCTAGGTATTATTTGATGGAGCCTGACTGAGCTGAGAGTGAATGTGATGGATAACACACACAGAGAGTAGAGAGCAGTAGTAAGGAGAGAGTGAGCACGACATCTCTGATGTTTGATACAAAAGAATAGTGTACCTCTTTAGGTTTTAGATAGATATATATAAAAGTACAAATGTGCTAATGTTGTGTTCACACCCGTGCATATATAAAAGGCACGATGGCCCTTTACTCCCAACAACCTCCCACCTGAAGGCAATGTGCCTTAAGAGGAAAAAAAAATTAGCTAAGTCTAGGTATGTACAAAGGTGAATTACATATACCTATCTAACTCCCATGATCTGTTGGCAGTGAGCAAACTGCTCTGTTGGAAGACCCTTCGTGAGAAGATCTGTAGGATTATCATTTATATGCACTTTAACAAGCTCAATGCTCTTGCTGTCAAGTACATCTCTAATGAAGTGATACTTCATGTGTACGTGCTTCATCTTTGCATGAAAGACGCGATTCCGTGCTAGCATAATAGCACTTTGACTATCACAATGGAGAACATGTAACTTTGTAATGCCAAGCTCTCCCACCAGACGTGAAAGCCATTAGGCCTACTTGTATGCCTTAGTGGCAGCCACATATTTTGGCTCTGTAGTAGACAATGCAACACACTTTTGTAGCCTGGAGATCCAAGAGATTGCTCCTCCTGTGAAGGTAAACACATACCTAGAAGTGGACTTTCTGCAGTCCGCGTGACCAGTATAGTGTGCATCCATAAAGCCAACGACAGATGCCTTCTGCCTTTCAAAGCAGATGCACAAATCCTTTGTGCCTTTGAGGTATCTCATAATACCTTTCACTGCTTCCCAATGCTTTTTACTAGGGTTTGCCATATATCTGCTAACCACTTCCACTGCAAAGGCAATGTCAAGACGTGTAGCAACCATAGCATACATTAAACTGCCAAGAACTGAAGCATATGGTATCTTGGCCATTTCAGCCTTCTTATCATCAGATGTAGGGCTGTCCTCTGCATTGATTTCACATGTGGAGGCAATGGAACCCCAATTGTTTCTCCCCCTCCATATTGAAACGCTTCAAAACCTTGGAGATATACTCCTACTGAGATAGATAGAGTAATCATTTTGACCTATCTCTAAGTATTCGCATGCCAAGAATGTGATTTGCATCACCAAGATCCTTCATGTCAAAGCTGCCATGAAGACTTTGCTTCAGTGAGGCCAAGGCATAAGCATCCGTGCCAGCAATCAGCATGTCATCAACATACAGAACGAAGATAATCAAGCTGTCATCTGTCGCCTTCTTGGTGTACAAGCAGTGATCCACTTGACTTCTATGGAAACCTTGAGATTGCATAAATGTATCAAACTTATGATACCATTCTCTTGGTGCTTGTTTCAGCCCATACAAACTCCTTTTGAGTTTACATACCATCTTCTCTTTTCCTTTTTCCACAAACCCTTCAGACTGCTGCATATATGTATCTTCATGCAGATCACCATGTAAGAATGTAGTCTTTACATCCATTTGTATGAGCTCCATATCTTCAGCTGTAACCAAGCCCAAAATGGTTCTCAATGTAGTCATCTTGACTA
This sequence comes from Lygodium microphyllum, assembly GCF_053477565.2. Taxonomy (NCBI): domain Eukaryota; kingdom Viridiplantae; phylum Streptophyta; class Polypodiopsida; order Schizaeales; family Lygodiaceae; genus Lygodium; species Lygodium microphyllum. Next base: position 53,480,543 of record NC_141153.1, on the reverse strand, counting down.
CATGAGAGAAGATCTCATCAAAGTCAATTCCATGTTCCTGCTTGTGCCCCTTTGCAACCAATCTTGCCTTGTACTTTGGTGAGGAACCAGAAGTGACCTTTAACTTGTAAACCCATTTGCATGGAAGAGATTTCTGCCCTTTAGGCAATTGCACCAAGTCCTAAGTGCCATTTTTCTCAAGAGATTCCATCTCTGACAACATGGCTTTATACCGTTTCTTGCTGTCCTGTCTGTCCATTGCTTCCTTGAAGCAAGACGGTTCACCACAATCTGTCAACATGACATAATCAGCCACATTGTTTGCATCAAGAATGAATCTATCAGGTTGTCTAGTAGCCTTAGACGATCTCCTAACCCAACGATCATTGTTTGCTGGCTGTTGAGTCTGCAAATTTCCATTTTCAGCTTGCTGTCCTGGCATTTCAGTTTGCAAATCAGCATTAACAGCTTGCTCTCTTGGCAGTTCCTGCATATCCAATGGCTTATCATTATGGGCAATGGTTGGCTGATTATTTCCAGCATTATTTTCTGCATTTTGTAGGTTCATTTACAGTAGGTATTTGCTACTGTACAGTAGGCACATTTTGCTGTCCAAAAGGTATTTTTTCTCGGAATACAACCCTACAGACTTCCTTTGTTCTTTCGGGCTGTTTGTGCATGCGATCTTCCCGGAAGATAACAACATTGCTGCGTACTACTTTTCTTTTCTCGGGATCCCATAATCTATTCCCCATTTCACCTTCATCACCATATCCTAGGAAAATACATTTACAGGACTTTGGCTCATGTTTGCTGCATTCTTCCTTACGCATGTGCACAAATGCTTCGTAGCCAAACACTTTCAAGTGTGCATACAAAGGTGGTTTGCCCAACCACACTTCTTGGGGAACTCCCCCTCCCTCCCTAAAGACCTGTTTAGTGACCGATTAATTAAGTGTACGACTGTCATAACAACCTTTGCCCAAAAACCATGAGGTAAAGTAGCATGTGACAGCATTGTACATACCTTGTCTTGAATGGTCCGATTCATATGCTCTGCAACACCATTTTGGGGCGGATTATGAGGGGCAGTGAGCTCCCTATTTATCTCTTTTTCTGTCACAAAATGCCTCAAAGGCCTTGGACACATATTCTCCACCATTGTCAGAGCGAAGACACTTAAGTGTCTTATCAGTCTGATTCTCAACCAATGCCAGTAATTTTTGAAACTTGTCAAGCACTTTGTCCTTGCTACGAATAGGGTAAACCCATATCTTCCGTGTAGCATTATCAACAAAGGTGACAAAATATTTCTTTCCCTCTAAAGATAACCCTAGCATCTGATATACATCGGAATGTACTAACTCTAGAGGAGAAGATTTTAGCAAAAGAGACTTCTTATGAGGCGTCTAGGTATGTTTACCATAAACACAATGATCACAATGCTCAAAATCAGCATAACAAAGACAAGGCAAGTAACCCAAACGAGAAAGCACTTTTATTCCAGTTTGACTCATGTGTCCCAACCGGCCATGCCACAAAGAAATACTTGGGTGCTCGGTCACGACAACAACATGGTCACGCACACTAGATACATGGAGAGGATACAAGGTATCACTTTTACAACCTCTGGCAATCAGTCTAGATCCCTTACAGATCTTCCATTTCCCATCACCAAAGGTGGTATGAAATCCATCGTCATCTAGGTGCCTTGTGCTAATCAAGCTCTTCTTGAGCTGAGGTACATGCCGTACATGCTGAAGTGTAAAGACAGAACCATGCTGAAACTGCAACTACACATTGTCGATACCTGCAATGTCACATGCATAGTTGTCCCCAAGATGGACAACACCATGTCGATCCCCTGTATAGTCGAAAAACCACTCACGATGGGAGGTGACATGAAAGGAAGCACGTGAATCTAGAATCCAAGTGTGCATGTTATCATTCGTATCTGTAAGTAAAGCATGTGCACCAAAGTATGAAGAGACAAAGAGTATGTCATTCCCACTGTCAGTGTGATGAGTGACTACATTCACCTCTTCAATTTTGACGTTGCTTTTCTTAGGTTGACTCTCTTTCTTCTCTTCCTTGCTATCATCTGTCTTCTTGCCCTTTCCTTTCTCTTTCTTCCATTTGTAGCAGTCACGTCTAAAGTGACCCTTCTTGCCACAATGATGACATTCAACATCCTTACCACGTGATTTATTGCGTCCCTTGCTATCAGATTTACTTTTCCGTTGTGATCTGCCCCTAGTATGCAAAGCACCGGAAGACTTACTGGATGCATTTTTTGCCGATTCATTTCTTCCATGAGTAGAGCACTGTTATATTAATAAGGTAAATTACGGGAAACAGGCACGAGGGATGACCGTCCGGGGCCTTGGGCGCCCGAACGGGGTTTAGGGGAGCCTAGAATTAAAGAGAGTCCAGGAATAGTAGGACTCACCAACAAATGACGGCTGGCAATCGGATTACGATGAGAGTTGCTAGCAATAACTAGGCAAGGCTGGGAGAAAAAAAAGGATCTCGTGCCTTTTGAGTGTCGGACTGTATTCTCTTGGGGGTTCTCTTCATCTTTTCAATCGCTTAACATTGGTATGAGAGCAGGCGCAGGCGTTGGATTCTCCTTCTTGAGAAGTCATCGGATCATTCTCTCTTCAAGAGCCGACGGGTCTCGCTCCGTTTACCCGCTACGTTTACTCGTGAAGCTGTTCTTCCCCGGCGCCCTTATGACACGTCATATGAAATTTGACGTGAGGTTCATTTTTGCCACGTCACTTATCATTCGGCGAAAAGAGACTGCCCTTCACGTCTAACGCCGTATCCTGGATCACGTGTATTCCGTGAGGCGCAAACAAATAAAATCGATGCTACCCTCTGGTCTCTCTGTGACCAGCCGACTGCACGCTATCCTCTACTGTCTGCTTTCTCTGTCGCCAGCCCCGACTGCACTTGTATGACAAGTATAGGTTGGGCAGAGAACAAATTCAGGAAAGGTGTATTGATGGTCTGCGTGATCATTAAGAAGGGGACTAAATACTAGCCGTTTCTGCCAATAAGCTCCATTTCCTGTGTGACCGGCTTAGTTCGGAAGATAAAAATTGTTCCTCACTCTTCGGGCTTACTAATAAAACCAGCAACAGCTGCCCTGTCATTATAACCAAGTAAGTACTTTACTTTGTATGCAAATTTTTTATCTTTGCTTTCCAATTCCAGTGTATTAATGGCAGAAAAAGAGAAAGAACAAGTAATGGAAGGTTCTAGTTCTGGGGACCACCCTATGGTAGATCCCCATGAAACGGAGATGCAAGAAGAACAGTGGAAAGAATTCTTTGCCACACGAGAACAATTTGATGATCTAACTGCTCGTGTGCAGGCACAGGGGTTTCAAATGGAATTTTTAACTCAAACACTCACTGAAATAAAATCTCAATTAACTTTATTACTAGAAAGGGATAAAAATAAGATAGAAACCTCGGATATCCCATCTTCATTGAAAGATTTAGATGTGACTATGCGAGATCCTAAGGAACCCCACCACAAGTTGAGGGATAATCGAGTTCTAAAAGATATGAAACCCCCTCAGTTTCACGGGTAGGAAAAAGATAGAAATAAAGACACTATCTTTAATTTTCTCCAAAAATGGAAAGATTTACTTAAACTTAAAAATACTCCACAACATCTCCAAGCACTGGAGGCCAGTTTAACTTTGGGGCCAAAAGCGTATAAATGGTGGCGAACTTTAAAGGAGGCAAATAAAATACCTGAAACTTGGGCTCAATTTGAATCCGTCTTTTTGAAAGAATTCCTTCCTGAAAATGAAATGGAAAGAAATTGGGAAGATTGGGATTATGTCAGACAAAAGGGAATACCCCTGCTGACATATTTGGAGGAATATCGTGTGATAATCCTCAAATTGGATGGAATAGATGAATTTCAAAAGACAAGAGGATTCATTAGGGGACTAGATAAGGCCTGTAAAAAGAAAGTCAAAAGGAGTTCACCTAAGACGTTGGAAGAGGCAATTAAATTTGCATTAATCAATGAAGATAGTACGTGTCCAGGTACACTCACTAGTCTCACTGATACGGAGCCCAAATCTAAGGAATTGGAAACCTCAAAATTTGTGGGAAAATTTAAAAGGAAAATGCCATTTTTAAAGGGTAAAAAACAACCTTTTGAAAAGAAACAATATGTAAGGCCAAAGTTAAGTCCAGATGACTTTGATAAGGCCAAAAAAGAAAAGCTGTGTTTCAATTGCCTATCCCCTAACCATGCTGCTTGGAATTGCCCTCAAAGGAAAAAGGGGGAAGACAAGGGAAAGGATAAGGACAAGGGCAAGGGAAAGGAAAAACAAATCCATGTAGTGCAGACCTTAGAATTAAAGGAGCATGAAAGGTATAAATCTTTAAAGGTCTTGCACATGGATGTACAACACAAGTGTTGTATGTCAACTTCTATGTGGCAGTCTACCTTTTGGCCACATGATTTAGTTAGAGTGCATGGATTGATAGCTGGAAAGAGGGTTAGAGTCATGATTGATGACTCTGCTACCCACAATTTCATAAATTATGCACTTGTCAAAAAATTGAAACTTCCCCAACAAAAGAGTGGGCATCAATATGTTGTTCGTATGATGGAAGGTCAAGATAATAAAATATGGGATACAATGGTATCCAATTTGGAAATTGAGATTCAAGGATATAAAGATAAACTTGATTTTCAAATTATGAACATGGAAAGAGCCGATATTGCTCTAGGGAGGGAGTGGCTATGGGGATTGGAACCATCCTTAAAACGTAGTTATCATCATAATACACTGGAATTTGAAAGGGATGGTAAGACTTTTATCATTCAAGGTGAACATGAAGTATCTGATAATCCTTTGTTGTGTTCCACTGAGGTTCAAAAGCTGATAAAGAAGGAAGTTTGTGAGGTATACATGTTATGGTCTCTTCCTGTAACAAAACACTTTTACTTTCTGTAACAAAAAGGAACAATTTTCTTATGTTTGTGAGTTGAATGTAAATAATGAATTAAGTAGTTTGTTAGATGACTTTAAAGACGTGTTTCCTTCTGATTTACCAAGTGGCCTTTCACCAGATAGGGGTGATATAAATTACCCAATTGACACAAATAAGGATACTCACCCTATTTCTAAACCACCTTATAAATTGAGTGAAATGCAGCGTCAAGAAGTTGAAAGACAAATTAAGGATTACATTGATAAAGGGTTTATACAACCCAGTAATTCACCTTGGGCTTCGCCAATTTCATTAGTAAAGAAAAAAGATGGTTCTATGCGACTTTATGTTGATTATAGAGCACTTAATAAAATAACGGTGAAGAATAAATTTCCTATGCTCAGAATGGAAGATCTTTTTGATCAATTACAAGGGGCAAAATTCTTCACGAAGATAGATTTAAGATCAGGCTATCACCAAGTAAGAATTAAGGCACAAGATGTTCCTAAGACAACATTTCGTACTAGATACGGGCATTATGATTTTTTGGTGATGCCTTTTGGCCTCACTACATGCACCAAGTACCTTTATGAAGCTGATGAATAGTATCTTACGGCCCTATCTAGGACATTTTGTAGTAGTCTTCTTGGATGATATCTTGATCTTTAGTAAATCAAGAGAAGAACATTTGGAACACTTACAATTGGTATTCCAACTGTTAAGAACACATTCCCTTTATGCGAAGAAAACTAAATGTGAATTCTTTGCACAAGAGGTCAAATATTTGGGGCATATTATCTCGAAAGAGGGAATCAAGATGGATCCAGAAAAAGTAAGGGCAATTATTGAATGGCCATCTCCAAGGAACCTGGAAGAGCTGCAGATCTTCCTAGGTTTATCTGGATTTTATCGTAGATTCATTTGAGATTATGCCAAAATAGCTGTTCCAATGACAGACCAACTTAAAGGGAAAGGAAAGAGCTTTAATTGGGGAACAAACCAAAATGAAAGTTTTCAAAAACTTAAGGTAGCTATTGCTACAGCTCCAGTACTATTAATTGTGGATCCCAATAAACCATTTGTGGTTGAAGCTGATGCCGGTGATAAGGCGATAGGTGCGGTCTTATTACAAGAAGGTCGACCAGTTGCTTTTGAAAGCAAGAAATTAGACCTTGCAAAATAGAATTATTCTGAGGGAGTTGTATGCAATAGTACATGCAATGAAGAAATGGAGGCACTATTTGTACGGTGCCAAACTTTTGATTTTATCGGATCATGAAAGCATTAAGTGGCTTAATGATCAACCGGATTCACACGGGCGTAAAGCTAGATGGGCCGAACTCCTCCAAGAGTTCGACTATGAGATAAGATATAGAAAAGGAAAGTATAATATAGTAGCTGATGCACTCAACAGAATACCCATCATAAATGAATTGAGTTTTACTCAGTTCACTTCCGACTTGCTTGAATCTTTAAAAGGGAAATGCCAGGTTGATTCGGCATATTCCAACATATGGGAAGCAATAAAATATGGGGATCTAAATGAAAGTGCTTCTACTGAGGAAGGAATATCTGAGGATGTTCAACAAGGAAATGGAGCATCAGGGGTTGCTCAAACCGGATTCAAGTGGAAGAATTTTACCATTGATAATGGTTATTTACTCTACAAGGGTAGGGTATGTGTCTCGAAAGATACGGAAATAAGGCGCCAGATACTCTTTGAGTGTCATGATACCCCTAGCGCGGGACATCCAGGAGTTAATAAGACTTATAGTCTTATTAAAAGGCAGTTCTATTGGCCTGGAATGAATAAGGACGTCCTTGACTATGTGGTCAAATGTAATAAATGCTAGGTTAATAAAGCTGAAAGATTGAAAATGGGAGGACTTCTCCATCCACTAGAGATTCCTTCAGGAAAATGGGAGAGTTTCTCCATGGATTTTATTGTTGCATTACCTAGAACACAGAGGGGGCACGACTCTGTGTGGGTGATTGTGGATAGGTTAACCAGAATGGCTAGGTTCATTCCAACTTCAACTGATGTTAAAACACCAGAATTGGCTAGATTGTTCGTAGAGAACATATACCGATTGTATGGCCTTCCGGCAAATATAGTTTCTGATCGGGATAGAAAATTTGATAGTCAATTTTGGCGTGCGGTATTTAGGAAGTTGGATACTAAACTTAGCATGAGTACGGCGGATCACCCGCAAACTGATGGGCAAACTGAAAGGGTTAACCAAATCCTTGAAGATATGCTTAGGGCATATGTAAGTAAAAGGCAAACTAATTGGGAAGAGTATCTACCGATAGCAGAGTTTGCATGTAATAGTGCCAAGCACTCTTCCACTGATATAGTCCATTTATGTTAATATATGGGTTTCAGCCCAGAGCTCCTCATGCAGTAGGACTGCATAAGGAAAAGGTTCAGGCAGTTAAGGATTTTTTGGAGGATATGAATAGTATGTTAAAATTTGCTCAAGAAAATATTAAAAAAGCTCAAAATCGAGCTAGAGCATATGCAGATCCTCACCGAAGAGACATCTCCTTTGAAGAAGGAGAATTGGTCTATCTTAAGGTGTCTGAACAAACCAAAACCATGAAAATGGGACAATGTCCAAAACTTTCACCCAGGTATTGTGGTCCTTTCACAATACTTAAAAAGGTGGGTGAACTGGCTTACAAGCTCCAACTACCTGCTGGTAGTAAAATACATCCAGTTTTTCATGTAAGTAAGTTAACTCAGGCTAAGTATGTTTGAGGGAGGTCGGAGTAGTCCTTGCCTCCTGTACAGACATCGTCAGGCATCGAAAGACCTGTTTTAGAAGGAAGTCCTAGTGGCCCTGTTATGCTAGCCTGCTAGGCAGCCGTTCTAGGAGTTCTTGTTAGTAGTGAGGCAGTTAGAGAAGCCTGCCAGAAGATAATAATAATGATGCCAAGAACCCTGAACATCCTAAAAGATGAATATAAATACGAAGGTGTGTAAAAAGGGGTTCTAACCCCTATCAAAGAAAAGAAAAAAAAATGAAAATATATAAGCAGTTGATCATTGCCTTGCGAAGGCCTGGTAGGTTCCTGGGGACGAATCAGACCCAGGGCCGATACCTTGTCTTCCTAGGGGTGGCTTCTTGCTGAAGAATGAATGACAAAACAAGGAAGGTTGGAGCGAAAATAAAAGTGAGCGTTAGAAAAGGATTAAGTGTCGCCTTGCGAGGGCTTGGTAGGTTCTTGGGTGCCGAGACAGGTCCTGAGGCCGATGCCATGTTCTTGGATTCAACAAGGCTGAAGGTGAATTTCAGCTGAATTTAGGTGGAGGACTAGCCAGCCATTGAATTTGGGGCATTTGCATTGTCTATGAAGTGGGTGAAGGTCAATTGAGTGCCCGAATCAAGGGGCAAAATAGATTGAAGACTTGCTGGTCACTCTGGACAGCAAGGGGAGTTGAAATACCCAAAGGGATTGGGAGAACCCCATTGTAAGTCAATTTTTTCTTCAATAAAGCTAAAGAGATACCGAAAGGGGCGCCAATTTTGGGGCCAATCGGGTGTGCATTGTCCAAGATCTGTAGGTAAATTTGTATTTTCAGATTGGCATTTATTGCTTGCTGCTGTAATTAAGTTGTAATCAGGGATTTACCACCCTATCCGAGGAGGAAGACTGGTTTTAGTTGCCGCGCTCGTTGTCAGCCCTGTCGCCTGCCATGCGTGCCATGCACGCCACACAGTCCTGTCGCACAGGACAGACGCGCGTCAGTCGTCCCGTTGGTTGTCGCCACGCTGGTCCCGTCGTGTGCTGCTGCACACCTGCTCCCCCACTCGACTGGTCGTTGACTGTCCACGCCTCCAGTCAAGTCTGCGTCACGCTTGTTGTCGCCATCTCGACTGACTTACCCGTCGTGCAATCTGGATGAGTCGACTGCCTTTTCTGCACTTGTTGACTGCCTCTCTTGCACACGAGCCTGCTTGCGAGACTCTTGTACCTGTCGACTGCTTCGTCTCGAGAAGCGTGCACTCTTTGCCGCTCTGATACCAGTTTGTTGAGCTCCGAGGCCCGAGGATCGAAACACACAGTGCTTACTATTAGTAGAGAGAGAGAGAGAGAGAGAGAGAGAGAGAGAGAGTGTAGAGTAGTGAGGAGAGTGAACACGATTTGTGGGTACAATGACGAGTGTGCCTCTTTAGGTTTATATATATATGTGTGTGTGTGTGTGTGTGTGTGTGTGTGTGTGTGTGTGAAAGTACAAGTGCTAAGGGTGTGTTTACACCCGAGCACATTTAAAAGGCATGAGGGCGTTTATTCCCAACATGTCTTCTCTTGGAGGTCTATGATCCTCCTCCAAGGGATGTTGGGGAAGGCAACACCTGGCTGTCCTCTATCCAAAGCTAACTGGCCACTCTCCTACACATAAAGGTGGGTTTTGGGGGGGCATATATGACTCTGCTTGCCACCTACATTGGGACGCCTATAGATGAAAATTGTGCTTCCCACCCATATCCTGGCTGCATAGGCTTCCAAAGGGGAGGGGCTAGCCAATCTTGGGGAATCACTGCATCAATCTCGTGCTCTTGACCTCTACCCCTCTCTGGCAACTTGCTGCCTGTCGAAGTACCTCCAAATCCTCACCCCTTTGATGTCTCTCCATACTCTGACAGAGCAGGCAGGGCCAGCTCCCCAGCCAGCTACTACATGACCCTATATGAACCTTCCCATGTCCTTTATTGTCCAGCTGGGGGACAATACTATGATATTGAGATCTCACTCTTTGGAGTTGATGCATTCTTTTTGCCAGTTTTGGGCTACCTGAGAATGATAGTTTTCTTTTTCAGGGAGCATCCCAATCATCTCTACTAAACAAAGTTGCACACGGAATTCAAAACAGTTGATGAATCACATTTTGGAAGTTTCAATATTTTGTCATTGGCATGCCTATATCTGTCTTTGGTAATCCTTTTTGATATCTTGATTGCAAGGATCCTTATAAAGAGAGTGCACTGAATTTTCTAGTTCAAAAGTACTAATGTGCTCACCTTCTGCTTCGGTAAAAAATTTTGTGGTGCAGGTGTCATGCATGCAGACAGATGCTTCCTACTTTTTGTAACTTGAGCAATGAGTACCCAAAGTCGCTGTTCATTTATACAGATATTGATGAATGCCCTCAAGAGACTCAAGATGTTCGTTATACTCCAACCTTTCAGTTTTATCGAGAAGGGGATAAAGTAGATGAGTTCTATGGAGCTGGACCTCAAAGGCTTCGAGATAGAGTGTGGCTTCAGGCATAGGATACAAATGGTCAATAGAGGGCTATTTCAAACTCCAGCCTTTTTGATTCTTTTTCATTTGAGCAAAATTAGGGCATTTGTGCCATGGTGGACATTGATGAGCTACTAAAATACTGAAAAACTGACATTTTCCACACTGGTGACTTGGACACAATATTTATGAGCTCACATTGCAATTGTAATTTATGAGTGTGATGGTTGATTCTTCAAGAGATGTCCATGCACGGATGAAGTTTATTTGTGCAAGTGCTATCAATTTAGCTTGTTGTGAAACTTGTCTTTGCCTGTACTCTTCTTCTAATGTACCTCTTATAATTACTGGAAGCAGTGAACACAAATTTGTCCAGAAAATTCAGTTGACTGAATCAGCGTAGAAAATAGCAGACAAATGTAGCTTTGTGGCAACAGGGCGAGTGCTATTTGAAAAGCTGATTCTAGTGTACAGGCGTCTTAGGGTGATAGAATTTGATAGAGTTTGAGGCCTTTTTAGCTTGGTGAGTATAAAAGAGTTATGATCTGCCTGCTAGGCAGTGTGATCTAAGTTTTTTTTGAAGACATAGTTCAGCCATCACTTTTCCTGAGGGTTGAACTGAGATTGGCAACAGAAGTCTATATTAACATATATCATTGTGACTTCTTAATTATCTTGTGTAGATATCCACATGAGATGTGGCACTTCAGGCCTTAAAGATATAAACTAAAACTATTTTCCTCTGTAGAAACTTAGCAATGGCAAATGGCTGGGATTGGTAATAGAAACTATTTGAATGGATGATGAAGACAATGCACAGATGAATCATCTCTTCCCAGCTCGAGGGCTGCTGGAAAGGAGGTGGTTTTGTGGGCAATTGAACGATAGTGCATGACTGAGGAGTCTGTGCCTCACGCAAAGGTCCCATAGCAGAAAACCAAGCAGGTCCAGCAAGCATATGCGGTTACAAAGTCACACATTTTCATTGGGTCAATGGCAGCCACATCACACACACTGTAAGCGGCAATTTGATCCCTTTTAGAGAAAGCTATAGATGTTTATCGTGACTTTTGATAATCCAGCATGCTTGAGTAGAAAGTGAGATGTGTTTTCTTCATCAATGGACTTTATTGGCATCCATTGGCATTCTTCCTGCCACCCTTGGATCCGCATCTCCTTTGGCCTTCCACCACATCCAAGATCTGAGAGGGGGTGTATAGAAGTCATGTGTGTCTTGTGTGGTCATCTCATGCTTGTGAGTCTTAGTTTGAGTAAGATTAGGACATTAGGATCTGACATTGTCTTTGCCTGTCATTTTATGTGTTTTAGACACTTTAGATGTAGGAGCATTAGTGCATTTCTTTTTGTGTACTTTTTAGCTATTTTTTTAGGGTTTGACCCAAATGCTAGACCTCATTTTTGAGAGGTTTCCCATTTGACATGCAGTGTTGTGGAATGCTCTGATTGCAGGATATGCAGCACATGGACTTAATGCAGAAGCTGGGGACTCTTTCTGACAAATGCAGCTGGAGCTCCTGCTCTTGTCATGCTTATTTGCACCTTGAAAGAGGGGTAAAATATTCATGCTGAAACCATCAAAAGAAGATTGGAGGGTAGGTGCCTTGATTCTTCTACCTTTGTCTCTCACTTGAAAGCATGTTGCTTTACACGGACATTGGAAGTAGGTCATGGAGTACATGTGGAAACTATCAAAAGAGCGTTGGAGAGAGACCTTCATGTGGGCAGCACTCTGATAGCCATGCCCATTTTGTAGAAGCAAGCCATGATTTTGAAGGGCTGCCTTTGAAAGATGCAGTTTCCTGGGCTGCCCCTGATTGCGGGGTCCGAAGCAGAAGGAAGTGGCAAGTTGTCTGCAAACAATGCTGCTTGATTGCATGAATTGAATGATAGCACACCATTGAGGAGTCTGTACCTCATGCAAGTCTGAGCTTGATCCCTTTTAGCAGAAATCCAAGCAGGTCCAGCAAGCATGCGGTTACAAAGGTGCACATTTTTGTTGGTTCAATGGCAGCCGCATCACATGCAGACTGTAAGTGGCAAGCTGATCTCTTTTAGAGAAATCCAAGCAGGGCCAGCAAGCATTCAGTTTCGAAGATGCACATTTTCATTTGGTTAATGGCTGCCACATCACATGCAGACTGGCTTATGGCTGTTGTACTACTTGATATACCATGTTTCATTAGCCTGGAGGTGACTACAATCTCCCCAGGGAGAAGCTTTCTTTCCATTGCAGCCATTCACACATGCATTGCCCAACAGTACTAGGGTTTGGCATGTGGTACAGTGGAGAAAAGGGACGCATTCTGAGCTGGAAGACAAACATGTACTGATTGGTGCGAGATCTTTCCTGAATGGTTCATGACCTGGGATGATGAGATACACCAGTGGTGGTCTAACCATGTAGTAGCATGATACTTTGGAAAAGTATAGATATTTCTAGTGAAATTTGATAATCCAGCACGCTTACGTAGAGAAGCGGGATGCATTCTGAGCTACATAATTGTATCAGCAGTATACAAACGTATAGATATGAGAAGAAAACAGAGTGTGGCAAGCACTTGTACGATTTCATACTAGAATGAGGATTGGGATCACATCTGGTTGTTGGCAACTAGCTTGTCCTGATGCTGGTTGAATGTGGAAGCTTGCAAGATGCCAAGCAGGCTTTTGACAGCTTGGCTTTTCGTGATAGGAAGCACAACTGCTTAAATTCTCTGATCTCAGGTCACATGAGACATGGAGAGATGCAACACGCTCTCCACCTGTACCACAAGCTCTAAAATGGAGTTAAAACTTGCATGCAGCATACTGTAACCACATATCTAACCCCCCTCAGTGCATGTGCTGGGTTGAGAAATCAGACAACAGGCCAAAACTTGCATGTGGAATTAGTCCAACATTCATGGACACTGCTGTTGTGGGCAACACAGTGGTAGCAAATGTGGTCTTTTTGTAGCTGCACACCAAGTGTTTGAGAGGTTGCCCATTCGACATGCAGTGTTGTGGAATGCTTTGATTGCAGGATATGCAGCGCATGGACTTAGTGCAGAAGCCGGGGACTCTTTTTGACAAATGCAGCTGGAGCTCCTGCTCTTGTCACATTTATTTGCATCTTGAAAGCTTGTGCCACCATGCAAGCTCTAGAAATGTAAACGCCCCAAACAACGTAGTATGCTTAACAATTATGATATTCGCTTGTTTTCGAGATTTAATATAAAAGAGAATGAACACTTAAAGCTGAAAATGAAAATTAGTCACAAAATTATAGCCATGAAAATGTAAAAGTAATGGAGACAAGATTGAGGGTTGAAGATGGGCAACCCCCCCCGAAGGAATGCATTTCTGCTCAACCCAAGTCCCTTAGGGAAGAGCTCAGTTACAATCAACTTGAGAGTGAGGAGAAGTAATTCTCACTCTCATAAGATCATGCAAAGATGTACAAACACACATGCATTATCTATTATGCAATGATAAGAACTGATTTCTTTACAGTATGAGAAAAAAAAAAGAGGGGAAAATCAGCCTTTCTCCATCGTTGAACAGTAGTACATGGATAGGGCTTGCTTCTTGTTGCTAAAATGGAAGAAAGAGCTTGAGAAGGAGGTGCTGTAATGAATTTACAAGCTTGCTGTCCTGTTAAACAGCAGTGATAGAAGAGGGAATATGGAGGAATTTGATAATAGAGAAGTGGGGGATGATAATGGGGATGGATGGGGCCAGTTTCTGGCTATCTGTGGGTGCTGTACATGAGTTTACAGCAAAGAAAAATGATGCTGAATGAAGAAAAACGAGCTCTTATTTATAAGAGAGGGAAGAGCTAGTACAAAAGGGGAAAGTGGAGTAGCACAAGACAAGTGTCCAGCCACATGCCATGAGATGTGACAAGTGGTGGGACACTTGGAAACTTGTGTGACAAGTGTTAGGGACCTCCTAAAATTTAGTGATTTCCTAAAATTTAGGGACCTCCCCAATATGGGTATCATATGAAAGCTTTTTCCGTGTACATCGCAAAAACGGTATCAGAATCTTCATGTGACTTTCCTATGCAAAGAAATGTGCTTTTCAAGCTTTCAGTCCACACATGCACATTATACAAGCATTTCATGATCATGCCATCCTGTTGATTGTAACTGTCTGTTCTAGTGGATCTAGCCTACACTTCAAGGCATCAATCCTTTCTGTGTGCGAGTCTAACCCTGATATGCGTGAGTTCTAGTCACAGGCGCCCAATCGGGCCATATAGGTGGAAGTGTGAATTATCTTCTCTAACCCACCGCGTGGGTCCACCATAACCTGTGACCACTCATCAGTGGCCAGCTCCAATGCACTTTTCTTTATATCTAATTAGTGCAAAGGAAATAAATTTAATAAATCATTATATAGACAAATTAATGAAAAAGGATACAAATTCTGTTTCTATAGAGTTGTGACAGCCCTCTGGCTTTTATCTAGCTGTCCTCAGGTGAAAAGCTTCTTGATATGGCTGAAGAATGTTTGGGTAATCCTTCATGAATTTTTCATCTACCCACTGTGCATCTGTTGTGGGTAGATTCTTGAATTTTAGTAAGAATTTTCGTGTCACAAGGCCACTTCTCATGGTTCGATCCTTGTGAAACAAAATCTGTTCAGGTTCCAAGAGTTGCTATGTTTCTTCAACCTCAAGATCCGGGCATGGACGAAGGCAGAAGAAGAAGAAGAAGACTAAGTCACTATCTCAACTTGAAAAGAAGATCAAGTTAAGTATGTATGATGGTTCCTGAAATCTTGATCTTCTTCTGAAATTTATTCGTCAATTTCAAATTTTGTATGGTCATGACAAGTATAAAGAAAAAGAAAAGATTAAGTTTGCAGCTTTACATTTAACCGACTTAGCCCATACTTGGTGGACGGGGTTGAAATATGATCATGCTGCCCCAAAATCATGGCGGTCCTTTGTTCGTATGATACAAAGCCAATTTCTTCCTGTTCATTTCAAAAGAGATGTAAAAATGGAATGGGATCGACTTTGGCAAAGGAAAAATGAGTCACTTGGTGACTATACCAAGAGATTTTGGGAGCTACTTTTGAAGGTCCAACATTTCAAGAAGATCAGCAGTTCGGAAAAGCTTAGGAAGTTTCAAGGAGGTTTGCATTTTAAACTTCGTACTGCTCTTAATCATTATCATTGTTCTAGTCTCAGGGAACTCATTGACCATGCTGAGACATGGGAAATGAAGCACAATGGCAACAAATCATTCCAAAAGAATGATAAGAAGAGAGTAGCTGATGATGAGGAGTATTCAGCCCCAAATGAAGGACAAAAACAGTGGCAAAAGCAGCCATCAAATCAAAAGAAGATGAAGCCCTATGCACCTCCTAATGCTCCTCAATTTCGCTCCAATCTATAGCCACAAGCAAAGCAACTTTCCGAAGAAGAAAAGCAACGCTTCATGAAAGAAGGGAAGTGCTTTAAATATGGACAAACAGGCCACATAGCGAAGCCATGTCCAAACAAGGGATAAAGCAAGGTTTCTGACAACAAGCCTAAGTCACCAGTGAAAATCAATGCTATCAGTGATGTAGTTGCAAACACAACTCACACTCCAGAGACGCGCAAATTATTAAAAGCTTGGGGATAGTTGCAAGGTAAGCAAGCACTATTCTTGATAGATCTTGGGGCGAATGAAAATATCATTTCCTTGCAATTAGCTAAAGAGCTTGGATTAAAGAATGAAGAGATAGACACTCCGGCAGAAGTTCGCCAAGCTTTAAATGCTGATGAAGGTAACACAGTGAAGACTGTGATACCCTACATTGGCAAGCTCAAGTTTCAAATTCAAGGCTACAGTGACGAAGATACCTTCTGTATCGGAGACCTTGATGGTTGCGATGTGATTCTTGGCATGCCCTGGAATCATAGAGTAGATTCAACCATCTTCTCTCAGAAAAAGAAGGTAGAACTCACCAACAAAGGCAAGAAGTACGAGATCCAAGCTGGGATACCACTGTAAACGCCCCGAACAACGTAGTATGCTTAACAATTATGATATTCTCTTGTTTTCGAGATTTAATATAAAAGAGAATGAACACTTAAAGCTGAAAATGAAAATTACTCACAAAATTACAGCCATGAAAATGTAAAAGTAATGGAGACAAGATTGAGGGTTGAAGATGATGAAGTGCTTGATGGGAATGAAGATGGAGACGAGGGTGAAGAATGTCGACGCCTTTGACGATGATAGGGTCTTCCACGAGAAGGGTGTGACTCTTCGTCACTAGAAGAGGGTCTATTAGAGTAGGTGCCAGATGACTTTGAAGAAGAGGATGAGCTTCGATGCGATCTCTTTCTTTGTCTTGAAGTAGAATGGGACTGTCTCTTAGAAGTAGTTGGACTTCTTGATCGGCTCCTTTCATTGGTATGGCTTTGTCTCCTATAAGCAGATGGGCTTCTTTCCTTGAATTCTTTGGGATTCTCAACTTTTTCTAGTTTGAGAAGTTGGTCACGAATTTGCTGATTCTCCTCTCTAAGACTTTGAATGGCTTGAAGGATAGCACTCGACTGATCCATTGAGACTCTTAAGAAAAAAATATGCTCAAGCACTCAATGCAAGGGCTGAAAACAAACAAACTTATAATTGTAAGCACTACCAGTGTTGGGGTGAGGACCGAGCCAAAGCTCTGATATCACTGTAAACGCCCCGAACAACGTAGTATGCTTAACAATTATGATATTCGCTTGTTTTCGAGATTTAATATAAAAGAGAATGAATACTTAAAGCTGAAAATGAAAATTACTCATAAAATTACAGCCATGAAAATGTAAAAGTAATGGAGACAAGATTGAGGGTTGAAGATGGGCAACCCCCCCCGAAGGAATGTATTTCTGCTCAACCCAAGTCCCTTAGGAAAGAGCTCAGTTACAATCAACCTGAGAGTGAGGAGAAGTAATTCTCACTCTCATAAGATCATGCAAAGATGTTCAAACACACATGCATTATCTATTATGCAATGATAAGAACTGATTTCTTTACAGTATGAGAAAAAAAAAAGAGGGGAAAATCAGCCTTTCTCCATCGTTGAACAGTAGTACATGAATAGGGCTTACTTCTTGTTGCTAAAATGGAAGAAAGAGCTTGAGAAGGAGGTGCTGTAATGAATTTACAAGCTTGCTGTCCTGTAAAACAGCAGTGATAGAAGAGGGAATATGGAGGAATTTGATAATAGAGAAGTGGGGGATGATAATGGGGATGGATGGGGCCAGTTTCTGGCTATCTGTGGGTGCTGTACATGAGTTTACAGCAAAGAAAAATGATGCTGAATGAAGAAAAACGAGCTCTTATTTATAGGAGAGGGAAGAGCTAGTACAAAAGGGGAAAGTGGAGTAGCACAAGACAAGTGTCCAGCCACATGCCATGAGATGTGACAAGTGGTGGGACACTTGGAAACTTGTGTGACAAGTGTCTTGACACTTCTCTTCTCTATGGCCTTCCTTTTTGGGCTGAATACTGTCAAGAATAGAAACAACCAAATTTAGTAAGCACAGTCAGAGTACAGAACTTACTATTTTTAGAATGACATTCCTATTTTTTAGGACTAGCATTTTTAGGCTAATTCGAGGCTCCTAAAATTTAGGGACCTCCTAAAATTTAGTGATTTCCTAAAATTTAGGGACCCCCCCAATATGGGTGTCATATGAAAGCTTTTTCCGTGTACATCGCAAAAACGGTATCAGAATCTTCATGTGACTTTTCTATGCAAAGAAATGTGCTTTTCAAGCTTTCAGTCCACACATGCACATTATACAAGCATTTCATGATCATGCCATCTTGTTGATTGTAACTGTCTGTTCTGGTGGATCTAGCCCACACTTCAAGGCATCAATCCTTTCTGTGTGCGAGTCTAAACCTGATATGTGTGAGTTCTAGTCATAGGCGCCCAATCGGGCCATATAGGTGGAAGTGTGAATTATCTTTTCTCTAACCCACCGCGTGGGTCCACCATAACTTGTGACCACTCATCAGTGGCCAGCTCCAATGCACTTTTCTTTATATCTAATTAGTGCAAAGGAAATAAATGTAATAAATCATTATATAGACAAATTAATGAAAAAGGATACAAATTCTGTTTCTATAGAGTTGTGACAAGAAATGGGCTAAAAAATACATGCTGAAACATTGGAAACAAAGGTCTACGTGGGCAACACCATTGTGTCAAAAGATGACGTACCAGCCAGACAATAGGGTTTCCGGGGAGGAACACGGAGTGAACTTGGTAAACATTGAGAAGAGAAGAGAAGAGAGAAGAAACTCTAATGAATGGAATGATGAAGATTTGAATCATGGAGCGAATGTGGTACAAGGGAACAATTGTGCCGTAGCACAAAGGAGACGATGAAGACAACCGCGAACCACAAACTGCAATGATGTCCTAAAAGGGTGTGAGGGTAGTGGAGAGGCTGGAGAGAAGAGGTGACGGACTGAATGAATCAGCCGTAAGGAATGAATGAGAGTGTGGCCTATAAATAGGCACAGCGAGTCTAGGGTGGCGCCCCTTTTTGGGACTGCAAACCCTAAATGCAAAATGTAGAAACGAAAAAACGCAAACTGCGGGTGAAGGGTTTCTCAACACCTCCTCTCAAGCCCAAAAAGGGGAACAAGAGAAGAGTGAGGTGGAGATGGAATGCTACATGCTGAAGAATGCTCATGCAACAGGTGCCACTTGGACAGTGTTCCTTATGGAAAAATTATTCACTTGTCCAAGCGTCCTAGTACAAAGATGATGAAAACATGCAATGCATAGGAGGAATGTTGGACTTTGTGTGGTGTTGAGAACCATAAGAATATGCCCATACTCAATCTCAGGAGTTGGCTTCATGCTGACCAAGGGACGAATAAAATCCACCCTATAATTTGAGAATACCACTTGAAAAGAGACCTTTGAAGATAGTCATGAGACTGGATGAACTGTAGAATTAGAAACTCGATCTCGGGAGAGAAGCCATTAGGTCTCTGACTCCATGCTAGAAGAAATACGAAGGTCTATCCA
This sequence comes from Lygodium microphyllum, assembly GCF_053477565.2. NCBI lineage: Eukaryota > Viridiplantae > Streptophyta > Polypodiopsida > Schizaeales > Lygodiaceae > Lygodium > Lygodium microphyllum. The sequence continues at coordinate 53,461,302 of NC_141153.1, read as the reverse complement.
CCAAGTCGTTGCTGAAGACCCAAGGGCCTTGATCTAGGTAGATCCTCTAGATCCTGGGTATGAGTATAGGAAATGACTACTCAAAGAAGAACCACTCCTCGAAAGTGAAAGGTAGTGGTGTGTGAAGAACTTTATGGCACATAGGCTCCCTCTCTGAATTGGAAAGTAGAAGTAGGAGCCCCCTTTGAAGTCGAAGAAGAACTGGAAGCCCCCTCTGAGGGCGAAGTAAGAAAATCCCCCTCTGAATCCCAGTCTGAGAGAGAAAGGGAATCCAACCATTCATGGTTAGCAGACTGCAAAGCTTTTGATGACGAAGGAAGCGCCGCCGATTGTGTCGAAGAAGGTATCTGGGGCTCGAAAGAAGCCGGAAAGAACTCGGAAGTGGTCTCTTGAACCTGAGTGGAAGAGGGTGGGGAAAAAGGAGGCTTAGGATGAGCCAAGGGTGAGGAATAGTCGCGGGCTCACAGGAGAGTGGACTATGGAGGAGATGTGGGATGTGGAAGCCACTGTACTCGAAAGTGGGTGGGGGAAGTCTCCGCATAGTGAGATGTCTCTAGGAGGGCTTATCGCCTCGTAAGGTCTTAAGAGTCTTCGTGTGCTCGAAAGGACTTAGTGCGCGTTGGTTGTGGCTTATTGCCTTGAGTATAATACTCCAATAACTGATGCAAAACAATCTCTGTGGCCCAGAAAGGAGAGGTGGCACAAGGAGTGCTTGGTGGAAGACGCATATACTCCAGAGGGGTTGGGAGCAAAGGTTGCAGTCGACAGTCTTCGGTGGGATGACCATTCGTGCCGCAGTAGGAACACCCAGTAGACTGGTCATCTGTTGGGGAAGAAGCTATGAGTACCAATGTGCCTTGTTGAAGAAGGAAGAGGTGGAAGAGGTTAGCCCAAACCACGAATTGCAAAGTCCGCCTTAAGGGATGTGAGGACAGTGCAAGGGTTGGAAGTGAGCTGCCAGGGGAGGTGGATGCTACCAACAGTAAGAGGTTGCAACTAGTAGAAAAACGCAGGGTACAATAGTATGGTGGAGTTGTTGCGTTGTAGAGAATAGCTGCCAACAGACTGGTTGAGCCGCCAGGTTGCAGAGAATAGCGGCTACCAGCAAGGAGTGCGTTGTAGAGAATAGCTGCCAACAGACTGGTTGAGCCGCCAGGTTGCAGAGAATAGCGGCTACCAGCAAGGAGGAGCTGGCAGCAGCAAGGAGCTGCCAAGAGTCTGGCTGAGCTGCTAGCAGCAGAGAACAACTGCCAACAGTTTGACTGAGCCGCCAACAGCAGGGAAGAGCTATCAATAGTCTGGATGAGCTGCCGCCAGTAGCAGAGAACAACTGCTAGCAGCAGGGAGGAGCCGCTAGTAGCTTGGTTGAGCTGCCAGTTGACTAGGAGGCGAAGGCGGCAGCGGCAGACCTGAATGCAGGCTGGAAAACAGCAAACACAGGAGGATGTTGATGCAGTGGAAGAAGAAGAGAAGTGGATGCCGAACCCGCCACCGGTCTTTGTCTTCACTGGAGTGGAGGATCTTTGCCACTATTTGAGCAGATCTAGCTCTGATACCATGTCAAAAGATGACGTACTAGTGAGACAATAGGATTTGCGGGGAGGAACACGGAGTGATCTCGGTAAACATTGAGAGAAGAAACTCTATTGAATGGAATGATGAAGATCTGAATCATGGAGTGAGTGTGATACAAGGGAACAAGGGTGCTGTAGCACAAGGAAGACGATGAAGACAGCCACAAACCACAAACCGCAATGTCCTCTTGAAGGGGTGTGAGGGTAGTGGAGAGGTTGGAGAGAAGAAGTGACGGACTGAATGAATCATTTATAAGGAATGAATGAGAGTGTGGCCTATAAATAGGCACAGTCAGTCTAGGGTGGCGCCCCTTTTTGGGGCTGCAAACCCTAAACTCAAAACATAGAAACGCAAAAACTCAAACTGCGGGTGAAGGGTTTCTCAACACATTGTAAACATGTACATGGCATCATGTGGCTTGATTACAAAAGCCTATCTGGTTGAAAGGTTGCTGTTTTAAGATGTGGGTTCATGGAATGCGCTATTTGCAGGTTATGCTGAACACAGGCTTGGAAAGGAGGCAGAGACTGCGTGTTAATAAATGCTATTGGAGGGAATGTACCTTGATTCTACTACTCTTGTCTCTTGCTTGAAAGCATGTACTGATGTGCATCTCTGTAGAGCTTGAACTCAAAGATTTGGTATTTGAGCTGCTGAGTTCCATGTTTTAGCAATTGATGGACCGAGAAGGGGGCTCCATGTCCAGGGGTCCAAAGAAGAAGAGGAGGGGAGGAGCAGATGCATGCATTTTTATGAAAGGGGGATGCATGCCCAGCTGCATTGGGTTGAGGATACAGAAGTGCAGACAGAGCAAGGACCTGCATCAAACCATGTGCCTGCACCCCTACATGTGAGTGCACCAGCTGGAATCCCACCTCACCCTCAGCAACCACCTTGTCCCCCTCCTTGCTGACTGCGACATCCTGCTTGATGCACACCATGCATTTGACAGGCTGGCTGCCTGCAACGAGCACTCCTGGACATCCCTCAATCTCTGCCTATCTTGACTCTGATGACTTGCAGCATGCCTTCCAGCTCTACCACATGATGGGGCACAACAGTTTCACTAGGCCCAACTGATGCATGTATTTGGCCTTGCTCAACGCTTGCTCACAGCTAGAGACAGACGGAGGCCTTGAAGTGCACCATGAGTTCACTTGGCGGGGCCTCGAAAAGGATTTGTTTACTGGTAGTCCTCTTGTGGGGAATGGTCTTGTGGACTTGTATGGCAAATGTGGCTCACTTGCTGAAGTGCATCATGATTTTGACAGGCTGCCCATCCAAAACAGTGTGTCCTGGAATGCATTAATTTCTGGTAGGCTGAACATGGGCTTGCTAAGTGAGAATCTGCCATTCCTTTGCTGCTTGAAAGACTGCTCTTCTGCATCAAGGGATTCAGAAACAGGGCAAATCCTGCGTGCAGAAATAGTCAAAAGAGGACCAAGGTTGCAGCCGTACGTACGTATGGATCGATTCGTACCGTACGGATCTGTACGCGTACGGATCGATCCATATGTTATTTTTTTTGAAAACCCCTTTTTGACCTTCAACGTACGAATTTGGGCTTATTTCGGAATCACCTGCAGCGCTCTGTTTCACTCTGTCTCTGCACACTGTGCACATTGCAACCAGGTAATTCTCACGCTCTCTCTCGCTCATGGCCTTGGTCCCTCATGATGCATCTCTGTCTCGTACTGTACACTCTCTTTCAACCACGAGCAGCCAATGTACTACATGATTAATCTCCTCTCTCTCCCTCTCCCTCTCCCTCTTCCTCCCTCTCTCTCTCTCTTGCTTTGGAGTATGCTCTAAGCTTTGTCTCTCTCTTTCTTTGTGTCACACAGCTTCTAGGATACAATATGCCAAAACCATGCAACCCCTACTGGCAGGAGCACACCAATGTCATCCGTGTTATTAATACGTCGACCCAAGCTAGCACGCGTAGATGGCAATGCAAGTATTGCAACTTTGAGCTCACAAGCACAATTTCTTGTGTCGTGATATACTTGACAGGTATTGGCACCACCGGCAATTGTGGTGGGTGCAAGCAGGTGCTGCAGGATATCAGAGACAAGCTCATTGCTGAGAATTCATCAACAGCAAATGGTTCAAAGAAGGTAAGGGGCAGCCAGCACACTCAAGATGCACTTCATGATGTGCTTGTGGGGGAGATGGGTGATTCTTCCACACAGGATAGCTAGCCTACCGGGGGCAGAAAGAGGGCCCGTGTCATGCAAGAGGTTGATGAGGATGACGATGCACATGTGCTGAGACAAAGTACTTTGCCTTCACGTGTGTTATCACTTTCGTGGGTGAAAGAGAGAAAAAATGGCTGAGATGGAGATTGCTCGCACTCTTGTGGAGTGCAACATCTCCTTTAATGTACTGAGGAGTGATCAATGGAAGAGAATGGTGAGGGCCATAGCAGAGGTTTGCCACACAGACTCTTGGTCTGGGGTGGAGTATAATAAAATGCGTACAACGATGCTTGAAAAGTAGAAATACTTGATAGACAAGGCATTGGTACTTGTCAAGGCAGGATGGCAGTCTTTTGGGTGCACCATCATATTTGATGGTTGGAGTGATATGCGTAGACGACACATTATCAATATTTTGGTGTCATGTTTTGGCACATACTTCTTGCGGACTGTGGATGCAGGAAAGGCAGGAGAATCCATTTGTACTGAGTTTATTTATCACCACATCAGACATGCAATTTTGGATGTTGGGCCAAAGAATGTGGTCCAAGTGGTGATAGACAATGCTTCAAATTGCAAGCATATGGGTGAATTGGTCGAGGTAGAGTTTCCTCGCATTTCTTGGACTGCTTGTACTACTGCACATTGCTTGGACCTGCTTATGGAGGATATTGGAAAGTTGCCATGGGTGCAACCTCATGTTGCAGATGCCACGAAGATTACTATATTTTTTCGAAAAAAACATCAGGCTTTGGCCATCTTTAGGAGCCATAGTGCACTTCATATGGTGCGACCCTCGAAGACCAGGTTTTCTTATATGTTACTAGTCTTATAGAGGCTTTTTAGATTGCGAGACCGAGTACTATAGACTATGGTGGACTCGAAATGGAGGTTTATGCACTATGCGCAAACAGAGGCCACTAGATACATTCAGCGGAAAGTGCTTGACGAGGCCTTTTGGAGAGAGGTACAGAGCTTGACAGTGGCATTGTAGCTTATCCATGTTCTCCTCCGAGTCACAGATATGGAGGGCTCTACTCTTGGACTATATCATCTCTTCATGGAGATGAAGCACCATATTGCCGCTTGTATGACATTGACGGAGTCTCGATGAGTGTACACTTGGATATTATTCTTGGTCGATTATATTAATATTAAATAATATGCACATTGCAACAATATGTTTAAAGTTATATTATATAATGACTGTTGGAATGTTGGCTTGTCAATTTGTAGCTGGGGTTACATCCTAGCTATTGTAGAGCGGCGATGGACGTTTATGAGCCGTCCCATTCATGGGATGGCTGCATTGCTTCATCCCTTCTAAAATAAGCCAGAGCTGTTTAGTGAGAGCACTTTCCTCACATAGAAAGACCAGTACATCAACATAATGTACGATGAGGATGAGCAACTTGAGGTTGGAGAGATGGTGAGTTTTATGAATAATCCAGGACCATCCTTTGCTAGAGCGGTGGATTTGAGAGAGGAGGCAATGAAATTTCCTCTCACGTGGTGGCAGAGCTATGGAAGACAAGGTCTTCCAAAGCTGACTCATCTTGCTCTCCAAATCCTCTCGTAGGTACTCTTGACTCTTTCACAATTGCATCCATCTTTAAAGTTTAATTCATTAAGGGTTTTGACTCCAAAATCGTATCGTGATTCGTGATCGTAGGATTGTTCTGCTGGTGCTTGTGAGCGCAATTGGAGCGCTTACTCCTTGGTTCACACGAAGATCCGCAATCGACTTAGTACCGCTCAGTTGGAGCGATTAATGTATTGTCGAGCTAACATGAAGCTCCTGCGAGATTATCATGCTTTGGGAACACCCAAGCAGGTATATTTAACTGTACGATGTCGTACGTCTTTTGACACATTTCAATATAATTAAGTCATTTCGTGTGGTTCTGACTTGTCGGATTTTGCTTTCCACAGGCAGATTCGACCCGTGTGAAGATGGTGCCAGCTTCTATTGAGGATGACGTGGAGCAGCGTGTCAGAGATGAGGGCATGTAGATATTGTACGACTCCTTCATAGAGAGTTGGAGAGCATCGATCACCGTGTCACGAGGTCATGCGTACAGGCTTTGGCGATACCTTTGTGTGAGGAGGCTACAGATTCAGAGAGCACTATATGGAGGAGCATTCGTTGGGGGAAGGCGTCTATTCGTACACAGCGGACTCGGGCGAATGAGGCTGTCACTCATTCATACTCAGAGAGAGCTAGGAGATGATGATGTAGCACATAGATCTCATGATACATCTTTCACATCATCAGATGTGCCCGTGATGGCAGTGTGAGTATGATGACGAGGGCAATGTCTTGACAGATGCGGACTTGCTCTCTTCTGGTGCATCGTCATCATCATCATCTGATGAGGATTTTTGACTCTTAGATTACGTTTCATTGTGGAGTCTAGACTCTGGACTAGCCCTTATGGGTCTTTTGAGGACATTTCTATGATGTAGTGTTGTAGCTTGCTATGTAGCATGTGCATTGTATTCAATTTGTTTTGATGCATTTGCAGCCTTTTAACATGGATGAGAGTCCAGACTTTTGTTGTGTAAACACTGATTCATCAGTTTATATAGAGCTAAGAGTGGTGATTGGTGATTGAAGATTGATCTCTGATTGAAAACTAGTTTTGGTATTTGATGTTTGATTTCTGAAGTAACAAGTTTTACAACATGGGGCAAAGGTTTTGTGATTACTAATCAAATGCGTATTAGCAAAGACCTTATTAGATTGTCTTGTACGTCTTTCTTACAATTTAAAATGTATTTGGATCTTTTTATGTTTATTTTGATATGAAATGCTATATAGATTGATATTTTTTACAATGGTACGTATTTTTACGTACACAAAAATTTTATATGTATGGAACAACGTACAAATATGTACCATACATTACGTACACATCAACCTTGAAGAGGACTGGAAGCAAATCTGTGTGGCCAGGACACTAGTGGATATGCACAACAAATGTGGGTGTCTTTTGGAAGTGTCCCATGTTTTTGATACGATCTCAGTTAAAGATGCAATGCTATGGGCTTCATTAATCTTAGGATATGCTGAAAATGGGCTTGGTAAGGAAGTAGGAGTTTGCTTCCAACAAATGCATCTCCATGGCACACCACATAAGTTCCCTGTTGCATATGTCTGCAGCTTGAATGCTTTTGCTCCAAGAATGGATGTCGAGAGGGGTTTTGAAATATATGATGAAAGAATTTGAAAGATAGTTTTATATGGGTGATGCATCGGTAGATTTGTATATGAAATGTGGCTATCTGGGTGAAGTACGCAAGGTATTTGACCCAACTGCCATTTTGAGATGCAGTTACATGGAATGTTCCAATCTCCATAGAGCTACCAAAATTATTAGTTGCCTTTAATATTTTGTCACATGCGAATATCGTGACACCGGCTACCTTGATATGTTCATACTGTGATTTAGTTGCATAAGGCCAAGATCGTTACAGATGTCACAATTCAACATGACAAAGATATGTTAAAACAAAAAAGAGGGTTCCTGACTAGTATTCCTGTCTAATATTGCAATGACATAGAAACCCCTTCTGAAGTTGCACCATATTATAAGTACCTTTGTCTTCTTGATAAAACCCAAAAAACTAAAAAGGAAGCAATAATTAGCATGGCCCCCCTTTTTCAACCTACAAGGTCTACTTAACATGTCCATCAACTTGGATGATGAAATGCTGAACTGTTTCAAGAAGTTGCAGCTCGAAGGGGTGTACATAGATAGTCACTTTTGCAGTTTGCTTGAAAGGTTGTAGCATGACAGGAGCATTGGAATTGGGCCATGTGATACATGCTGAGATCAAGAAATTTGGTTTAGAAAGAGATTGTTATGTGGGCAGCATTTTGGTCGATATTTATGGAAAGTGTGGCTCGATTGCTAAAGGATGTGAAGGTTTTGACAACTTGCATATTCACGATTTGGTATCTTGGAATGTAATGATTTATGCATATGGTGAGAACCATGACTTAAAACTACACTTGACTCTTTACCCAAGCTTTATCATCCAACCAAGCAAGTTCAGCCAAATGCACATCAGTGAGAGTGGATGAAATTATGAGTTCAATGTGGTCCATTTTTAAGACACATAACATGCTAGATGTTACAAGTATTGATGATTCCTTTATTACTATTATAGAGTTTATGTATTGGACTTTTATCAAGGTGGTAGGTGTTATGCTTATGGCCATTCCATTTTCCTAGTTGTGCAATTCCAAATGGCAATACTAGAGTTCGATGTAGATATGATCACTAAATTTGTTATAGATATTCCATTTGATATGCTCACTAGATATGTTGTTATATGCCTTCCATTTTGATATCATTGCCAAAGGCTGGCTTTAAAGGATTTATGAGAATTGAGATTGAGATCAATAATGATTTTGGGGCTTGACATCATGCACCGCTGCACCTTTTTAAAGTAGGCCAAAAGTTGGATCATTTGTTTCCCATTGCATGTGATTGCATTCCTGTATTTAATGAAAGTGTATGGTGGCTGGGGAGAGGAAAAAGAATTCCCCTTAGCCCCCACATCGAACAATGTAATGTTGGCATGCCTTTTGCGGTTGCATTGTCTTGTTATCTAATCTTAGCATCAAGGAGTTCAATTTATGATACTTGTACAATGCTTGGAACGTTATTCGACTAGTGGTGAATGGAGAAAGCGTTAATTGGCTTGATGAGTGATTGAGTGTATATTGTTTCTAGATGCTCAAAGTTTAGTGTATATTGGTTCTAGATGCAAATTTTGAGCTGGTATTGACAATGGCTAATGCAAGTAGAATTTTGGTAAACTTGACTATTATGCAAGCTACTAATAATAATTCACAAAAACTCTCTTGCTCAAAATTGCACTCTACTTGTGTCAAGTGCAATTGGTAACTTCTATGCTTATAACCTTCATATGAGTCACCCCTTACCAAAGTTAAAGCATATAGTTTTGGTTGTAATATGCTACACTAAGATGAGGTGGAGCATGGGGGTAAGGCAATAGTGTGTGGTGTGAGAACCTTACTTGAGTTATTCTCATAATATAGAGCACACCATTTTTGGGAGGCCTTTCCTAAAATTGGTCACCATGTTTGCTAGTTAAGACTAAGCTTGCTTATCTTATGAGAGTTTTATAGGCTACTTTACCCTCATGAGTTTTTAAAGGCTTTCTTATTTAATGCATCTCTTGCAGGCTACTCTACTCTTATGATGTTTGTGTATTATAGGCTTGGAAATGTGTTGACATATTTAAGCAATGCCTATGTTTTTGAAGACTTCACATTGTCACTTACGAGAGTAACAATGCTATCATTAAAGGTTTGAGTATCATTAGAAGCTTGCTCTTAAATTTTACTTTATTCGGCATACTACTTAAGGAATCGCTTTATGCATGCCCTATACACATATAGTGGATCTCTTCAATAAGGCCTTCTTAAAAGGCTTTGAGTTCGCTAATAGTAGAATTAATTTCATAAGTTTTCTATCATTGTACATGTGAGGTTAAAATAAATTCCATATGTAGTGCATCTATGTTGTAATATGTGTGTTGGCGTTTCCTTGTGCTATTTTTAAACATTGATAGGAAGTCCCATGGGCAATAGTAAATCATCTGTTATTGTAAAACATAATAGATGAAACAATTTGGGTGAGTTCTATGGAAGAAAGTTGTGAAATCTTTTGGTTGTATTTTGTTAACATTACCATTTAGGGCATCTTATGCTTATACAATGGTATAGTGATAAGATGGTAAGTACCCACTATTAGCTTCCATTAAGTGATCCACTTAGCCTTGAAATGTGTGGATATTTTACTTTTCAAGGAATAATTGATTTTAGAAAATTAAAGAAAAAGGGCTCTCTCTCATGTAGAAACAAAGGGCAATGCTCTTGCATGCGATAGTGCATCCTTGTTCTTCAAGTAAGTGATAATATCTACCCAAATTGACATGCCTTTTGTGACAATTGCCCTATGTGACCCAATTTACAAGGGGTCCAAAGGGCCTTTCTTTGGAGCATCTTAGTTCTACACAAGCAATCCAGTCGTCTTCCTTTCTAGTATCGTGAGACTTATGGTGTTTGTTAGGATGATGGCAAAACAACCTCATATTCTTTAAAAGTTTCATTGGGGCGATGGTTGAAAAGCTAGCAATCTTCTAGAGGTAAAGAGTTTCAAAGAAGTGGTACAGTCAAATGATTCTCCCTTGCACAATCAACAGAAAGTTATCTACTTGTCGAAGGGATTGGCCTCAAGTACGGAATGAATTTGCACTATTGGGGTGTGTGTGTGTTTTTTGCCAAAGGCTGAAATGGCTTGTTAGACTTGAGCATATAGTACAGTTATGATGATTTGTCCTCATAGATATAACCGAATCTAAAACCAATGCATGACTAGAAAGTAAATCAAATTGTAAAAATGGTAAATTGTAGATATCTATGGCTATAGTGAAGGCTAAAGAGATTAAGAAGCTAATAGAGATATAATCAAAGAGAGAAATGCAATGATATATTAATGCCCGCAAAAGGCCAAAATGACCTATGAGGCCATGTGTTACAATAATACATATGATAGTACAATTGTTTGAAAAAGATAGTAAATGAAAATGTAGTATACATTACAAGAAAGCTAAAAGCTATAAGTAAGGAGAATTCTAGCTAATAAATAAAGACCTCTAGCCAATCCAATCTTAGGGTTGGCTCTAGCTTGAACAATGATATCCTAAATTTTCTATCTATCATTGTGACCTTAGTGCAAAAAATAGCCATAGATTTTGGATCGTAACTTTGATCAAGGAGGTATTTGATTCAAATCAAAGAAGATGATTCCCTCATCAAGATGAGCTATAAGTATTTATCCATAATTAATATAGAATTTACTATAGCAAGCTTTCTATGATTGTTCTTAAATTCTTACAGCAACTAAAACACTGCCTATCTTGGCTCAACTTCACACTGTATGAGTGGCTCAAGGGATGAAAAGCACAAGCATCATGGTAACCAATATATATAGCATATCAATCATGATCCCAAGCACATTTAAGCATTAGTTTATTTTGCCAACACTACGTATGAAAGCCTCAGTGCCATATATCCCACATTGATTGCATACATGTCAAGTGCTATACATGGGTGTCTTGATCAATGAATGTGCATCATGTTAGGGGGTATATCATTAGGAATGGGGTGATCATGGAGTGTACTTGCACTTGCATACAAGTGTAAGGTTCCAAATCACCATGAGGTGGGAAAAGTTCAGTGGTGTATTCCTTTAGGGTCTTAAGTGGTAAGGAAGGGTCACCTCTCTTTTGGCTTACCACCTCGCTTGGCATCGACCTTTTTCCTTGGTTGGGAGTATATATGGTAGACATGTTTAATTACTCAACTAACATGAGATGCATGTGGAAAAATAAATATTGGGCCTTTTCATGAAATGCAAGAACTGGGATAAGAGCTTGAGTGGAGGGCTTACCTTAGTAGTCCAATGACTCATTGGTTGCTACTTACCCTTTCACAATGGCTTATTACTCTCTTTAGGATCAAATCAATATGCATACCACAAGGGAATAGTTAGGATAAGCATCAACTAATTGAGTAAAGTTGCCATTTCTAATTGAATTTCTAATGCAATGGGGAAGGCAAGCAAGCTATTGATTTGATTGGATAGCATGAATTCAATAAAGGATTTGAAGTATAAGGCAACATGCAACCTTAAATATCTCCAGTAAGAGAACTAAGCTTAGAAAATGGACTAAATGAGAGATTAAGTTCTAATAAATATACTTTGTCAATGTTTAGAGTAGATGAATGATACTTGACTGATCAATGAAGCCCCAAATCCTCCATTAGTTTAGAATGGGGAAGCAAGATACCTTCAATGGGTTGTAATCTTTATGTAATTGATGCATGCTATGATGGTGGGAGCTCCCATGCTTGATCTTGCGCTTGCTGCTCCTCAAGAGGTGAAAGCTTTATGTGGAGCTTTCATCGCTGCTCAAGAGAAACATTTGCATGTTGGCCTCCATGTCTTCAATTGGGATCAATCTAGCCAAGAATTGTTGAAGAAGCTCCTAAGGGCTAAGATTTCAGAGGTTATGGGAGGTATGAGGGCTTTGATTGAGTGGCTATGGCTACCCTTCTAGTTGTCCACAACAAGGTACTTCAAACATGTGAAGAAATGCCAAGAATGGGGAATAGGAAGGTCAAATTAGGTCTTGGAGATGCCATTTGAGATGCGGAAGCAAGGTTGGTGCTTTAGCAAGTGGGGGAGAAGCAGAAAGGAGCAAGGAGCAAGAAGAGACTAATGAAAAATACATTGCAAATTGTGGGCTGCTCCCTAGGGCAAATCTTGGCTTATAACACTTGAGTAGGTACTTGTTTTGGTCCTAGGAATAAGAGGGAGACTCCTATGATCTTAGTCGATGACATTGAGGGTTGTTTGTTCTAGAGAAGAAATGTGATTTTCTCTATTGACTAGCCATGGAAAATTGCAATAGGAAGAGAGGGAGGAGGTCTGAAGCAATAAGTAATTGGGGTTTTGCTCTTCCTGTAACTCTTGAGACCCCAACTTTGTCTTATAATCCTTGAAATTTGCATAAGAAAGGGTGACAACTTGCTAATTTAATCATTTTACCTCCAAAGATTCAAAAACTTTACCCATAACTCTAACTTGACTCTACAAAAGCCACCACTAAATAAATGTAGCACTCCTTTCTATATCTATACTTACTGCATGAGTAACTAGGGTTTCCAAATTTGAAAAGGAAGCTAGATTGGGAAAAGGGAAAGGGAGAAAGAACCAAAGTATGATGCTTTGATACTAATTGTAAAGAAGAAAGACTGAGAGGAGAGAGAGAATGAGTAGAAGAGAGAGCCAAAGAGGACGAAGAAGAGAGAATGATTAGGAGAGTAGAGAGAAAGATAGGAAAGGAGAGAGGGAGGGAGGGAGGGAGGGAGAAAGCCATGGAAGTTGAAGAAGAAGGTGAAGAGTTAGTTCTTGCTTATAGGTGGATGCCCTAGACTAGGTTTCTTACACCTTTTATACCCTGATCAGTGTGACTAAATATGTTTTCTAAATTTGACTTTTTTATTTCATAATAAACCAATAAAATAGTAAATAGCAAATGTGAAGCATTGAAAATTAAGTTCAAGCCTTCTTTTATCCACATAAAAATAAATTTTCACTTGGATTTTGATTGTTATAAAAATCAGAGCACTTATGCTTAGATGGCTTATCCCATTCTGATCCACGTATTGCCTCACGTGAAGACCAAGGAGGCTGCTGACTCTATCCAAAGCCGCTAATGCACTTGAAATCCTCCTCACATGCTCCATGATCAATCTTTACCATGCTCCAACCATCTCTCCCTCTCTTGCACCCAACCCCCTTCCCCTCATAGGAATTGCCATCATGTGCATAGGAAGGGAGGAGAGAGAAAGACAAAAAAACTAACATTCTTAATCCTTCATATTAGGTTATAAAATTTACATGATTTCATAGAGAATGGAGAGGGAGATCAATTTGTCATATTCTTCATGACAAATGATATATATCCCACACGTAGTGATCAACAAAAGCTAGGAAATATGGGACACTTTTCTTGCCTCTGTCTCTCTCCACAATTTCCTCCCCCAAAAAGTTTTACATACATACACAACCAATTCCACTGTTCTAGAGTGCAGCTTTAGACACAATATGCACACAATATACAAACATAACATATCAAATCATAGAGAAAAACCAAAAGAACAAAATAAATTAGAAAACTTTTGACTCAATTTCCAAGCATTTTTCAGTCAACACAACCTACATAAAGAATCAAGCTCCTAGCCACATATCAAATCAGAACGAAGCATCGTCCCCATTGATAAACATGGCAATGAGGTGAAGATCACTAAAAGAAATAGAAAACATTAACAAAGAAATCAAAGAATTGCTACAAAAAGGAGTAATAGAGCCATCAAATAGTGCCTGGGCAACCGAACCTCACCTAATAAAGAAAGATGATGGAAAATGCATGTTCTGCATTGACTTCAAATAGCTTAATAACATCACATAGCATTGACGTCTACTCATCACTACCAAGGTTAGATACATTACTAGATGAGCTCGGAAGATCAAAATATTTCACATCCTTAAATATCACTCAAGATATTGGTAGATACTATTAGATCCAACAAATGCCCAAAAAAACAACCTTTAAAACTCCAAGATGACTTTATCAATTCAAATGGATGCCTTTTGGTTTATCAAATACAAGCAACAATTTTCAAAGGACAGCAAATAGAGTATTTCAAGATCTAATAGATAGAAAGAAAGTACTTATATACTTAGATGACATGCTCATTCACACATAAACATGGGATGAACATATGGAATTCCTAAAACATGTTTTACAAAGAATTAAAAAATACAATCTACAACTATAACTAAAGAAATGTAAGTGGGGAGCTACAAAGCCAAAGTTCCCTACTGGAATTCAAATGGGTCCAACAAAAGTGATGGCAATAAAGTAATATCTAACACCCATGACACCAAAACAGGTATAAAGCTTTTTGGGTACGATTACATTCTGCACAAGATTCTTGCCTAACCTTTTAGAGATTACACACCCATTAAGACAATTATTGAAGTAGAATGCTAAATTTCAATGGAGCAAAGAATGCTAACAAAGTTTTGAAAAATTAAAGTAGCACATGAGTGATACAATATCTCTAAAGTATCTAGATTTCCAAACACCATTTACCATACAGACAGATGCTTCAACCAAAGGAATGGGAGAAATATTGCTATAGGAAGATAAAGGGAAATTACAACCAATATCATTCATCAATTGTAGCCTCACCAAGGCAGGACAAATCTAGTTAACCTTGAAAAAGAGCTATTAGCAATAACATGGTCACTAATATAGCTACACCCATATTTACAAGGGAATTCAACAACAATTGAAACTAACTTTTGCAAAATATCCATCGGGAAGACTTTTGCAATCATTACAAGAATACCAGTTCCAGATGAACTACAAAAAAGGAAGTACAAATCAATTAGTAGATGGATTATCTCGTTTAGAGATAGAAAGCACACAACTACTAGTGCATGAGATGCGAAGACTACAGCAAGAAGGCCCAAAGACAACATAATGGATGATATGGCCACACAATGCAAAGTTCAAAACATCAGAATTTCATGATAAAAACAATCAACTGTACTTCATTAAAATAGAAAAAGAACCCAAACTATACATCCCTTAACCATTGATAGAAATGTATGTAAACTACTAGCGTGCTCATCCATTGTTTAGTCATTTGGGAGAATAAAGTACTACAGAAATCAAGAGAAAGATACTATTGGCCTGCCATGAGAAAGAACATAAATTAAATCCTATAGGAATGCCCACGATGCCAAGCTTCTAAAAGGCCCAACAACAACAAAGTAGAAGAGCTCATACCTATAGAGGTAAAGCAACCATTTGAATTGATTGGTTGGGATATAATACGACCATTCTAGGAATCAAAATCAGGCAATAAATACATCATAGTAATGATAGAATATCTAACATGATAGAGCAAAGTAAAGGCCATACTTGATAGGAAAGTAGACACAGTTGTTGCAAAGTTCGTGTTAGAAATCATATGCAAACACTCATGTTCAAAGACAATTTCGTCAAATTAAGGACATCAATTTAAGAGCGAAGTGTTAGAAGTTTTAGCAAAAAAGCTAGGAGTCAGACAAAAATTCAGCTCACTTTACCATTCAAAAACAAATGGCCTGACAGAGCACATGAGTCAAATAATCAAACAAATGCTAAAATCATATGTAGATCCTGAACACAAGGAATGGGATCAAAACTTACAATATGTTATGCATGCATATAATACATTTGTACAAGAATCAACAAAGGTGAGTTCTTTCTGAGCATTATATGGCAAAGATCCAACATTTCCACCATAAACACAACCTCTCATAAAAGAGCTAGAAAAAGCAGATGCATTGTTGCCAATATCTAAAATGGTCCCGACATCAGCTTTCTCACTCTAAGCTCATAGCTGGACCTCACAAGACCAATCCCCACGGCCCTGCGGCCAAGAGTGACTAGCTATAGCTAAAAGAACTCTCTCTAAACACTAACATATTGCATTGTAGTCCAATCAACTATTTCCTGCCCCAAACTCCAAGCAAGAATGCCCAATGTAAGATGTCTAGCACACTACATAAACATAATACAAGCTTCTCCTTGGTTGATTACCATAGCCTCTAATCACAAGCATACTATTCGATTGGGGATTTGACCTACTAGTCCTTGTCTTTTTATATAGATTGATTCACTTTGTCCACTCTTTCTCATGACCTAACCCTTGTAAACCTTGTATCTAGACAACTTGAGTTTTCTCACACACTCGGTCAAATGAATACAATTCCTATATGTTATGTGTGCAAAATAATGCTTGCATATATAAAGTGAATAAAAGGTGCACAAGCATTATTAATATAAATGACAAAGTGAAAGTGCAACAAACACTACAAGATACAGGCCTCATAGCGACATTCAAAGGGACAAAAATTTTCATAAAAAAATTTGCCCTCGTCGTTACAAAAAACGTCAGTATTAGCAATGCCATAGAACAATCGAGGATTTGCGATGCTAATTGTAATGCTAATAGCAACGTGTGCAATAAATTGGCAACGCTAATAGCGACGGTTACAGGGGAAAAAATTGTGGCAGAGCAGAAAGCTGCCCTTCAACAAATAGCACTATGTGCTTTATTTGGGCCATATAAAACAATTACAGTAAAGTGTACAATGCTCATCTCCATGAAGGCAAAGTGTACTTGAATCCATAAGACTGATACATAAAATAAATACAAGATCGCGTAATGAAAGCGACGGTACAATCATGGCAAGATACAAAGGATGATAATAAGATAGTGCATAGAAAATGCCTACATAAATCACATGACCAAAAAAGAAGAGGATGTGCGATCCACGGATCCAAGGGCAAGCTATAGATCCTCGCCATCTGAAAGCTCATCCCGCCGCAAAGGAGCATCGAATGGACTTTGCAAAAAAAGAAACAACTACACATAAGTCCACCATACAATAATGCATTTAACTTAAAATTAGTAACTACGGACAATAAAGATGTGTGACTTACTAGGCCACCGCGTCCATACAATCGGTCGATCAGTGCAGTGAGACCGTGTTTCTCTGTATATCGAGTCTCCAAGCCGGTGGGATCGTGGTTTGTAATGGAGTGCTACAAAGAAAACAAAATACAACTGTTAGAAACATGATTGTTAGTACAAGGGATATTGCAAAAAAATAAGCAAGAAGAACAAAAGAAAAACTTACAAAGTCCTCCAGATAAGTCCTATGGCTACCACTCCCAAGATGATGGACCACTCCTACCTCCAGTTGTGTCCTCGCCGCCTCGCGCTGCTGTCTCCAACGTCATGGGAAATTTGTAGCCTCCTCCTTGAGTCGGTACCAATCATATGCGTCTAGCCACTCGGGCTTCGAGGCCCCACTCCTAAGTGCCTTGTGTGCATCTGATCGTCTGTGTGACATTTACACACACATGCACTCCATTATCCAGCCTGTGGAAAACCTATCTGCTGCGGAGGGTACCAGAAACTCCTCATGTAAGGATGCTACTATGTAGTCCTTGCTCCCCTCCGGTATGTTCTTCTAATGATCCAAGATGTGCCAAAAAACTTGTTGGCACAACTCTCTCATACGAGCCATCACCCTTCTCCCCTCATAATTCATGAAGATGGCTCCTGTCCTATCATCTACAAGGTATCCATACCCCTTTGGGGTATGCCTAAAATGTGTCCTCTCCCACCCTCGACCACACTCCTGGGCATATCCAAGAAACCCCTGTACATCTAGTGTACCTACAGAGGTAGTATCTCTCGAAGTAGCACCCATATGGGTGCCACCTGCGGACGAGCAAAAGCTTGAGTGACTGGAGTAGATGTCCCACAGGTGTGACAAATCCCATAGGTGACGCATCATGACGAGATGGAGACATTGCGTCAGTACCTCCACAACAACCACATGAGCCATGCTCTCTTGAACCTACACATGGGAGCGAGGAGTAGCACCTGTATCCCGAGCCGACCGCAAGCTCATTGCATCCACGTCTCCGCAGCATCTTCCAGAACCACTCCCTCTGTCCAGCCCAATTCTGGAGCATCGACCTCGTACTGGAAATTAAAGCATTAGAGCGCACCGAAGTAGATCTCACAGAATGGCCTGATGGTGTCTAAGATAGCTCCTGGTCCACCATATCTCTGAATCAAGCCATCTGATCTGGAGACGTACGTGTAAAGATCTCCTGTAGCTCCTCATCGCTCATCCCTCGACTTCGTGCTTCTGAATCAAGCCATCTGATCTGGAGACACACTGTAAGAAGTTGAGCGCAGAACGAATGGGTTCATGCCATCCATAGCAATACCGAGCCAGAGATTCCTTGGCTCTCGGGAAAAGCCTAGAAAGCTAGAGTCAATGTGGCTCCATGCACGTGAATCCACTGATATTCATTGGACTCCATTTGTGGATCTATTCTGCGCATGCCGCATTGTCAAGCTCGCCATGCCGGATGTACGAAACATGCGATGTATACGAGGGATAAGCAGAAAGTATCTAAGAACTTTTTGAGGGATGGTTTTCCCTTGCAAGTCTTATCGATACCTGTGAGCACCATACTTTGGACATGTCTCCATAGTCTCATATTCTCCTCGAAACAGTACACAATCATTGATACATGCATGGATGCTGTTGTAGTCCATGCTAAGCTTTCATAAAACATGTCGCGCATCATCACGAGACTCAGGCATGGTACTTGCAAGTGGTAATATATAATACTTTAGTAACTTGAAAAAAAATCATAAAACACCTTGAAAAAGCACAATTGTTTTTTATGATGGTGCCGAAAAAAATCAATGAAGTGTACGTACAAGGTACTTGAACAACTCGGTCACACTCGCATCGCTCCACCCATATTTTGCTTGCACATTTAAGAGTGCAAGCAATGTCTTCAGGTGAGATTTTCGGCACCCATCATATAATGGTATGGATGCTTCCTCTCTAAGCAGATCAGATGTCTTGACATCCATGGGCATCAATGCATCGATCATTGCCTCCATCTTAGGCTCCAAGATTGTAGAAAATTTTGGAAGGCTGCATGTCTCCTCTGGTATTGATGGTATAGATTGGGTAGTACCTTCCAAGTGGTGGATTGGCTTAGGCACTCCATCCATCGCATGCCCACAAACTGTTCTAATTGTCCGTAAAGGGTGCACTCCTCCTTGGGGTGAGACGTCACCTCCCTGTAATAAATTGTACGGCCACATCGAATGTTTTTGTATATGGTATTTAATTAGTTTACGAATACAATGCATGATTGATATACATTTTCTTAACATTTGCTCAAAATCTGAGATCACCTGATCAATGATCTCTGATTGAAACTCACCAAAGCGTCATACGTGTTCCATAGATAATCGACGTTTTCATATAATTGCCAACTTACATTGAGAGCAAGGACATGGGACATGACGCTAATTAAGATATGCCTCGCGATCTTGAACATCACAACCTTCATCGTTTTCCATTTGGTCTACGTTATAACAAACAATCTATTTTTGTTATCATTCTTTTTTTTTCTTAAATTGTTTGAGAATGGATTTTTACTCTTGTAACTCAACAAAATTAACGTATGTAAAGTCTCCACCTGCCCGGCCTACATGATGTAAAGTCTAATATGCTATGCATGGGGATGAGGGAGTAGCTACCCTATGTTCGAGTGTTTCCCGTCCCGTGGTATTGCACCAAACCACTACTTCTACTAGTACTCGCCTTCTCAAACACACCAAAGATGCACCTTTGACAAAACCTCTCTCTCTCTCTACTACTACTACTACTACTACTACTACCACCACCACCACCACTCGCCTTCCTGAAGCATCGAACACACCCAAGGTGCACCTTTAACTATATATATATATATCTCTTACTACTACTACTACTACCAAAAAAAAGAAAAAAGAAAAGAAGAGATTAAAGAACTACCACTACCACTACCACTACCACTACCACTACCACTACCACTACCACCACCACCACTACTATTACTATTACTACTACTACAAAGAAAAAAAATAAGAAGAAAAGAAATTAAAGAACTACTACTACAACAACAACAACAAAAAACAAGAAAAGAAGAAATTAAAGAACTAGTACTACTACTACTACAAAAAAAAATTAAAAAAAAAGAAATGAAGAAATTTAAGAACTACTACTACTACTACTACCACCACTACAAACAAGAAAAGAAGAAATTAAAGAACTACTACTACTACTACCACTACAAACAGGAAAAGAAGAAATTAAAGAACTACTACTACTACTACAAAAGAAAATAAGAAATTAAAGAACAAGATTTTACCCTCTCTTTGTTTTTTATCCATTCATTCTCCTCTCTCCCTCCCTCTCTCTCTCTCTTTCTCTCTTTCTTTATTATGTTTTATGTTTATTCTCTCTCTCTCTCATTCTTTATTTCTTTTTCTCTCTTCCTCTTCCTCTTCCTCTCCAATTTCCTCTCTTTCTCTCTCATTACACATAATTTTTAACAAAAATAAGCAAAAGAAAAAGAGAAAAAACAAAAACAAACCAAGAGGGAGCAATGCCCTCACCGCAAAGGTCCGAGCACTACAAAGATACAGGCCTTATACCAACATTCAAAGCAATGAAAATGTTCATAAATAAAAATTTCCTCGTCGTCGCAAAAAACGTCGGTATTAGCGACGCCATAGAACAGTCGCTATGAGCGTCGTTATTAGCGTCGCTATCAGCGTGATAGCGACGATAATAGAGACGTTTTGTGACATTAATAGCGACGCGTGCAGTAAATTTGCGATGGTAACATGGAAAAAAAAATTGTTGCCCTACCACAAATAGCACTATGTGCTTTATTTGGGCCAGACAAAAGAGTTTCAATAATGTATACAATGCTCGTGTAAATGAAGACAAAGTGTACTTAAATCATAACATTGATACATAAAATAAATACAAGATCGCGTAATGAAAGCGATAGTACAATCATGGCAAGATACTACTACTACATAGAAAATGCCTACACAAATCACGTGACCAAAAAAGAAGAGTATGTGCGCTCCACGGATCCAAGGGCGAGCTATAGATTCTCGCCATCCGAAACCTCATCCCGCCACAAAGGAGCATCAAACGGACTCTGCAAAAAAAGAAACAACTACACATAAGTCCACCATACAATAATGCATTTTAATTAAAATTAGTAACTACGGATAAGAAATATGCATGACTTACTAGGCCGCCGCGTCCATACAATCGGTTGATCATATCGAGTCTCTAGGTCAGTGGGATCACGGTTTGTAATGGAGTGCTGCAAAGAAAATAAAATACAATTATTAGAAACACGATTGGCAGTACAAGGGATATTGTAAAAAAATAAGCAAGCAAAACAAAAGAAAAACTTACAAAGTCCTCCAGATAAGTCCTGCAGCCGCCACTCCCAAGATGATGGAGCACTTCTGTCTCCAGTCGTGCCCTCGTCACCTCGCACTGTTGTCTCCAACGTCTTGGAGAATCTGTAGCCTCCTCCCTGAGTCGGCGCCAATTGTCCACGTCTAGCAACTCGGGCTTTGAGGCCCCACTCTTAAGTGTCTTGCGTGCGTCCGATCGTCTGTGTGACATGTAGGTACACATGCATTTCATCATCCAACCTATGGAAAACCTATCTACTATGGCAGGTACCAGAAAATCCTCATGCAAGGATGCTACTATGTAGTCCTTGCTCCCCTCCGGTATATTTTTCTAATGATCCAAGACGTTATTGCTGAAAAACTTGTAGGCACAGCTCTCTCATACGAGCCATCACTCTCCTACGAGCCTCCTCCCCTCATTATTCATGATGATGGCTCCTGTCCTATCATCTACAATGTATCCATATCCCTCTAGGGTATGCCTAAGATGTGTCCTCTCCCACCTGCGGCCACGCTCCTGGGCATATCCACCAGGAGACCCCTGTACATTTGGTGTAGCTACAGGGGTAGTATCTCTCGGAGTAGCACCCATAGGGGTGCCACCTACAGACGACTGAGCAAGAGCTGGAGTGATTGGAGTAGACGTCCCCATAGGTGTGACAAATCCCATAGGTGATGTAATTCCAAAGAACGACGAGATGGAGACACTGTATCTGGTACCTCCACAATAACCACCTGAGCCATGCTCTCTCCACCCGCCACGAGAACTAGTAGCACTTGTATCCCGAGCCGACGGCGGGCTTACTGCATCCATGTCTCCGTAACATCCCCTAGAATCACTCCCTCCATCTAACCCAAGTCTGGAGCGTCGACCTCATCTACTGGAAACTGAAGCATCAGAGTGCACCGAAGTAGATCTAACAGAACGGCCTGATAACACCATATTGGGGAATATGGGAATTTCCCATAAGTTTGGGACACATGGTCAAATCGTTGGATTTGTCATAACTTGAACAATATAACTCTAAATCAAGCACTCTATAGCTCAATAGATTTCATTTTTCAAGTGATTTCCAATGATAGGTCACATCATATGGTTTTGAGAAACTTATGGGTGCCACCTTTTTAGTATTCAAAAAATGGGAATCGGGAGTTTTCCAAACTCACTAATATTGTGTTTGATGGTATTCGAGACAGCTCATGGTCTACCATATCTCTAAATCGAGCCATCTGATCTGGAGACATACGGGTGAAGATCTCTTGTAGCTCCTCGTTGCTCATCCCTCGACTCATCGTGCAGATCTAAATATCCACAAAGGTCACCTGTACAGAAAAAAATTGATGTTAGCATAATCAATATAAATCAAGCAAAGCACGGTAATATAAATCTTCAAACAATGATCTTACTTAAAATGCATATCTTATGTATCCTTATAAGCGATTCATCAACGAATTGAGTAGGTGGATGCTCCAAGTATAAAGTACCCTATGGTCCCATGCCAATCTCTTGATACAACTTTGCATACACTGGAAGCTCAATAGACATGTCACCACAAAAGGATGAGTCCACCTCATTCTCAAAAGAATTATTGGACTTCTGTATTTCCATCATTGTTACTCGATTTTGGCTCCTCTACATGCTCCAAGCTTTCAATGGCCTCCACCCCTTGCAATATCGACCCCTCTATTTGCATATTGTCCTCATCTACGCTCGGAACATCGCTTTGATCATATACTCTTGCACTTCGAGGAGCTGAAGGTATAACATACCACCATCGAGGTTGTCGAGGGTTTGAATAGAAAATTACATGTTCAAAATCACGTACAAGAGAGATTTAACTTTTGTGACATGTACCATGTTGTAATAAAATTTAAAAAAACATGAGTTCATGCACCTGTTCATAATGGGCCGATAATACAAACGTGTCGCACAAATCTGTCCATCTTTTTTTGGAATCTATTTCAAGAAATCTAGATAGACCTCGTTGAACTATTGCTCCAGCTCCTTCAAGTACCACTTTGAACCATTGCACATCGAATAGGATCATGGAGAAGCTATGGTAATCCACCGTGATAATACTTTGCAAGTTCCCAAAATACTTATCTCATCTATAACCCTGTTTGCATCAGTTGCTTGTCATCGCCTCTCTTGCTCGAACTTTTTCATGATACCACAATCTATTGTGGAGTGCATTTTGTCGATACGCTCCACGTAGAAATGCCGTTTGTGCGACTATGTTGCACTATATATTTTGTACTATACATTGAAATACTCAATTAGTTATCGCATATGAAATATAGATATGATAAACCCTAAACACATCGTCATGTTTGGACTACATCCCCTCGAGAATTCCCACTCCTCAGTTGAGACCTCTACCCCTTCTCAAGACGCTGCGGTCAAAGCTCCATGCAACCATTGCATTGATATAAATCGTGGCATCTCCTCCATGCCCTTGGGATATCAAATCGGTCGATGGCGCATACTACATCGAAATTCAAATCGCACTTCTTTCTGATCTTTCCTAGCTTGCTCGTACCTAACGAGCCACGTCTCCATAGAGGCATGGTGCAACATACAAAAGCAATTCACTTTCTCCTCCATTGCAGCATCCATTATTTTTTCTACCCCATTTCCAACCACCACATCTCTAGTCAGTCTATCATCGTCCTTCAGCGAGACCATAGCATACTATTGTCTAAATCCATCGTTGGTAGCCACTGTGAAATATGCACTAATGCCTTAGACACCAACCAACCTTAAGCCATGCTACCTTTTGGCCAAGCTGGTTGTCACACAAAGCCTTTTAGGGTTTTCATCAAGCGCTCCAAGAAGAACATCCATCGCATATGGACATGTCAAGCAATCTCCATTTCATGTATAAGATGCACAAGAAGGTGGATTTGTATCGTGAGCATACTGATAGGAAGGTATTTCTCAAAGAGACATACCGTCTCCACTACTCCCCGCCTTGTGGATTCAATAGAGGACGTCTTAATCTCCTTTTGTGAGATCCATTGCACTAAAGTTGACAACTTGTATTATGAACAATGACTACACTCCAAATAGCAAAATACGTAGGCAACTTATAATCCATTTGTAGTACAAACCTGACATATCTTATGCCAATCATTGGATTTTAGCCCTGATAATTGGTCGTCTTTAGAAAATGCGGACCTGAGAGAATGCATCATACCCGTCGGAGTGCGGATAGACTTGACTATTTGCTTCACAATGCGCTCTTCTTTAGAGTGGACAAAACCCAAGGAGTGGGAGGTAGTTGCAAGCGACCATCAGGACTCGGCTGTGGCCAAAGTGCCTCCATCTTGCCTATCTCCTTCAAATCCATTCGTGCTCATACAATGTCTCCCTTTCCTGTGATGTGGTCCCATAGTAAGTTGCCCACATTCTTGAAAATATGCATGGGATCCAACAAGTGGTTGACCTATAAGTGGGTCCAATACGGTAACTCGTAGAAAACTGAGAACCATCGCATTCCATTTGGATGTGACTCCGTGTGGACCATTTTCAGCTCATACCAGCTTTGGGCATTCATACGTGCTAGAGGTCGTCCAAGAAAACCTTCCTTCAGTTCATGACCCTCTGGCAAGAAAGCGGCATGTCCTTGATATACCATCTTCTTCATGGTTCATGACCTTCGAGAGTCTAACTGTGGCCCACACAATGGACATGCATAATAACCTAAGGTAACCAGACCTGTCCCAACACCTCTATCCAGTGAATATAAACTTGAACGAGCTGTGATAGATATTACCAACGAGAACGGAAGCCTACTTGCCTGAGCACTTTCCGAATCCCAGAAAGTCATGCATGGTCCGCATGAGAATGGCTTGAATATCGGTGGACCATCGAACATTGTGCTTGCTCATATCTTCCACAGTGACCCCCTCCTCCCACAAAATCTTAAGCTCATCGACTAATGGACAAAGATACACATCCATATTTTTGACTTTGTAGAGATTGGGAACGAGTAAGCTAAGGATGAGATATCATTTCTTCAGAGAAAGCCATGGAGAGATGTTGTAGTTGACAAGGACTAGAAGCCACACACTGTAAGAAGTTAAGCATAGACTGAATGGATTCACGCCATCCATAGCAAGACCGAGCCGAAGATTCCTTGGCTCTTGGGAAAGCCTAAAAATGTAGAGTAAATGTGGCTCCATGCGGGTGAATCCGCTGATATTCGTTGAACTCCATTTGTGGATCTATTCTGCGCATGCCACATTGTCAAGCTCGCCACGCTGGACATATGAAATATGTAGTTTACGCAGGGGATAAACGGAAAGCGTCTAAGAACTTTTTGAGGGATGGTTTTCCCTTGCAAGTCCTATTGATACCTATGAGCATCACACTTTGGACATGTCTCCATATGCAATCGTTGATATATGCATGGATGTTGTTGTAGTCCATGCCAAGCTTTCGTAAAACATATCGCGCATCATCACGAGACTCAGGGGCATGGTATTTGCAAGTGGTAATATATGATACTTCAGTAACCTTAAAAAAATCATAAAACACCTTGAAAAAGCACAAATGTTTTTTATGATAGTGCCGAAAAGAAATCAACGAAGCGTATGTGCAAGGTACCTAAACAACTTGATCACACTCGCATCGCTCCACCTGTATTTTGCTTGCACACTTAGGAGTGCAAGCAATGTCTTCAGGCGAGATACTCGATACCCATCATATAATGGTATGGATGCTTCCTCTCTAAGCGGATCAGATGTCTCGACATCCATGGGCATCAATGCATCGATCATTGCCCCTATCTCAGGCTCCAAGATTAAAGAAAAGTCTGGAAGGCTGTCTGTCTCCTCTGGTATTGACAGTATAGATTGGGTAGTACCTTCCAAGTGGTGGATTGGCTCAGGCACTCCATCCATCGCACGCCCATGAAGTTTTTTAACTTGCCACAAAGGGTGTACTCCTCCTTGGGACGAGACGTCACCTCCCTAGGTAGAAAATTTTCCAACCACACCCAATGTTTTTGTATATGATATTCAATTAGTTTGTGAATACAATGTACACTTTTCTTACCGTTTGCTCAAAATCTGAGATCGCCTGATCAATGATCTCTGATTGAAACTTGTCAAACTGTTGTATGTATTCTATAGACGATCGATATTTTTGTCTAATTGCCAGCTTACATTGAGAGCAAGGACATGGGACACACTGATTAAGATACGCCTCGCGATCTCTTGAACATCATGACCTTCATCGTTTTCCATTTGATTTACGTTACGACAAAAAAATTGTTTTTGTTATCATTCTTTTTTTCTTTCTTACATTGTTTGGGAAGGGATTTTCTTCTTTTGTAACTCAACAAAATTAACATATGTAAAGTCTCCACCCACCCACAAATTAACGTATGTGAGAGTGTTTCCCGTCTTATGGTATTGCACCAGACCTTATCGGACCTCGCCACCACCATCACCATCACCACTACTACTACTACTACAAACAAGAAAAAAAGAAGTTAAAGAACAAGATATTACCCTCTCTTTGTTTTTTATCCATTCATTTTCTTCTCTCCCTCCATCTCTCTCTCTTTCTCTCTTTGTTTATTATGTTGTATGTTTATTCCCTCTTTCTCGTTCCTTATTTCTTTTTCTCTTCCTTTTCCTCTCTCATTTTCTTTAACAAAACGTCTCTCTCTCTATCTCTCCCTACTACTACTACTACTACTACTACTACTACTACTACTACTACTACTACTACTACTACTACTACTACTACTACTACTACTACTACTACTACTACTACTACTACTACTACTACTACTACTACTACTACTACTACTACTACTACTACTACTACTACTACTACTACTACTACTACTACTACTACTACTATAATAAACAAGAAAAGAAGAAAAAACAACAACAACTACAACAACAACAACAACAACAACAACAACAACTACTACTACTACTACTACTACTACTACTACTACTACTACTACTACTACTACTACTACTACTACTACTACTACTACTACTACTACTACTACTACTACTACTACTACTACTACTACTACTACTACTACTACTACTACTACTACTACTACTACTACTACTACTACTACTACTACTACTACTACTACTACTACTACTACTACTACTACTACTACTACTACTACTACTACTACTACTACTACTACTACAATAACAATAAACAAGAGCACGACTACGACTACCACAACAATAACAAACAAGAAAAGAAGAAATTAAACAACAACAACCACCACCACCACCACCACCACTACTACTACTACTACGACTACCACAACAACAACAAACGAGAAAAGAATAAATAAAACAACAACAACAACAACTACTACTACTACTCTACTAGTAGTAGTAGTAGTAGTAGTAGTAGTAGTAGTAGTAGTAGTAGTAGTAGAACAACAACAACAACAACAACAACAACAACAACAACAACAACAACAACAACAACAACTACTACTACTACTACTACTACTACTACTACTACTACTACTACTACTACTACTACTACTACTACTACTACTACTACTACTACTACTACTACTACTACTACTACTACTACTACTACTACTACTACTACTACTACTACTACTACTACTACTACTACTACTACTACTACTACTACTACTACTACTGCTGTACTACTACTGCTGCTGCTGCTGCTAAGTAAAGAATAAATTAAAGAAGAACTACTATTACTACTACTACAAAAAAAAACAAGAAAAGAATAAATTAAAGAACTACTACTACTACCACTACTACTACAAACAAGAAAATAAAAAATTAAAGAACTACTACTACCACCACCACCACCACCACCACCACTACTACTACTATTACTACTAACAAGAAAAGAATAAATTAAAGAACTAATACTACTACTACAAAAAACAAGAAAAGAATAAATTAAAAAACTACTACTACTACCACCACTACTACAATAAACAAGAAAATAAGAAATTAAAGAACTACTACCACTACCACTACTACTACTACTACCACTTATACAAACAAGAAAAGAAGAAATTAAAGAACTACTTCTACAAACAAGAAAAGAAGAAATTAAAGAACATGATCTTACCCTCTATTTGTTTTTTATTCATTCATTCTCCTCTTTTCCTCCCTCTCTCTCTCTTTCTCTCTTTCTCTATTATGTTTTATGTTTTTTCCCTCTCTCTCTCTCTTATTCCTTCTTTCTTTTTCTCTCTTCCTCTCCCTCTCTCATTTCCTCTCTTTCTCTCTCAATACACACGATTTTTAACAAAAACAAGCAAAAGAAAAGGAGAAAAAACAAAAACAAAGCAAGAGGGAACAATGCACTCACCGCAAAGGCCCGAGGATGGATTCAGCGGCTCCTCTTCGCCCTCCGTACACTTCCTCTTCTTCGCAAACGATGGCGGCGGTGGTGAGAAGCTCTCATTCTCCCTCTTTCTCTCTTTCTCTCCCTCTCTCTCTCAAATACAAGATGCAATTTCCTCTCCATTTTGCTCCCTCTTTCATTCGTTCGCGCAAAATGACGTGTCATTTTTTTTCGCCTGAGTATCGTGCAAATGCAATGCAAATAGTGACGCCGCTAATTTGCGTTGAAAATGGCCGTCGCTATACTCCTATATAGTGGAGGATGGATTCAGTGGCTCCTCTTCACGACGGCGGCTCACTTCGTACACTTTTTCCTCTTCTTTGCAAATGGTAGCGGCGGTGGTGAGAAGCTCTCCTTCTCTCTCTTTCTCTCCCTCTCCCTCTCAAATGCATGATGCAGTTCGCTCTCTCTTTCGCTATTCTCCTATATCCTTGTAGTGAAACAATCTTTCAATATTTTCTCATGAATATGCTTTAATGATATGTAATGTTGTTACACAAATTCTCAAGTACTAAGTATCTCAACTAATGCTACCCTCAAGTAAACAAATAACACATGATCGTCCTAAATGCATCATATTTCAGAACATTTCAATAAGATATTTCAGTTTTGTGACACATTGCTTCATTTAGTTGACAATAAATGGTATTGGGGCCACCCTTATGATATTGAAATGCTTATTTTGTATATAAAAACCTTGATTTTTAATATTTTAAAAATGAATGTGAGATAGTTCTCATTCTCCCTCTTTCTCTCTTTCTCTCCCTCTCTCTCTCTCAAATGCAAGATGCAATTTCCTCTTCCTTTTGCTCCCTCTTTTATTTGTTCGCGCAAAATGACGCGTCATTTTTTTTTTGCCTGAGTACCGTGCAAATGCGATGCAAATAGTGACGCCGCTAATTTGCGTTGAAAATGGCCGTTGC
This sequence comes from Lygodium microphyllum, assembly GCF_053477565.2. Taxonomy (NCBI): domain Eukaryota; kingdom Viridiplantae; phylum Streptophyta; class Polypodiopsida; order Schizaeales; family Lygodiaceae; genus Lygodium; species Lygodium microphyllum. Next base: position 53,431,677 of record NC_141153.1, on the reverse strand, counting down.
TATACTCCTATATAGTGGAGGATGGATTCAGCGGCTCCCCTTCACGACGACGGCTCCTCTTCCCCCTTCATGCACTTTTTCCTCTTCTTCGCAAACGGTAGCGGTGGTGGTGAGAAGCTCTCATTCTCTCTCTTTCTCTCCCTCTCCCTCTCAAATGCACGATGCAGTTCGCTCTCTCTTTCGCTATTTCACACAAAATGCCGCGCTCTGGTATCAGCCTGCATTTTTTCGTCTGAGTACCGTCGTTATTTGCATCGCATTTAGCAACGCTGCTAATTTGCGTCAGAAACGGCCGTCGCTATTCTCCTATATCCTTGTAGTGAAACAATCTTTCGATATTTTCTCATGAATATGCTCTAATGATATGTAGTGTTGTTACACAAATTCTCAAGTACTAAGTATCTCAACTAATGCTACCCTCAAGTAAACAAATAACACATGATCGTCCTAAATGCATCATATTTCAGAACATTTCAATAAGATATTTCAGTTTTGTGACACATTGCTTCATTTGGTTGACAATAAATGGTATTGGGGCCACCCTTATGATATTGAAATGCTTATTTTGTATATAAAAACCTTGATTTTTAATATTTTAAAAATGAATGTGAGATACTTTTGTATTTTTTGGTTTTTTAAATCATTCTTAACATGCTACTAATTATTGATAAATTTCTAAATTTTGGTTATTTTTTTATGTTTCTTCTAATTTTACTATTTTTCATAAAATAAATAAACAAAAGCAAACAACAAATGTAACATGCTAAAAATTAAGTTCAAGCCTTCCTTTATCCACACTAAAATGGTTTTTTATTTGGATTTTTTTGGCTATAAAAATTAGAGTACTTATACTTAGACCACTTATAGCATTGTGACTCATGTGTCGCGTTGTGTGAAGGCCAAGGCTCTTGGCACTATCCAAAGCCACTAATGCACTTGAAAGCCTCCTCACGTACTCCAGTGATGCTTCATGATCAATATTTACCACGGTCCAATAATATCTCCTTCTCTTGCACCCAACCCCTTTCTCTCATAGGAATTGCCATCATGTCCATAGAAAGGGAGAAGAGAGAAAAACCAAAATGCAAAGAAGAGAGAATGACTAAAAAATCAACATTCTTAATCTTTCATATCATGCCATAAAATTTACATGAGTGCATAGAGGATGGAGAGGGGGATTTGTTTATCATAATTTTTGCAACAAATAATGCACATCCCGCACACACTAATCGATAGAAGCTAGGAAATATGGTGCCCACTTTTCTTACCTTTCTCTCTCTCTCTCTCTCTCTCTCTCTCTCTCTCTCTCTCCCCAAAAAGTTTCATATATCAATGTGTTCTTCCTCTTTGGCCCATGCATCCTCAAATTTGATTAATCTCTTTAAATCTTAGTCCTTTTCCGGCCTCCTTGGCTATTCACATTGCGTTCCTCCATAAAGTAAGGTCTCTCAGCATAAAATTCTGCCTCAAATGTGCATAATTAAAATCCAAAATGATGATTGGGCACTTATTCCTTATTTGTAAACTCAACTTTGTGCTTTGCTTTGCCTCTAGCTTTAAAATGACTCACATCGTTGTCGCACAGAATACGAGCAGGGGGTTCGCGAAAGTCGCTCATCCTAGGGACACTAAGCAAGATAGGAATAAAGATAATGAAGAGTACTCAATGAAATCTGAAAGAGGATGCATAAAATTCCATTGAAAGCACACGTAATTGCTTTATAAGCATTGGATCCTTCTAAGGCTTCTCATGCTTTGGCTTGAATATAAGGAGTATGAAAATATCAAAACATATATATATAGTTTCAGTGAAAACTTACTATGTCATTGAACAAGACCAATCACATGAGATAAAATTTCTCGCAATAGGTAAGAGGTACATTTAGATTGATTGAAATACACTCCCTTCAGCATATGGTGATGACTTATATACTTTTATGGTAATACGAAGATCTTCGCTCGATAATTTCAACTCTTTTTGCATAACCGCAGTCAGCTAGCGAATCAAGTTGCTGCGACTAGATTCAGAAGTTGATGGCAAAGAGATAGCCTGGAAACTCTAACGATCGGTTGACGCCAACAGTAATCAGCGGTGAGCATAAGCTAGATGTCGCACTTCTTTTCAGGCAGCAGTCCAGAGCAGCATCACAATAGCTCTCATCAAGGGCGGGACGAAGGTCCTTTCCCTACTATGCAGTCACAAGGAACTTTCAATCGTTCCCCACATAGGCAATTTGGTGAAATATAGGAAATTCTCCAATATTTCCTATGTAGACAAGTATGTATTCCCCATCTATAACTAGGAAATTGCATTCCCTACATCTTATAATAGGGAATATAGAGCATTCCCTACATTTCTTTGAAAGTCCCTACGTTCCCTACATCTTATAATAGGGAATATAGAGCATTCCCCACATTCCTTTGAAAATCCCTACATAAGGAATTATAAGGATGTGATTCCCTACTTTTATGTAATAGGGAATTAAAGGTAAAATGAGGATAAGATAAAGATGATGTTTATCACAATTTTCTATTTCTCAATTCAAGTTAATAAAGATGGTTTCGAGAAGGTAAGGACAAAGATCACAAGAAACTCTAAACCACTTACTATATAGAAAGTTCACATTATAACTAGGAAGATTACTAACCAAACTAGGAAGAATGTAGAATTTTCTAGTTATAACTAGATAATTTTGCCATCACTAGTCTCTTCTAACTAGTAACATCCTTTTCCTAGATAGTATCTAGAAAATTGAAGCCCTATCTAGCAACATTATCTAGCAAGTTATTGTATAACTAGTAATAATATCAACCTAATTAGAAAATTTTACTTTTTACTAGTCATAACTAGCAAGTACTATCCTCTAACTAGGGAATTATAGATATTCTATCAAGTTAACTTGGAACTCATGATTTTTCTAGGTATAATTAGTAAATAAATATTCATTGATTAGGCATTTACATTTGTATAATACTTACTCACAGCTAAGCTTTTCACATTGACACAAAAGCAAGACCACAATTGTTGAAAGGTAATCACAATAACAAAAAAGAAAATTAAAAGAAAGATGTTTAGTACACATGAATAACACAAACTGTGTGGCCCCAACAATAGAGTCATTGCATTTAGCAACAATAACACTTACAATGTTGAGCAAAGTACATGGCCACATTGATCAAGCATATATCATGGCTATGACATCCATCTTATTGCAAAGCTCATGATTATATTAGTGAGAAAAAAGCATATTGCACCAATGGATTAAATAGAAACTCCACACACTAACATCATATTCCGTACTTTCCAAATAAGCAACAAGAGCAAACATTCAAAGTGCATGGCAAGAAAACCACACAATCATATATACCCCATCATGAAAATTAGATAGCCATATTAAAAAGGAAAGCACATTACCAAGTGCATGACCATATTGGTCATGGAAGTGCACATGGAAAAAAATAACCACCAAGGCAAAGCGCGTAGCCATATTGAGAAAAAGCTAAATTGCATTGCCCAAAACATGTGGCTATAGAAAATGAAGCAAACTACATTGCTAGTTGTATGATGAAATATTATCACCTTTCAAACTAGCACTAAACTTATAAACTTCATGTCTTAACACAAAAATATAAGTACCAAGGATTCTAGTGATTGCCAACTATTGTAGCTAGCTCTATGTGGAAGCTTGCAACATGATAGATGGGAAGCTACTTTAAGGTTCACTATGAGGTGACTTGAATAACAAGAAGGCTACACCTAAATAGCCTTACAAGGGTGGAAGTATATTACCTTTACAAAGAACTAGTGCTCCAAAACAAAGAAATCCTCATTGGATATTCTCATTTTATTAGGGTTTGAAGTTGAGAAATTCCATAGAAAAGTATCGATGGGAGCATATCAAATTCTCACCAATCTCAAAGGTAGGTGAAATAATTCAAACAATGTAGAAACTCTTGCAAATTCTCAATGGAACATTGAAAGTGCATCATAATAAAAGGAAAACACAAGAGGAAAAGAAGAACAAATTAAGACTGGAAAAATTTTGAATTTATCTTTTGAGAAAAAATAAGAGAGCTAAAAGAAAAGCATGCTTTTTGTGCTAAGAACATGCTCAACAAGGCCAATATTAAAATAGAGCACTATAAAAAGCAAGGAGGGGAGGAAAGCATGTTGGGCTATTCTCTCCTATACATCTTAAACCTTCCATGTTGGGTAAAAAACCATAGGTTTGAATCTCTACAAGAGAGGCTGAACCCCTAGAGGATCTTAATGTACTCTCCATGAGGATTTCAATCATGCTATGCATTTGGCAATTCAAAAATTATGATGTGTGCAATCTTGTGTAGCAACTTCTCCTATAGGCACCTATTTGGCTAGTATCATCTTGTGGTCATAACAAACATCAAGTGTAACATCCATGACAAGTCTATTTATGCTACCCTCTAATCCCTCCTAACTTGCTCTAGCCCTTATTCCTATAAGAAAAGCCTTAAAGGTAATTCAAAGCTCCCAAAAATCTTGGAACAACTCAAGAAAATTCATGAGCACTATCATATCCCTTTTCTACCCTTAGAAATAATAGACACATGAATTTTTAGCAAGACCATTCATATATACTTGTGAAGATCATATCCCAACGACTATATTTATGGCCCCAAAAAACATTATTACGAATATTTTAAAATTACTCTATGAAATTATCATTTTGTCTAATTATAACAAATATTTTGAAATTATTCTCTAAAATTATTGTTTTTCATGGAACAATCTGACAAAATTTTTATCATTGTAGTTCAAGCCATTGGCATTTCCATCCCAATATGCCTTAGCATCCTATAAGATGCCAAAATACTCACTAGTGGGTTGGGATCCCATGATCTTTTAGGAGATAGGTGTTTTTGATTACATGAGTGCTTGAGAAGGCAAAAGGCCAAGTGACCCTATTATATAGGATACCTTTAATGCTGAGGGAAGCTTATCATGGCTCCAAGTTAATAAGTTCCCTACTGTGTGTTGTTGACAGAAGTAGTGTAATCACATACAACCCAATCTTATGGGGTTGGAAGCTCATATCCTAGGCTAGACAATTGTTTTCTCTGTAGGGAGATGGATTTTATACTACTTCATGGAATTGTGTTTTTATATATTATCTTTTGTGCAATAGAATGTTGTTTTTCAAAGTGTTTGTCATGTGCTAGATGTTGTGTTAATGGACCCTATGTAACATGGTAATAAAAGGAAGCTACTTTTTTATGTTGTAATAGTATGGTACCTTTGCTAATTAGATAAGTAAAATAAATCCCATCAAGGAACGTGAGAATACCTCAATCCTAATGACCAATCATCTATGGCTAGATGGACCTAATAATTTGGGTAGCTTTTCTAAACATTAGATGGAGTTATTAATACATGATCCTCCAAATTCAGTAGGATATATATGAGGCTCAACTTCATTTTTGGGGGGCTAATGTGAGATGATGCCTTATCGGCAAGGGGATCAAGATTTTATTCTCTTCCACTTCTCACTCTCTTTGAACCAAGTGCCAAGGTCATTCACCTTCTTATGTGCAACCAGATGGTGTGAAGCTGCAGAGCAAGAAGGATGCAGTTCCTGCTGTATATGTTGATTGCCTCCAGATTGTCGCCTCGAAATTGCTGAGCTTTGCAACCTCATCCAGAGTTTGGAACATCAGTTATGCTTTTGCATGTCTTAGACATTGTGGATTTATGCATCTATTGTGACTTGTACATTCATAGTCTATCATTCCTTTGTCAACATGGTGGTCATTTAATTCACTTTCAAAGTTCATGTTTTGGAGGTAGATATATTTTTTGTCTTATGCTATTGAAGAGTTTGTCTTATAGAGTACTTCTTTGAGCATGCTCGATTTTTGAATTTAGGAACTTTGATGTCATTGAGACATGAGATGATCATTCAGCTTCAATCAGTGCAACAAAATTTGCTTATGGTGGTTTCAATTTGCTGAGTGACATGGAGTAAGCAAGGGGCTTCCTATACCATTAAGAAGACACGTGGTCTCCCAATTCTTTGCCAACAATAAGTTACCAATATTGTGCAAGTAGAGAGGCAACTAGTAGATGTATTTGATGAAAGTGTATGAAAGTTTTCTAGAGCTATCTGGGGTTGTGACTAATGTGAGCAAAAGCAAGCTCATTTACCTAAGATTGAATGAGTTAGCAAAGTTGCTAAGGGATCTAGGCTTCCAAGTAGTAAAATTGGAGCTGTAGTTGCTTGATTCTAAAGAATTTGGGTGTTTTCAAGATTTTTAGCATCAGACCTTAATTACTGAGCATATGATGGAGGAATTTATTTGATTATCTTGTACATTATGTATGTTGTGAGTCAAGTAACATGTAATAGTGTGACCAAAAATACATGCACAGGAAAGGCCTAATTTTGGCATCATGAATCCAGTGAGATTAATGAAGGTTGAAGATCCATAGCCTAGATTATCATATAAGACACTAGAAGTGAAGTAGGACTCTTGTTTCACCGTGGAATATGCCTCCTGGCATGAATGATCCTAATGTGATTGAGTTGCTAGTCAATGTAGAATTCTCTCTCTTCTTGGTTACAGCCTTTATATGCAAAGAACATGGGTGCTTTGCAAAGGAATGGAGCTAAGAAGTGCCCAATGAGAAAAGAGTGAAGATAAGGAAGAACTTCATGCAACATAGTCACAAAAGAAGTAAAAAGAAAAAAGCTCATAGATTGAGAAGGGTAAATCCAAGAAAACAAACAACCCTCAAAAGGAGGAACCCAAATCCTAGAGATGTCAAAGTTAAAGCAAGATGGAAACAAAGAAATTACTTTCATAAAACTTTTCATAAAACCCAAATTACTTTCATAAAACTTTTCAAATCATAAGTGAGGTTGGAAAAACTTAAAGCTTGAAATGAATAATAGAGAAAGATTAAAAGATGGAGTGCCATCAATGTTATGCAAAAAATTAAAAGAGATATGTTCAAGATAATAATTAGGAATATTATTTGAGTCCTTGAATATTGATGAGTTAACTACACTTTTATAATAACATACCAACAATGGATCGTTAGGTTACTTGTTGATATTTAAAGGTGCCAATGTCAACAACTTGTGCTTAGGCATGCCCTTTATCAAGAGAGCATGCATATGTTTGGGTTGGGGGCTTTATATGCTAGTAAGTTTATAACACTCCTTTACGATTGTTCATATCTATCATAGGCCAAGTAACATGCATGTGTTTGGGTTGGGGACTTAATTACTGAGAATATGATGGAGGAATTCATTTGATTATCTTCTACATTATGTATGCTGTGAGCCAAGTGACATGCAATAGTGACCAAAAATACATGCACAGGAAAGGCCTAATTTTGGCATCATGAATCCAATGAGATTAATGAAGATTGAAGATCCATAGCCTAGATTATCGTATAAGACACTAGAAGTGAAGTAGGACTCTTGTTTCCCACATTGTAACTAGGGCAATGGCCAACAATTAGAGAGGGATGGTCAATGCCAGCTTGAGTTGATCCAGACCACCTATAGGTGGATACACCTAAATTTGTGTGTTATCTTAAAGATAACAACTAAAAAAATTTAATGACGCCCTTTATGTAGTGATTAATGCTTGCAAATCTAAAGCCTAACATGCAATTATCTATATCTTTTTCTATCAAAATAGCTTGAAGAAATTCTAGTAAATGACTAAAGCATGTGTACAATTCTAGATCACTAGGAGGAGACTTAGCCTCATTGCATAAATTCATGTAATGCATTGTTCACCACATTGTCCTCTGAACATAGTCCCCTAGCATAGTGCTTTGAGCTTGGTTCATGCAGGCTATCTAGTACACTCCTCAACCTATCCTCTTGAGAAGCTTGGTACAAGTAGGTTGTGTGGTAATCCTCTTGAGAAGCTGGGTACAAGTAAGTTGCTTTGGGTTTCAATAAGCATCCATCTTAAGTAGTAGCTTTGAGAATGATGTCATTTTTGGGAGAGGGTCATGCAAACCCCCAAATAAATGTCTTGACTCACTGATGCATGAGGTGCTTGCTACATTGAAGCCACTTTGTTGGGCTCAATAGATTTTCAAGCTCGCTATTACATGAGTGATTAACCAAACAACAATAGTACACAATGCATTGCTTAAGTGTACACCTAATTCATACAATTCACATCCATGTGAGTAGTTAAAAGTCTACTATTAACAGCCTTATCATACTATCGGAAAGAAATACAAGCATAGAATAAACTCTTGATGGGTTTGTTAGGAATGCTTTGATAAATGGGAAGTTTGCTTATGAGGTTGATTAGGAATTGAGTAATTTACCGCGGGGTATCTCAATAATAACGTCAGGACGAAGTGAATCACACAGCACGATGTAGAGGGATCTATATAAAGGGTGTCGGATATGTAATAATATAAAAAATAATCATTAAGGACCTATCTCTCTTTCCGACTGTCTGTCTTTGTTTGCACACGCAGCGCGAAAGGCAGGAAAATGGAAATCATGTTACGCCGATTTCTGATGCATGAAATAGAGCCGCTGAGGGCGAGGAACGAGGAGCTACAGAAGAATGTGGAGAGGCTCGAGGGGAGGCTGAGGGCAAGGGAGGAGGGCGAGGGTGAGAGGCGGGAGCTAAGGGCGAGGAACGAGGAGCTAGAGAAGAGCGTGGAGAGCCTCAAGGGGAGGCTAAAGGCCAGGGAGGAGGAGCTAGAGAAGAGCGCGGAGAGCCTCGCGGACAAGACGCGGGAGATGAGGGCAAAGAACGAGGAGCTGGAGAAGAGAGTGGAGACCCTGCAGATCAAGTTTGGCTGCAGTGGAAGTCCAAGGTGTAGGCCCTCCGGTTCGCCCTCGTCTCCAAGAGCCCTGATTCCCATGTCAGGCAGCTTGTGAAGGACTGCATGAGCAACTATTTCAGGTCAGGCTTCACACACTTTTTATTTGTTGCATTGCTTGTGGATTGCATTAACTTGTATTGAATTGTGCCGTTGCGAGACTCTTAGGTCCATAAGCCCATACAACAAGAAGAATTCCTTCATTATTCCATTTTTCCCATAAGTCCATACGACAAGAAGCATTCCTTCACAATTCCATTTGTCCCCATGGCCTGCATTTTAGCAAATGAAAACTTAGAAATTTTCTGCAACACATCCTGTGAAAGAGAACAGAATAAACATATAGCGATGGTTGTCCAGGAGAATTGCCTGACACAAATGTACTCTAAGCTAGTATTAAAAAAGCACTAATAATATTCTATTTGAATTAGATACTGCATGACTTACCTTCATTGCATTAGGGAGCCATGTACAGAGTACTTTCAGTACACAGTTGGTAGTCATTCTATCCAAACATGCACAGAATACTAATCTAAACACGCTCAATGGCTTACTTTCATTGCCTCAAGATGGGATTATTGATTGCTCAAACCATTCAAACACTCTAGCTTGTTTCTCAAAGTTATTCTTAGCACATATTATATCTCTTCTTTCCAAAACTCTCATCAGGAAAATTGTCTTGACTAACAGCCTGGCTTACACATATTGTGTCTAGTAAGTAAAACATTCAAGCTAAAATGATAAATTTCAGAGAATCTGTTGTATATACGTGTGTAGGTGATAGAGTGAGATTTCAATCCACTTTTGGGTGGCCAAGAAGAGAATGCAAGTATTCTTTGGCTTTACTGTGTTTGATTCTTTCTACTTGCCCCCACTAAATAGAGTTTTGTGTTGAGGCATGATTTCTAGTATTGGTTAAAGTTTTTTCCTGCAGGGCGTCATTCCTCTGCTCTTGAAGCAGCATTTATGTGGATAGGTGCTTGGAGGCCCACATCAGCTATAACACTCGTGTACTCAAAAATGGGTATTGATGTGCAGAAGCATAATGGTTGCATAAGCCATGATGATGTGACATGCCTGTTGTCAAAGACACAGTTAGCTTCAATGGATGCTTTGCAGCATTACATGCACCAGGCAGAGATGGAGCAACCATGCAGGTGAACCTTTGCTTCTTGAGTTTTCTGTTGCAATTTATCCTGTTTCTGCCAAGCCATTTTGAAGATGTCTGCCATGGTCTGGCATGATGCACACAAGAACTTTTCAACAAATTGTCACTATACTTCCCACATTGTGAATTACGACAACATCATGAGCTTCTGCAAGGGAGGGACCACATACCTAGCTCAGTGTGGTTGCTCCCTGCCCCCGACCAGGTATGTGGTCCCTCCCTCACAGAAGCTCATGATGTTGAATACTATAAGGAAAAACAAGGGAAAATATCCCCTTTTCCCAGTGACACGGGAAAGTGTCTAAAGCTACTTGTGATTCATAATATTCTGGCTTTTCTAGGTTTGCTGAGCCTGACTACTACTTTGGGTTCTTTCAGATGCTTATTGCAGATCAAAGCATGAAAGAAGCCATAGGGATTGGGAGCTCTTCTTTCATCATGTCACACAACATAGTGCAAGGACAACAATTAATGGAGTCAAAGCTTGAAACTTTGAGTTCGTTGTTAAAGCGATCAAACTCTCTCAGGCTGCATACCCTCCAAGAGCTACAAAACCTGCTGACCCCAGTACAGGCAACCCATTGCACACTTGCAGCCTTTGAGCTGGTTTTTTCTTTGAAAACATTGGACCTAAAAACCAAAGCAAAGATGGAGGATGATAGAGAGAACCACCAAGTATTGTTTGTGTCTCCTCCCTGTTCTGCAGATGCTGCTTGCAGACCACCTTATTGCCAGGGAAAATATCATGCTGATGGAAGAGAATCACCAGTGGCTTATTGCAAAGAAGCCGCATTACTTGATGGAATCAAACACACATTAGCTGACTATGAAGAAACCATCTTACCTGATGACCAAGTATATACTTCAGCTGGTGCAGAAGAAAATGCATGTACCTGTGAAGGTGAAGACAGGAGAGGGACAGAGCATGTAGATTGGTTGAGTTCCACAGCTTGTAGTAAGCCTGCATAAGTCCAGATTATAAGCTTGTGCATGGATGAGCTATCATGGGCTACCATGTGTTTCAAAGTGCTCACAGCAATTGCAGTCATGTTTTTCCCACAGCAATTACAGTTATGTTATTCCCATCAAGCTCTTGCATGAGTTGAGATAGAGTGATTACTAGACAAATCGACATGTTGCTTTTTCACCGATTTCCTGATTTCGTGATTGTGGGCGAGAACCAGCAGGCATTTGACATGCAGGGAGATAGTGGCAGCCTAGTACTGATGCTTGAGGAAGGCAAGGAAAAGCCTAGCCCTGTGGGAATAATATGGGGAGGCACAATGAATCGTGTGTGCCTGAAACTTCAGAATGGAGATGCACTTGTGAATTGGACAAGTGCAATGGATCTTGGGCACCTCCTCAACTGTCTTCAACTTGATTTAATCACTAGCGATGCTGCTTTGGAAGGTAATTTCAGGAGCTTAGGCCACAGTTTGTCAATGTGCTTTGTTGTTTGTATCTCTACACATTGAGAAGATTTAGACAAATTCCCACTATAATTCCCATTGGAATTACGGTGACATCATGAGCTTTATGAGGGAGGGACCGTATACCTGGCTAGGTGCTAGGTGCGGTTGAGGGCAGGGGGACTGGTGGCCTAGGGTAGTTCATGATGTTGAGCACTATATGGAAAAACAAGAGAGAGCAGCCCCTTTCCCCACATGGGAACATGTCAAAAACTTCTTGACATGCTAGTATTCTATATTGCTGCACCATTTTTTGATAATCGGTGTAGCTCGAAGTCCTCGAGAATATTTAATAGAAACATGTGCATGGTTTTCAGTTTAACAAAATAAGGAGAATTTCAGTGATTCAGGATTTCAAAGGTGTGCTGAAGCTAGGGAGTTGTTAATGTTAGAAGTTAGTGTTTATGCATCTCCTCTCTTGAGGATAACTGTCCCTTTGAATTGCTGTCAATAGGAATTCCGAGTGCAGGAGAATCAAGCTCACGGTTCTTTGGCACCATGCAATTTGCAGAACCCAATCAGCATGCCTTTGAAAGTTCAAAGGTGAAGTCACAAGGTCAAAATTATCACCACCCCACCTCAAGTGAACCAGGGTACCCTGAGGTGCATGCAGGTGGAGGTGGAGTGGGGTTGAGACATGATTTGAATCATGCCAATCCTTCCTGCATTGACTTCATAAAGAGTTTCGACTCAAGAACACGTTATGATGACAAAAGTACAGATGTTAATGGCGAGGAGCTATCCAGTTGTGGGCTGGATCTTTATGGCAGGGATGCAAAAAGAAGATGGCTCTAATCCTTACAAGGAAGTGAGCTCATTCCTTTACACAGAGTTTAATCTTGTCATTTGAATGAATATGTACTTGGAATGGGCAGAGATTAATGATGCATTTGCTTACCTTTCCAATTCAACGTCTTAACTTTGCAAGAATGTAGTGTAGCTCCTGAAGCGGTTTTACTCTGCGCCTTAGCAGTATTTTGTTGACTAACTTGTGGGGTATGATTGCTGGTGCAGATGGTGGAGCTTCTAGTCCGAATGGACTGTGCCGATTGTGAGAGAAGTGTGAGAAAGGCCCTAGTTAACCTCAAAGGTACAGGCAGTTTGTTCACTTTAATATGTTATGCTACATGTGAATGTAAAGAGATTTAAAGCAGTCTGCTTGCGATTGACTTTTTTTTGCTTAGAGGAATGGCCTATTATTCAGGATGAATGAAAGATGCAAGAAAAATTAATGCATACTCACAGTGATGGAGTGTATCAAGGAGACATTGATCTTCACAAGTAGGTTGGAACCTACTTATGGCAGAGAACTCTTTAATCTACATTTAGGACTTGGGTTTTGTGTATGATTTTATCTGAGCAGGTACTATCTCCCAGTTACGTGTTTTATTACTCAATATCAGATTCTCTAAGAATCTTCAAAAGCAGGGATTCTTTTCTTTGGGCTCTAGGAGAACCATCCAATGCTAGCCTTTGCAAAGAGGAGAGAGCAGTAGGAAGGATCAAGACAGATCTTTTAACTTCTCATCCTCCATTCTTTCACAAAGCCAAGAGGACTGCAGTAGAGTTCTCCTTCCCTTTGGTGGACCCAAATGTTAACAGTTTTACCAGCAAAGGTATGGACCTAGTATTCCTTATAGCCATCAGGCCCTTTGCACATGGTGCTAATATGGCAAACACTGCCAGGGCACATCAGTTAAGAGACTGACAAGCTTGCCCCATCTACTTGTAAATTTTTCAAATTTCCTGCAACAATGGAGGGAAGACAGTGGCCTTCTTAGCAGACACATAAGGTTGTAACAAAAGGCCAAGACAACCCAAAGTGATCTTCTGGCATTTACTTCTATTCTTATTCACTGTTTAAGAACATACACTCATGCTCAATACAGCCCAGGGAACCTCATTCAAAAGATCACAATCACACCCAAAAGAGCTTGAATGAGAACCCCATTCCCTAGAAGCTTGAAATATATTCTGACATCAGCAGTTTCTAAGCAGTTGCTCTACCTCCAGACATCTCAAGGGAAGCAGATTTCTCACTAACTATGGAGAATAATCATGACCTTCTTGAGGCTCATGCTGCAAGTCGGAATGTTGTGTATGCCCCTGACATCGCTGTTTGGCTAGCTTCTCAGGAAGCAGGACATGCTGTAAGGTAGCAAGGGATTTCCTTCTGTCTTCCTATATGTCCTTTCTAATTGATCAGTGTTTTGTATTTTTCTCTTGGTAAAAGGCTGAAGACCTGTCTACAGCATGCATCTTAGCCAAAGAAGAGTTTTAAACCTTGAGTCAGTATGCAACTGCTTAGCCAATTCTATTTAAGCTTGTAGGAAAATTTTGATCTCTCTTAGTATGAATGAAGGACCAAATCAAGGCTCACCACATCAAATACTTTCACGATTGACAGCATCAAACTTGCTATGAGTTTGTCCTCTTTAACTCTCATCTACATGTCTTTTGTAGCAAGAGTTTGTCCTCTTTAACTCTCACGGTTGACCAGCTGGAGGCATATGGTGTGATGTTGATGTGGTAGAGTTCTCTTACTTTGGTATTCCAGCCGCAACCCCTAAGCAAGAGGTATACACAGAGCTGGCTGAAGGTTTAAGGGGCAATGACCCATCCATCGGTCCAGGATCTCAGGTAAAAAGCCAGTGAATAACTTCAAAGTTTGAATACAAACTGCTTGTCTTGAAATTTAGTCATTCTATAATTTTACTTTTGTTTTGGAGGTGTGCATCTTACAACCAACTTTCTAAATTTTATCTCAAGGATCAGTTGCATAGCCTTAGAGCATGGTCATAATCTGGATGTGTCTACTCTTTTGATGTCATGCTTGTGGTCTTAGTTCAATTTTCGGATCAACTGTAGGCCCTTTTATGTAATCAAGATTGATGTCTTATATTGGTCTAACAAACTGTTTAGTATTTTTTATTTAATTGAGTTGTATAAACTAGCATATCAAATGAGGGCATTTGATGCATTATGATAGTGTACAGTTTAGTGGCAGATTGATATGTCTACATTGATATTCGAGGGGCATCACTCTCGAATCTATCATCATTTTGTTTATCGATATACTCAATTGCAGCATGATGATGTCCATATTTGTGTATAGAAAATAGAAATGACCATCTCATGTGTTTCTATGTTTTTGGTGTCATTAGATGTTTTTCGCACATTTTTCCCCTCCTTTCCATAAACTTTGAGAAATGCTGAGAGTGTGTACATGCTTCATCATATATCAATTAAACAATTGATGGTGTTTTTTACACTGTAGAGGTGAAGATTGGAAGATTTTTAGTTGCAATATATGTAAATAATTGTTGCATCATTACTAGTTTGAAAATTCTGATACGTTTCTCTCTCTGGTGAATTTCACAGGTTGCAGGTCAGGAGACATTTGGTACACTTGGAGCCATAGTACAGAGTAGGACAGGGACTCCTCAGGTTGGGTTTCTGGCAAATCGACATGTTGTGGTTGATTTGGACTACGCCAACCAGAAGATATTCCATCCTCAACTGCTTCGCACTATACCTGTGAGGCCGTAATCCTCAACTGCTCGAATTGAAAGCATTGTTGTGGATCAAGAAAGCTTCCTGAAGGGCGCTTTTTAAGTGTTTTCTTGCTCGCTTCCGAGTCCGCAGGTGGCAGCCTCAGCATCAGCAGCAGGACAGATGCTGATGGCTTTCCCCAGCGGTCGCATCTTCCGAGATCCCTGCTGTGTTGTGCCAATCAGATCATCCCCTTGGTAGCAGCAGTAGCTCTAGCGCCGGCACATCCAGCAGCACCGAGACGTATTTCTCCAGAGAGGAGATCGACAGCTGCCGTCCATCCCAGCGAGACGGCATCAACGTCCAATCAGAGACGTTCCTCAGACACTCCTAGCTAGCACCACCTCGTGGTAAGCCCTGCTGTGATGCTTCTCTGCTGCATCCTGGGGAGATGGCGGCACTGGAAACAATGGTAATGGCACCGATGGTGGTGATTCCCGCAGGAGTTCCCCCTTCTGAAGCTGTAAGAGAAGGTGATAAGGTACCTAGGGAAGCCGTTCTGAGGCAGAAGCAGGGGCCCGACTGGGTGTTCTTGCCTTCTATTTGTTGGCACAGCAAGGGCGAGAGGTCGATGGTAGGGACCTCGTGCAGGACGATTGAGGCATCACTATAGGGGCGATAGGGAGGGGGCAGTATGAAGGGAGCAGGGACGTGATCGGCTTGATGAAGATGATGATCTGCATGGCCATGGCCGTCTTTTTCTTCCTTTGCCCCTGCCCCTACCCTCGCCTCTCTGCCTCTAGCGGCAGCTCTCTGTGCAGTGCACATCTACAGCAGGGCGACTACAGATCTCAGTACCCTGCTGTGAAATCTCTCGCAAAAAAGATAGTACCATGAATTTCAATGTATCATATGCTCCAGATGGCCTATGTGATCCTGATGATCCCTCTTCCTTTTGGGAGTATGAAAGATCACCCTTCAACATGCCTGGATTTGCATCCCAGAATGGAATGCATGATTTCTTGGCACGTTCATAGAGCACATCAACTGTTGAGGGCTGCACATCCTCATCCCAGTTGATCAACTCACAGAAACTTGATTGTGCTCCACTCCATGAGCTCAAACAAATCAACCAAATTCCAGTGTCACATAGTTCTCAGCTGTCACCGAGCTTCGCATTGGATAAATGCCATGCTCCATCTGATTTGTCTCCTTTGATTCCTAAATGAAATCACTCATATTTTGCTTATACTGGGTACAGTCCTGGAAGCTGTCATTCTACTCCAAGAAGGCTTGAGGAGCTAAAGACTTGGCTGTGGATGAGACGAGAAAAACCATTTGTTTTCATGAAAGCGGGTAGTTGCTTCCATCTAAAATCATGGTTGGAGAAGCATTTGGAGTGCCTGAGAAATCTGGTCAAAACTGCATCATTCAAAAACTAGTTCAAAGGCCGAAGAAAACAGAAATTCATAACAAAAAATGCTCGATTGCAAGCAGCCTTGTCTGTTACTATTGTTACAGCTAGAATAGCAGCTTCAACATCAAATGAAAGAGATGCAAAGCTAGGCTTAGCTTTGGCCTCAGCTGCTGCATTATTGCAGCCCAGTGTGCTAGGCTTAGCTTTGGCCTCAGCTGCAAAAAGAAGATGGCTCTAATCCTTACAAGGAAGTGAGCTCATTCCTTTACACAGAGTTTAATCTTGTCATTTGAATGAATATGTACTTGGAATGGGCAGAGATTAATGATGCATTTGCTTACCTTTCCAATTCAACATCTTAACTTTGCAAGAATGTAGTGTAGCTCCTGAAGTGGTTTTACTCTGTGCCTTAGCAGTATTTTGTTATCTAACTTGTGGGGTATTATTGCTCGTGCAGATGGTGGAGCTTCTGGTCCGAATGGACTGTGCCGATTGTGAGAGAAGTGTGAGAAAGGCCCTGGTTAACCTCAAAGGTACAGGCAGTTTGTTCACTTTAATATGTTATGCTGCATGTGAATGTAAAGAGATTTAAGGTGTTAATGAAGACTGTGACTTATGACGCTCGTTAATCAACTGAACTGATTTGGAGATCACCAAGATTAGCTAACCAACTGATGAGATTAGGGACGTTTATGTTGAATGGATCAGCCCAAACATTTCTGAATCCTCAAGTGGTTATTGCCTATCAATAGAGCTGTTTGAGGTGTGTTAAATCAAATGGGCAAGAGCTTCAGGATGGGTACAATATAGTTTGCCTCTCCCATGTAGGTTAGCAGAATCATACAATGCTGCCCTTGCTATACTTCATGTTATTTCCATCTGGGTCTGTGGCTTTTAAGCATAGGTCAAATCAATAAATTGTACATGTCTTATCACTATTAGGATGTTGCTAATAGGTTGATTTTTCTGCATGTAGGGAAATGTGATTGCTCGTGGGATTATTGAATGGTGTGATGGAGCGCCTCCGGTAAGGAATTCTACAGTTGGCAAATGAAACTTGATTCTGCTCAAGCTAGAAAGAAGATATCTCTGAAAGAGTTGACTAGTTTTTTTTACCATTGTAGTTCAAGGTACAATGCTGCACTTGTTGCACATTAGCAAGAAATGGATCCCTTTTAAAGACTTTAAATTAGGCTTATTGGCCACTTGTTGCTTAAAGGCTTTACAAATAGCATCTCAATAATATCAGATGCTCTTTAAATCATGAGAGGAAGTGTAACTCTACCAAGACCATAGCAAAGACATATTGTTTTTTGTATTTTAGATGACTCATGGAGTTAGATATAGAAATAATGAAAATCTTGAAGAAGCTTGAAGGAGATTGATGATGAAGTACTGAAACAGCAAAACACGGATCATGAAGTGATGTAATTTGCAGATGAAGCAGGGCAGATCTGAAATGCAGCAATTGAGATGCTACATGGCAGTCCACAATAAGTGGTCAACAGGCTTGGAGTGGAAATGCAGCAGCTCGACAGGTCATGTTGGTTGTAGCTGACTTGAAAGATCTCAAATAGTAATAGTTGAGGTGAGGATGATGAATTAGGAGAAAAACTAGTAGATAGAACCACATGTAGACTGTCATCAGTAGTAGGTGGAGGGCAATGAATAGGCTGCAGCAGCCCCTGGATCAGCAGGTTGTGATGGTTGGTTGAGAGAGGAGCTCCCAAGCAGAAGCTCATGTTATTGAACACTATTAGGGGAAACCAAGGGAAAACAGTTCCCTTTTCCACATGGGAAAATTATGTCAAAAAAACTTCTTGTGATTGACTATATTCCATCTTGACATTTGATTTATAGGCTGCAGGAATAGAGAGATCATGAAGAAAAAAACTTCTTGTGATTGACTATATTCCATCTTCAAAGTTCAGCTTGCGGCATTAACAGCCCCCAGTTGATAGCACTTTGGGGGAGCGCTTTCTTAGATTGGTCTCCTTGATCCACACTTTGGGGGAGCACTTTCTCAGATTAGAAGAGATGAAACTGCAGATGCAGAGAGAGTCTGAGCGATTTCGTGATGATCTGGAGGCTAGCCGTACAAAGATGTTCCTAGAGTCCAAGAAGCAGATTGCTGAGATGTTTGCTTGGGCTCTGAGCAGCAGTAAGAAAACTGATGAGCTCTTGCTGATGATTGTCAGTATTTTGTTCATCATTTGATTATTCTAAATGTTTCTTTCTTCCAGCTGATTTTTGGCTCTTCATGCTACGTTTCATATCATTTCATCTATATTACAGCTAATGCGTTGAAATTATTCCACGCTTTGTTTATAAGAAATGTTTCGAGCTGATGGGATGATATTTCATTTCATTCTTATTCCAGTTGTTGAAATGTTCCAGCTGATGTTTCATTATTATTCTAGCTGTTGAGTTGTTCTAGCTGATGTTTCATTGTTTCCAGTTGTTGTTTGTCTATTTTCAGTTGATTCGTCTGTTTAAGCTTATGTTTATTCTACTTGATGTTTTATCTATTCTAGCTAAGGAGCTGATGTTGCAGCTAATGTGTGCTCACTTGATGCACTTCTGGGGTTCCACTTCCGGTGTCTCGTGTCTCTCTTCTCTTCTCTCTTCCTCCGTTCCTCGTCTCCCTCGCGCATTGTTCAACAGGAAGTTTGTAAGATGCTTCAAACCAGAAGGAGAAGTTGGTGAGCCCATAAAAGTATAAACAATGAATTCCTTGTTTTCACCTGCTCAATTTACTATTAGATGGTGTAAAGAACATGGCAAAAAAGGTATGCGTGTTTTGATGTTTTGATGTTTTACAAATGCGTGTTTTGATGTTTTACAAATGTCTCTTATGTTTCTAAACTTTGGTTTATTATGTGTACATAAAGGTAACAAAATCACAAATGATGGTACAAGAGATAATGGAACAATGAAAGCTAAGGAGGTCATTGGCCCTAATGTCTCTTCAAATCATGATACAGGTATATGTCTTTTGAAAATTAAAATTTATACATATTTTACATCTTGCTTTATTAGGTGATTCATTTTGAGATTAACTAGCTTTAATTAGTCTCTTTGTCTAATTTAAAATGTTCATAGTTATTCATATTTTTAAACTTTGAGTAATTGTGTGTATATATATAAATATAGATTAAAGAACAACAAAAGGTGGGAAAAGAGGTAATGTAAGAAAGGGAGATCAGGAAGTTACTCGCAATAATGTTTCTTCAAGTCAAGATGCAGGTACCAACTTTAAGGATCAAAAACTTGTACAAATTTAGTGACCCAAATTGATACAAAATATCTAATTACTTTCTTTTGTGTTATTGAAATTTTTCATAACCTTGTATTATCGTGAGCTTTGGTTAACTCTATGTATATATAGGTAAACAAGTTACTAAAGATGACACAAGAGACAATGCAAGAAAGGAAGACATTGAGATTGCTTGCCTTAACACTTCTTCAAGCCAAGAATCAGGTATTACTAGCTTTCTTATGTTGATAATGAGTCATTTTTTGAAATGGTTATACTAACTAATGATATTTGATCACTTGACTATCAATAGGAGTGATACAGATACCATCATATGATGATATCTATCGGCCACCCATGTTGAAATTTAGAGAAGAGGGTAGACAAACATTTATTACTTTGCAACATATTGGAGATTTAAGGGATAAAACAATCAAGACACACATGTTGCTTAATTAGTTTTTAGTTCTATTCTCCTTTAAAATTATTTTCATTTTACTTTTGGTTGCTAGAAGTAGATGTTGATGTCTTAATTTGTTTAATCTATTTTGATCATTAGATGAATGTTATTGATCCTTACTTGGAAATGATAACATTCTCTATATAATTTTCTAGTTAAAAATTTATTGTGCAATTTCTTGTTTGATATTAGCATGTCTAAGAGGAAGGGAAAAGTAGATAAAGTGAAAAGGAAAAAAGAGAATTTCCACGGAATTCCCTAGTTGAAGGTACATATAAGTAGGGAATGTAAAAAATAGGAAAAATGAGAGATTTCCTAGTGAGAGTACCTAGGGAATCACCTCTAGAAAATTTTTCCTATATAGGAATTATTCCCTACATAGAAAATTTTGTATTTTCCTATATAGGTACATAGGAAAGGTCTTATGTGATTCCCTACTTATTCTCACTAGGAAATGTCCCATTTTCCCTAGTTTTTACTTTCCCCACTTATATGTATTTTCAACTAGGGAATTCCATGGGGAATTCTCTTTTTTTCCTATATGGGGATCGATTGAAAGTTCCTTGTGAGTGTAGATAATGTTGCATTGCAAGAATCCTTTCTTGCAGTTGCTTCTTGCACCAAAGTTTACTTGCAATAAGCATGTTTTTCTTCTGCGTGCCATAGCCTTTTTTTAAATCTCCGAAACGGCAAGGCGTAGAAAATCCCCTTCTGCTTTCTCCGGCTATCAATCTGCCATAAAATGGTAAGCATTTCAAGAGACTAGAATCGTCAAGAAGGGTAAAGCCTGATGAAGCTACTGGAACTGAAGATAGGAGAACCCTAGCAAGCTTTCTTGTGCGAGTCTCTACGAGCACAGGCAGGATCTCCTTCTTGGAGCGTGGAGAGGCCACTGGATGGAAGCATTAGCACAGGAGCGGTCGTCGCGAAGAGTATTGCATAGAAGACCAGTCTGCTTCTCCATCTTCGTCGTCTTCTTGTTCATAACCATCTGTTGCTGTATCAGCCCTCCTCGTTGCTTTTATGACCATCGCCACCTCAAATTATCACGTAGGTTTACAGAGAAAAGTATCGTTCTTTGACGTCAATGATTGCGTCTTGCTGCAATCTGTATTGAGCACTATCAGAAAACAACGTCCATCAAGTCGTCTCAAGCTTCCAAGAAGCTTTGGATTATAAAAGCTTTTTCTGACGTCAACTTTACACAATGCTGTCAACCTGCCGTCTGCATCGTCAACTTCGTCATCACGATTGCAATCCACATATGGCTCGAATCTTGGCTCCTACAACTGCCTTTGAAGCCTTTGTCGGTACAAGAAAGCAGGTTGCTTAGCATATGAAATACGAAAGACCCCTAGAACTGATATGCTGGTGAGGTACAGTGGGTTTCTACTCCTTTGATCCTTTCTCCTGCCTCAGAACTTTTCCAGGCTTAGACTTGGACAAACTTCGTCACCTATCCAGAGGATGAAGCAACTGCATGAGCTTGTGATGAGCTGAAAATTTCCGCGTGGAGTCCTTAAAAGCATCCGGAGCAAGGTTCATTCCACCAGCTGAGGAAGCCTTGAAGACTCCATGGAGAAACTTATGGTCGACGTCGAAAAGGAACAGCTCCATGTCTTTCTTCACTTGCGCCACTACGTTCTTCTTGGTCTCACGGAAGCCAAAGACATGAATTACACATGAAATGGGTCGATCGAAAGAGGAAGAGACAGCAGAAGACACATGCGCAGTGGGTTTCGGCTTAAATGCAATCTTCTTCTTGCCTCCCTTCACATTGTCCAGCTTAATTTGCTTCTTTGAGTGTGCTACGACCTTCCACCTTTCGTCCATATCTGACGTATATCTCCTCACTTTGCAATAGCATTTAAGCTTAATCTTGGGATAAACCCACTTAGCAAAGCCTCTCTTTACCTTCTATAACAAGCTATAAACCAAGAATTGGGATTACCTTGAATTTTCTAAAGACCACAAGGTAGTATTTGCACTTGACATGCCAAATCTCTTTCCTTTGTCCACCACAGTGGCCATGAGGGATAAGCAGAGACGATTCCTAATGAGGAACTAGAAGCTTGGAACAAGCTTCTCGACGAGCACCAGCACTACTAAAATTCACGTCCAAGTCAAACTCAAGTGACCGGCACAATCTGTTCATCCAATCCATAAGCCAATGGTGCACTTTGAATCAAGACTCCGTTGTAGTTGAGTAACTTTAAATTCTCCTTCACTTGGATAATTAGCATTATTGAACCCTTTTGCTTCTATTTTTCTCGGAGGATTCACTATATATATATTCTCTATATAACGTGCGTTCATGATCTATTTATAAATATCCTAATCTATAATTTTTTCTTGAATAAAACACAACCCTTTTCTATTCAATCTATAGGTAACCCCTTTATATAGCACCCTTTTGTATGTTAAAAATGGTGTTTTAAAAACCCTTAATTTTGAACTCACGTTATATATACATATATTCATGAGTGACCCCCCTGAGTTATTTTTACTTCCATAGGTCCTCTATCTCATAACCTTTCGTCCACAACAATGGCAATATCTCCTTATTTATTCATAATGATAAGGTCGATAGGCTCCATGTAAAGAGAGGGAATGGACATCGACGCCTGCAGCCCTTTTGACTTCCATATATCTTTTAAGATATCTTATGGAATATTGGAAATGCTTTTACCGTGCTTCTTTTAGGTTCCTTTGATATTCTAGGCATTGGCCAAAGTCCATCTCTTATTCAAATGAAATTCCCCAAGACCTCCCATCTTTGAATCCCCCAAGACCTCTTCATATGAATCTTTTTATCATGTAATGTGCCCTAGCAAGAATATGCTATGAAACAAAACTTCGTGTCCAATCATTCATGTGATTTGAAAAATGCAAATTAAATTCTATGCAATGCAATCAATCAAACAATGCTCCGCACAAAAATTATGAATGCACTAAAGAAAATGTACCTAGCCTAACTATATGTGCTCGTGCATCATGCACAATGGAAAATAAATTCCTAATGACGCTGACTAATGTGTTCAAATTCTTGGCTAAAAACTATGCCCTCAGTTTGCAATGGTGGACACGTAGCGTCATGACATCATGTGCCTCAAATGCTTTGCACAAACTGCCACTTTGAAGCTTTAAATATTATTTTTCATTGAAAATTGCATGAACGGCCACTTTGAAGCTTTAAATATTTATTTTTCACCAAAAATGCCTTAAAGATCCGTAAAAAATGCTCTAAAATCTTGCAAAGTGCACCTTAAAATCCATCTCTCAATTACAACGGTTACAACATATGGAACATAATTTTCCAACAATGATCAAGCTTGCAACAATAAGAAACTTTAAAGTAGCACAACAAAAATAGAAAAGGCATTATGATTTGGGATGTGAAAACATCCAATATAAGAAAGGCCAAAAAGTCAATATATATTTCACAATCAAGAATCACTACAACAAAAAGGCTCCATAGATGCGCTTGTAGACGCAATATTTGAATTGTGAAAAAAAAGTCGGGCGCGTTTATTAACGCATCTATTTTCGCGTCTACAAAATCGTGTCTAAAAGCGCGCTTATAGTCAGAAGTAGATGCACACTTAGACGCGCCTATAGACGCGCGTATAAACGCGCTACTGAATATATCATCATATTTATAAAAAAGTGGATATATTCATATTGTGCGTCTATACACGCGTGTATCTACGCATCTAAAACCGCGTTTACTCTGAAAGTTTTTGACGAGAATAGACGCGCATTTATCTTGCAATTTAGACGCGCTGGTAGACGCGCAAAACAGAGGTATGAAAAAAAAACCAGAGAGCATATGGCTTTGCAGGCCACATGCTCTCTGGTTTTTTTCCCCCCCATCAACATCAAATTGTATACTTAGGGAAAACAAGGAAAGATTATTTCGAAGATTGGATACTGAAAACAAAACAATGTATGTAGCACACGAAATTTCATATATATAGATGAAACGTTTTTACATTATGAGTTCTAGTGCTTGTGACGTCATGATCGCAAGCACTAGCTGAAAGTAATACATATCAAAAATGAAAATTACAAGCCAAGGGGAGGCATGCATGCATGGGGCTCCTTTATATCTCCTTAGAAGAGGCATCATCATCGCTACCACCACCGCTGCCGTTGCCGCCACCGCTACTGCTAGTCCCCCCTTCGCTATCCTCAACTGCATCAGGGTTCGCCTACACAAAGGATTAAAGTATATAAATACCATTACAAACAATAAATCATATTGATCTATACTTTTCATGTAAAAAATAACACATACCTCTTCTGGTGGTGGAATCCTCATGGCACAATTATATTGCTCCTCCGTGATGAGTCCCTCCTCGTAGAAATGCTGCCAAGTGGACGTCTGGTTATGACCTCGATGGTAGCCTACCTCTCTAGGAGTAGGCATCCTACCAACGATATGGAACTACAAAACAATTTGAACATACAACGTATTAAAACACACTACATAATGAAGTGAAACAAATTACAAAATTTAATTTAAAAAAAGAAATCAAATAATACTTACAAACTCAGCCTCCCATGATTCCCTGCCACCCGATCCATAATGCGACGATCCCATGGTTGCCATCTGAATACGTCGCGCCTCTGCATGCTGGCGACTTATCATTTTCTCCGTTGCTCTCTTCTTGGCCTCTTTCCACTCCTTGCGGTGGCAATTGGGTGGTTGGCCATATCCAGGGCGCCCCTGCTCTTGTCTCCGCAATGACTCCTTGGCACGCGTCATAAGGTGAGACCTCTTGTTATGAAGCGCATCTCTCACCTTTGACCGTCCCCAATCATTTGAGAATCGTGAATTCTCGGGATTAGGGTACCTTTTATGTACTGCACGCAGCACCTCTTGCCACAAACCATTTTTTTGGTGCTTGAAGGGAATCATGCAATCTTTGTATGTGGCATGCACGACACTCCTCAAGTAGGCTATCACTTCCCTCCCCTCGAAGTCATGCAAGATACCACCAACATCAGTGATAGAGTAGTACATTTGTGGAGGCTCACCTCTCTCATTTTCTGGTGAGGGTGATCGAGAGCCACCACCTAGGCAACCCCCACAAAGCCCTCGACCTCCTCGTCCTCCTGCACCACTCTCCCTCCTCCCTCGATGTGCATTACCCTCTACCTCACTCGATACACATGCCTCTGTAGATGTACGTACTTCGGCCGATCCATGTACCTCAGCTGATCCCTATGTAGGCAAAGATGTGATAGGTGTCCCAGACATCACACTAAAAACCTCATCTGCAGTGGGAGGGCGACCAAGATAATTGTTCATCTCCCCCATGAATTGCTCCTTGTTGAACGGGGTGCTGGAGGATCCAGGATTCCATATCTACACAAGAAAAATCATATTACCCTATGTAGATAAAACATATTACATACAGCGTCTATACCTGCGTCTCTATGCACGTCTATACCTGTGTCTCTGTGGGCATCTGTTAGCGCATGTATCCTCGCGTGTACACTGCAGAGCACACGCACCTGCACACGCGCTCAAAGACGCACCCCCAGAGAAACGTTTTCCGCGTCTATCTCTGCGTCTACACTGAGATGTAGACGCGCTATCAGACGTGCTTGGTCGGATGATTTTAGCAGACGACCACCATTATTGATTTACAAAATGCAATACATAATGGAATCACAAATCCTAAATACACAGACAGAGCAGAGAGAGGAAGATAGAAAGAAAGAGAGAGAGAGAGAGAGAGAGAGAGGCTCACCTTGGGTGTTTGGTGTGGCGGGTGGTGGCGCTTCTTCCTTCTCCTTCTTCCTCTCCTTGGTAAGTTACCCTCCCTTGATGCTTGCTTCCTTGCTTGCTGCTTCTTCTTCTTCTCCTCTCTCTTGTTCTCTCTTTCTTCCTCTCCTTGGCTTTCCTTTTTCCCTTCTTGTGTGTTTGAAATAAAAGAAGAGGTGAGTCACGAGGAGGTGAGGCATGAAAAGACTAGGTGAGGCATGAAGAGACTACATGTCGGCTAAACTCAAGCTTCAGAACCGCAAAAAACGTAGGAAAGGAAAGGCGTAGTTTGAAAAGAAATGATTTAAGTATGATTTGAATTTTGACGTGTGCGTCTATTTTTGCGTGTATAAGCGTATCTATTTGCGCGGATATATAGACGCAAAAGTCGTGTCTATTTACACGCACGTTTAGACGAGCCTATAGACGCTGTGATAGACGCACCCAACTTTGCGCGTCTAATATGCACGTCTATGCCTCATTTCTGTTGTAGTGAATAAAGAACTCATAGAATCATTAATGCACACATGGCTTAGACCATTTACAATCTCGTAAAGGGTATCTGCAGACACATATAAGGTCAAAAGAGATAGTTAACAAAGCATACCAAAAGTGCATAACAACAGCACACCCAAATCACATAAAACCATATTACAGATCATGCCAAATAAGCACATAAGAAAAACAATACCTGAGTTAATAGGAAGAATGCCAACCAAACAATCATCATCCTCAACAAAGACACCTTGCAAACATACATCAATAAAAAATAACAACACTAGCTCCAATCTCGTTAGAATACATATTTTCTTTCCCTCCTGGGGGGAGATATTATGGGTACCAGATCACGTGGCAAGAAATGGAAAGGTTGTCACATGTCAAGAAAAGGAGAGAGCAGGGTTGGATCAAGAAGACCCCATGATCTTGGAGTGAAAGGAGGAAGGAGTACAAAGAGAGAAGGGTGTAGGAGAAATGGAGGAGGAGGAAGGCTGAATGCCCCGATTTTAAGGGAGAGACATCATAAGAGAACAGTGAGGATACAAGCTCAAGGTGAAGATTCAACCCAAATTAAAAGATAGCAAGCGTGACCTTGTCCATTTTCAATTCGTGATTAGGCTTCAAACCAAGTTCAAGAGTTTACTAGTGTATACTCCTCCATAGCAGCCCTTGCAGATCAGTGATACACTCTCTAGAAGACAACAAAGGATGGAAGCGCCCACTACAACATATACATGCTATAACGACGTTTATAACGACGTTTTCTTTATATATGAAAAATATCCCCGTCGTCACTATTAGCATCGCTACAAAACCGTCGCTATTTGCCTCGCTATTTTCGTCGCTAATTTCGTCGGTATTAGCGTCGCTAAATAGCGACGCTAATACCGACGAAATTAGCGTCGCTATTTAGCGACGCTAATACCGACGAAATTAGCGACGAAAATAACGACAGTTATAGAGGAATTTTCGACGTTAATATCGACGATTGCAGAATTATTTTGCAACGCTAATACTGACGGTTGCAGAAAAAAAAATTTTTGTGGCAGCGCTGCAGATGCAGCCCTACCACAGTTAGAGCCACACGGGGCTAAGAGACAATTCCTGCTGTCAAAGAAGTTAGACAATCGATCCCAAATAATGACAAGACTTTGCAAACAAGTACTTTTATGACATTAATTAATACAAATGTGCACTGCATTGATAAAGAAAATAACATAACTTAAATTGAGAAGTGCTACTGCGACAAAGCAAATATGTATACACCTATACATCAATATGTGGTGAATAACATGGAGATGTGTATATAGAGTCATGCTACAACATAGAAGTACGAATCATATACACTTAGCTATTACATATGGAGGATAGAGGCCATAAGGCCTTACATAATACAAGATGGGGAGTAATCCTATGTAGCCTAATCTGCTCTCTACGACTCATCCGCATCAGGCAACTCCTCTCGCTGTAGTGGCATATCGAAGGGAGCCTGCAATAGCAAATACATATATAATTGTGAGTACCAAATACAAACTGACATATAATGACAGATTTCTCAAATTAGGAATGATATTTATTACTACTTACCGGTCCTCCCCGAGCATAGAGCTTCTCGATCAGGGCACTCTAGCCATGCTTCTGCCTGTATGTCACCTCTAGTGCAGCTGGGTCGCGATTTGTAAAACCTTGCTGTGGCACACAAACATTGAAAAACAAAGTACTTGAGATTCATGTTCGAAATACATACATCAACATGGATGTCATTAAATTAGAGTACTCTACCCTATTAATACTTACGAAATCTGCCAAGAATGTTGCGTAGCCGCCGCTACCAAGGTGATGCACCAATCCTGCATCCAAGCGCGCCTTTGCTGCATCCTTCTGCTGCTTCCACTTGTCTGGAGTGGATGTCGCCTCATCCTGGAGATTACTCCAGTCCTCTCTATCCAGCCACTCCGGCTTCGATTTGCCCTGCTTGACTGCTTCGCGTGCATCAGACCACCTATGCAACTGATAGTCATGCACACACGTCATCATCCATCCTCTCGAAAATCTATCATTGCTAGAGGGATGAGGGAACTCTTGATACAATGTATCGATTATGTACTCCTTGCTGGCATCTGGGATCTGCTTCCACTTATCTGTAATGTTGTGCCGAAATACTTGTTGGCACAACTCATGCATCCTAGAGATGACAGCTTTTCCCTCATCATTCATGTATAAATGGCCAGTGGCCTTATCTATGAGATACGAGTAACCTGCAAGATTTTGCAAACGGGTACTTTCATGACATTAATACAAATGTGTCAAACATAACTTGAATTAATAAGTGCTACTGCGAAAAAGGATGCGAAAATACATACCTAGAGGAGTGGGTTTCGTGTACTTCTTGTCGGCCCTAGGAGTGATCGGTGGGGTGCGTGAAGGAGTGGGAGCAGTAGACGTCTGCCCGCCACCACCAGTGAAAGGCGGTGTCGACTCCCTGGTGGCAGTGCGAGTGGGAGAGACTGCATCTGTATCCCCACAACAGGAGCTGCCTCCTCCTCGACTACGTGACTCTGAAGCAAAGCGAGACATGCGACTGTGTCTATTGGAGACCGAAGCATCGGACCATCCAGAGTCTGCCGATCGTGCTGAGATGGAAAGGGAAAGTTATGCATCAGCTCTATCTCTGACCCGTGCTAGCTGCTCCGGTGAGAAATGCGCTAGCATCGCATCAATGTCGTCATCTGTAAAATCGCGACTCATCCTGCCGTCCGTGCCCAAATCCTAAACCTGAACATACAAGGAAAAATAATAATAATAATAGATAATGAATTGCAAGACATAATAAAACTAAGACTTAATTTGCAAGACTTCATTTTAAAATAATAATAAAAATTAGATAATAAAAAACACCATACTCCAAAAACATACAAACTGTCCTAATTGATTTGCAAAAAGTGGCATTGCTCTAGTGGGAGGAACGTTTTGATCGAGTCACTTTTGTTTAGGGTTCCACAATCTCATCTTGGCATAGCTCAATATACACCGGGAGATCTATACAAAATTCTCCACAAAATGAGGACTCTGGTTCATTTTCAAAAAACCCATCCTCTATCTCCTCTATCTCCATAGGTGAGATGTCTTAGTCCTCCAGGCGGTTCATCCTAGTTTCTTGTATGCCTTCTGTCATTGTCGCTATTAAAGGTGTCTCTTCTACGATCGGTACGGGGGTTCTGGCAAACATGGGGATACTCCTAGATATCATGGGAATGACATACCACCATTGAGGTTGTTGCGGATTAGGAAAAAAGACGACCTGATCCATATTACGATTAGTATAAAAGTCCACTTTGAGATTGCTAAAGCGCGTCAAGTATTAGGGGCTCTTACCTGCTCACAGTGATTTGGCAAAACAAATGTATCACTCAAATCGGTCCACTTCTTCGTTGAGTCAATCTCAACAAAGCCACTTGGCCCTCGCCAAACAGTTGCACCTGCTCCTTCGAGAGTAACCTTGAACCATTGCACATCAAATATGGTCACAAAGAAACTTCGATAGTCCACTGCAAGGATACTCTGTAAACATCCGAAATACTCCATCTCTGCAACTACACGGTTTGGATCTATGGCACATTATCGGCTTTCCTGCTCAAACATTGCCATCACTCCACAGTCCATTGTCAAGTTTAACTTGTCGATGTGCTCTACTCTGAAATGTCGTCCACATGACCATGCTGCACTATGGACCTTCACTGGGAGAAGAACAAGTATATTAGTTGTGATTTGCAGTATAGATTGTAATTTCTTGGGATTGCATACCTTGGGATTGCATCCATACCTTGGGATTGCATCCACGTGAGAAGTCCCACTCTTCTTCAGTAACTGTTTCTCCATCTTGAGATGCTTTGGTTAGGGCCTCATGTAGCCATCTAGTGGACATGAGTAGAGGCATCTCCTCTAAGCCCTTCGGATATCGAATGGGCCGTTGCTGCGTACTCCATCGAAAGTCAGATCTTGCAGACTCTCGCTCAGCTCGAGCATCCTCATACCGTTGCAGCCACTTCTCCATCGTAGCACTATGCAGCATACAAAATCGGTTCACCTTGGACTCCATGGATGTGTCCATCTTCTTCTCTATTCCGTTTTCCACTAGGACATCTCCATTCAGATGATCATCCTCCTTAAGTGACCATATCAAGCCTTTGTCCCGGTCCACAGTGGACAACCACTCAGAAATGTACACCAAGGCCTTCGACACTAACCAACCTTCAGCCATGCTACCCTCAGGACGAGCCCGTTGTTGCACAAATCCCTTTAAGGTCTTCATGAACCGTTCAAGGAAAAACATCCATCGACTATGGACTGGACCTGCAACCTGCAATTCATCTACAATATGCACTAGAAGATGGGTTTGTATCGTGAGCATGCTAGTGGGAAGATACTTCTCCAAAAGACAAGCAGTCTCTACTGCCATGCATTTCGCGGATTCAATCGATGATGTGTGAATCTCTTTTTGGGAGACAAACTGAACCAACTCAGACAATTTGTAAATGGTTGTCCGTACCTCTGATGTCAGAGACCCTGCGATTGCGATCGGCAATAGGAACTGTGAAAACCATGTAATTAATATTGTGTATAAACAAATAGAGATTCTGAAATCTAATATGCAGAATCATGCCATACGCAGCCTCATACCGTACATACCTGACACATCTTATGCCAATCATGGGATTTGAGTCCTGTCAGTTGGTCATCCTTTGTGAATGCTGTCTTGAGAGAACTCATTAGGCCAGTTAGCGTGCGAAAGGACTTGATGTTTTCCTTTACTCGTCGCACTTCATTGCCAGACAAAACCCAAGGAGCGTGCGGCAATTGCACTCGACCGTCGACGCCACTTACAGGCCAACATGGTTCCATCTTTCCCACTGCTTTCAAATCCATCCTCGCTCCTAGTGTGTCTCGCTGCCCAGTGAGGTAGTCCCATAGCAAGCTACCCACATTCTTAAAAATGTACATGGGATCTAAAAAGTGGTTAATTTTCAGTTTTTTCCAATAAGTCAACTCATAGAAAATTGAGAAGTGTCGCATTCCACTGGGAAGCGAGTCTTGGTCCACCATCCTGCGATCAAACCAGCTCAGTGCATTCATTCTCGCAGGAGGGTGACCAAGAAATCCTTCTCTCATGACATGACCCTCTGGCAAAAAAGCCCGATGTCCCTCAAATACCATCTTCTTCATAGATTTTGACATACGAGAATCCAACCTTGGTCCACACAGAGGACATGCATGGTAACCTGACGTGACTAGCCTTGCAGAACACACATGTACAATGAGGCATGTCATAACACCAACATCGCTCAAAGAAAACTAGCAAAATAAGAAAACACGCTTTACCAGAGCATTCTCCATAACCTGGAAAGTCATGCATGGTCCACATAAGAATTGCCCTTATAGTTGCGGATCACCTACCAATATGTTTGCTCATGTCCTCCACTACAATTCCCTCCCACAACTCCTTTAGCTCATCAATTAGTGGAGAGAGGTAGACATCCATATTCTTGACTTTGTATCGTCGAGGCACAAGCAAGCTGAGCAAAAGGTGTCCTTTCTTGGTGGAAAGCCATGGCGGTATATTGTAGTTAACAAGGACCACGGGCCATACACCTTAGGAGGTGGAACGTAAACCAAAACGATTTACCCCATCCATGGCAAGACCGAATCGTAGATTCCTCGCCTCCTTTGCAAAGTCAGGGAAAGTCTCGTCAATGTGATGCCATGCTTCTGAGTCAGCTGGTGTACACTGTACACCATCAGTGGATCGATTTTCCGCAATGCCATGTAGTCAACTTTGCAAAACTCTTGGTCCGAAAAATGTGACGAACACGTGGTATCAGCGAAAAGTGCCTCAAAACCTTCTGTGGAACAGTCTGTCCTTGCAAGTCATTTTGATACCTGTCCGCACCGCACTTGGGACATGTGGCCAACAATTCAAACTCTCCCCGGAAGAGAACACAATCATTGGGGCAAGCATGAATGCAATTATAATCCATGCCTAGCTTTCGTAGCACTTGTCTTGCATCATCACGAGACTCAGGCATCATGTTTTGGGTAGGCAAAATGTAAGATTTCAATGTTCTACAAATTGCAATGAAGCACTTATTAGAGTACTACATAGCACATTTTAATGGCTTTCAATAAAGAATCATACACATCATAATACACCTGAATAGCTCTGTCACACTCGCATCGCTCCATCCATACTTTGTTTGTATGCTCAACAATGCAAGAAGTGTCTTTAAACGGGATACCCGACTCGCATCATACAATGGAATGGCAGCCTTCGCAATTAAAGGATCTTGGGATTCTGAGTCCGTCAGAAGCAATGATTCGATCATGTCCTCTAACTCGGGCTCCAAAAAAGCAGGAGGATCGTCCATGTCTCCAGCATTCTCACCCATAGAAGGGGGTTGAGAGTTATCACCTTCTATGAGATAGTTAGTTATCTCAGACGGCATTTTTATAGAGCCTGGACGAACCCGTCTTACTGGACGCAAGAGATCTGTGGACTGCAATGTATCGACATGGCCCTGACCCTGTAAAGGACGTTAAGGAGCTAACTTCTAAGATAACCCCAAACTGTTATACTTAAATCAATTACATGTCATATAGTAATGAGAGAGAACTTACCGCAATCTCGTAATTCAAGACTGCTTGGTCGATTATCTCAACTCGAAACTCTCCATACCATTGCACATGCTCTATGGACAAATGACGTTTCCAAAGAATGGCCAATTTGCATTGCGTGCATGGACAGGAGACACGTTGATTGAGCCAAGCCTCACGATCCCCACCATGTTGGTCGTGAGTGCTAGACATCTTGACTGCGATGTAATGGAATGATAATTTAATAACGATTCTATATTGTATATTGGGACCACTCCACTATATATATTTCAGGTCTTTTTTTTTTAATTTTCGTACCTATCTCTTTGAGTTCGTCTCTAAACTTATCTATCTTTGAGGTCGGCTCTAAACTATGCTCACACACATACATTTTTATAACAGTTAATAGATCTTCCACTATGCCTTGAAAGGCACAACTCCTTTTGAATCCTTTATTGGTCAAACGCTAGTAGTGAGTTGTTTGAAAGTTTTTGGAAGCATTACTTATGCTCATAGAAAGAAATTAGACTCTAAATCTCTCAAACGTATTCTCATGAGTAATAGTAACATCACCAAAGCATTTTACTTTTATGATCCTAGAAAAAGAAGTATTTCTACATCTAGAAATATCATTGTGGATGAATATGTAGTTTAGAAAGATCTTGCAAAAGATACAATCCAAACAAAACAAGCATCTCATTTCTCTTTCTCTACATCTCTATCTCTCTCACTCTCTCTCTAAAATTATAATCAAGCAAAACAAGCATCCCCCTTCACACTCCTTTCCATTTCTCTTTATTTCAACACTTCCTACCCTATATACATTGCAAAGATTGAAGAGAACCAACACAAGAAAAAATATAAAAACACTCTCTTCCATTTCTCTCTTTCAACACTTCCTAACCTACATTGCAAATTAAAACAACACAAAGATTGAAGATAAACCAACACTTTCTAACCTACATTGCAAAGAATAAAAACCAACACAAGAAAAAATTTGAAAATACTCGCTTCCATTTCTCTCTCTTTCAACACTTCCTAACCTACATTGCAAAGTAACACAAAGCAACACAGAGATCGAAGAGAAACCAATACTTTCTAACCTACATTGCAAAGCAAAACAAAGTGTAAAGAAACCAAAACAGGGCATACCGTCGTGCTCTCTTCTTCTTCCACGACCTCTTCGTGCGGGCGACGCTCCTCTCCTCGCGTGCGGCTCGCGGCTTGCTTCCTTGCTCACCTCCCTCTCTTGCTCACCTCCCTTTCTCTTTCTCTCCGCCTTCACCTTGCTTCTGCAGTTCGTGCGCACGTTTGAAAGAAACATTCGCGTTTTCGCGAAATGTTACCAGAGTAAGTCGTCGCTATTTACGTCGCTATTTGTGTCGCTAAATAGCGACACTAATAGCGATGTTTTTAGCGACGCAGATAGCGACGCTAATACCGACACATTTTTTGACTTAAAATATTTCGAGGATTAGCGACGTAAATAGCGATGCCAAAAAAAAAACGTCGCTACTTAGCGTCGCTATACGTGTGTACCCTTTTAGTGGCCGTAAAGGAATCAAGGTGAAGAATAAGACTAGCAGAGTGCTCTTTTTGGTAGACCTCCTTCTTACTTTCTTCGGTTTGCTCCATCCACTCCAATACAAGAACTAAATCAGAGATACATAGAGTAGAAGGTCAATAGTAGATGACAGATTGAGAAGCATAGCAGCAACATCCATAGTCGAGGAGAAGAGAAGGCTCAAAACCATACGTTGATGTCAAATCAACCCTTTTGTAATCTTCAAGATCTCAAGAACTAAGTCTCAGATACATAGAGTAGAAAATCAATAGTAGATGACAGATTGAGAAGCATAGCAACAACATCCATAGTCGAGGAGAAGAGAAGGCTCGAAACCATATGCCAATGTCAAATTAACCCTTTTATAATCTTCAAGATCTAATTTAAGAAAAGTAGTCCACGAGCCCCTCATGTGTGATACTCATCTCTTACTTGAGTTAACTTGCCTTCACCATAGTTAACTCGTGATGCTATTTATACTACTTTATTTTAGTTGTAGGCCCAGGGAATTCCCAAACCTCCATTTTGGGCCCTGAACCTATTCTCTCCCCAAGCCTAGATTTGAATTTGAATTTGCAAACATCTATGGTTGAGGCGTTGAGGTCATTAATGCATGCATGCACAATGTCTTTTCTCTCTTTGCCTCTTTCTTTCCTATTTTCTCTTGGGTCCAAGGAGCAAGCTTGACATTCGCAAGCAGGTGGGTGGTCCAAGGAACAACTTCAGCTCTCTCTCTCTCTCTCTCTCTCTCTCTCTCTCTCTCTCTCTCTCTCTCTCTCTCTCTCTCTCTCTCTCTCTCTCTCTCTCTCTCTCTCTCTCTCTCTCTCTCTCTCTTTGTGCACCGGTCGTCCTCCTCCTCCACGGCAGCCGTCACCCCGATGTCGTCTCACCATCATCTTCACCGTCATCGCCTTGGTCGTCGTCGTTGTCGTCGTCCAAGACTCAAGTCCTCCTTCGCGGCTGCAGCCCCAATGTCTCTCTACCCCCGACTACGTGGCGTCCTAGTCAGGAGAGAGAGATAGATATATTATTTAGTTAATTTTAAGTTAACTAATTAGTAGTAAGATTAGTTAAAAGTTAATTAACTAGTTGTTATATGATTATTAATTTGTTGTTATTAACATTAATAATTAGTTAGTTGTTATTTTAATTAATTGAATAATGATAATAATAATAATATTATTATTATATTCATTTATTATTATTAGTTGTATGTATTATTATTTTATTTTATTATGATATTATTCAACTTAGTTTATTTAAATACAGACATAGATATAGATATAGTTATTATATATATTAATTGAATAGTTATTTTATTATTGTTGTTGTTGCTCATTCAACTCAGTTTATTTAGAAGATATAGATATAGATAGATTAACAACTTTGTCATTGTTATTGTTTTGTTTTGTTTTGTTGTTATTTATTATTTTTGTTATTATTTATTTTGTTATAGATTATAAATAGATATTTAATTAGTTGTTATTTAGTTATTATTATTATTATTTAGTAGTTAATATTATAATAATTGGTTAATAGTTGTTTATTGATTTGTTGATTGTTGATGATTTGTTATTATGTTTTTATGTATTATTAACTTAATAATATTATTATTATTGTTGTTGTTGTTGTTGTTATTCTATTATGGTATTATTCATATTATTTTATTTAGATCTAGATTAAATATAGATAGATTGATTTTATTTAGATTAGATATAGCTTATTATTATAATATTGTTAACATTAATAATTAGTTTTATATATATATATATATATATATATATATATATATATATATATATATATATATATATATATATAGAGTTGTATATGGTTATATCATATTATATTATATTTATGTTAATGTTAATTATATTTATATTAGTTAGTTCTTATTATTGATATAATATAATTATAGTTATAGTTTTAATATAATTGTATTAATATGTTAATAATAAAGTAATTAGTTATTTGATAGTTGATAGTTAAATTATATGGTTATAATTATATATATTATTTATAGTATTAATTACATTAATAATCAATTAATTAATAATTAATAAATGAATGAATAATATTTATAAATATATTAATAATTAATAGCAATGTAACTAAGTAATTAATAGTTATATGGTTATAGTTATAATTATTTATAGTTATCATAGTTATTATAGTTAGTTATAAGTTATTAGTTATTATTACTTTATTATTGTTATTATTTATTTTTTGTGTTTTTATTTATTTTTATAAATTATTATAGATTATAGATAGATATATATTTATTTTTGGTTGTTCTTATTATTGTTATTTAATAGTTAATATTATAATAATTAGTTAATAATTGTTTATCAATGATTTGTTATTATATTTTATTCTTATTGTTGTATTATATTATTATTTTATTGATAGTTAATAGTTAGTTATTAGTTTTATTAATTACAATTAGTTGTTTAATTAATTAATAGTTATTTGATAGTTGATTGATAGCTACTTAGACGATAGTTATTATCTGTTCATTGTCGATGTCGATGCTCATGTCGATTTGATTATTGATGATGATGATGTTGAAAGTTAGTAATTAGTTAATGATTTTATTTAATAATTATTTAGCTGTTTAATTAATTAATTAATAGTTGATAGTTGAAGTTGATGATGTTAATTGATGATTAGTTATTAATTGATAATTGATTAATTAATAATAAATATTAATATTGATTAATATTAGTTATTAAACACCATAGATATTAGTGATTACATTAATTTAATCACTAATTAATTAATAATGAACGTATAATAATAAATGTTCTTATCTTATCTTATATTTTATTACTTTCTTAAACTAAACAAATGAATTATATTAATATTAATAATCAATATAATATATATAATATAATAATTAATTTTTTATTTTTATGATTATATTTTTATCAATATAATATAACTAGGTAAATAATTAAATAATTATATTATTAAATTAAATAAATCAATTGATTTATTAACTAATTTGTATTTTTTAAAATTTAATTTCTCCACTCTTAATTGTTTTTTGAATTTATATGTATATATAGTTATAATTAGTTATATTTGTGCTTTTGATCAAGACTTTAGTTGATGTTGGTGTTTTGGTTACATATTTATGAGCATGCGAGTATTTTTTGTGGTTGTGTGTCTTTTGGGGGTGACTTTTTTGTGTGGTGGCTGGTGCTAAAGTTGGTGGTCTCTCTCCTTCAAAGTTAGTTTGTGTTATTGAGAGAGAGAGAGAGAGAGAGAGAGAGAGAGAGAGAGAGAGAGAGAGAGAGAGAGAGAGAGAGAGAGAGAGAGAGAGAGAGAGAGAGAGAGAGAGAGAGAGAGAGAGAGAGAGAGCATTTACGAAAAAAGAGAGAGAGAGAGAGCTAATAGGTTGGTTGATGTCAATTGGTTTTGTTATTGGGTTGCTTCGTTGCGTAGAGAAAGAGATAATGATAAATTATTAATTATTAATTGAATTTATTATTATTTAATCAATTATTAGTTTTGTTGATTGTTTCTTGGTTGTGGACTCTCTTTCTTTTGACATAGGTGTGGGGGTAGATATTAATTAATTAGTGTTGATATAATAGTAATAATTAATATAATGTTGATGTTGATGTAATTGGTTTTGACGGCAACATGGGTGAAGATTATTAATCAATCAAATATGGGAAAGAAGGGGAGGGAGTGAGAGAAAAGTTGATTGATTGATTAATCATGGAGGCACATATGCTCTCTCTTTCTCTATCTATCTTATAATTTGGTAGATTAGTTATTGGTAGGGTGGTAGGTTAGTTTTGTTTATGTTGCTGATAAGTTATGAAGTGGGTTAGTTTTGTTAGTAGGTTGGTTAGTTGGAGAGAGAGAGAGAGAGAGAGAGAGAGAGAGAGAGAGAGAGAGAGAGAGAGAGAGAGAGAGAGAGAGAGAGAGAGATTAGAGAGCAAGAGAGACAGATGTGCTCTCTAATTGCTCTCTAATTGCTCTCTCTCTCTCTCTCTCTCTCTCTCTCTCTCTCTCTCTCTCTCTCTCTCTCATGTAGGCATGAAGTCTGAGTATTTGATTTGAGTTTAGGGTTTAAATTTGGTTTTATAGGCAAACTCTATGTATGTATGTATGTCTCTCTCTCTCTCTCTCTCTCTCTCTCTCTCTCTCTCTCTCTCTCTCTCTCTCTCTCTCTCTCTCTCTCTCTCTCTCTCTCTCTCTCTCTCTCTCTCTCTCGACTTTTGAAATTGTGGGGTTTTTGATTAATGTTGGATTTGTATAGAGAATACCCACCCACACACTTTAAAATATAAGGATCTACATTGGATTGGAATAAACATTTTAGGATATGTGTTTTAAGACATGGAGTGGAAGATATCTTTTACCTTGATCTTAAAACATAGAGTGAACGATTCTGTAGTAACTTTAAGATATGTATTATATTACCAACCCCTAAAGGTACCAGAGTGGAGCTAAATTATAATACTATTGATTTATTCATGGCTTTCATTATTGAGGGATAGAACTATCCTTTGCCTCGCTCATTGCAATTCGTGGGGCATTATTAGAAACCTATTATTGACGTTTTTAAACTTAGGAAGTTTTTTAGTGTGTGAGCTATAGTTTTATTGGCAGGAGTGGGGAGAGTTGCATTGTCCTAAGGCACGATTTTCTAAGAAAGGATATTGTATGATGTGTACCATACAACCTTAGGTACACGAATTAAAAAGCCAACTCACTGGTCATTGTGACATTGGGTTCACCAAAAGATCCATCCTCAACTTTGCTCATTGCAATTCATGAGTGGGTATAACTATAAGGATCTTTGAATTTGTTCACGAGATGTGAACAAAGACAAGTTACTTAACTTAAGACTGAGAGGGGGGTTTTGCATCATGATGGATGTATTCATAGGGATGTTGAAATGGATACATACATTGTGACAAAAACTCTAATCTCTCACCTAGGGAGCCATGGGAATTTACTTGAAATAATCCAAATGCACCTTGAAGACCCACTTGAGTCCTATGTGTGGGATAAACAAATTGAAACCTCACTCCAGATGCTACTTGCTATAGCAAGTCCTATTGTAATCAATCATATGGTCTAATACACGTGTGTTTTAAATTTAATGCATTGGAAGTTAATTTAATGCCATCTAGGATTTTTCAATACTTCTAAATTTTAAGATAAGATAAGAATAGTTGATATGGACCTCAATGTTGACGCATGTGTTTTGCACAGCGTAGAGGCTTTTGTACCAAACAAAAATGTGTCTGCAGCAACGAATATTGTCCAATGCACTCCTAGTGTGCAAATGAATATGCTCAAAGGGAAAGAGATTACAAGGAAGAAGGCAGTTCATCGTGCACTCAGGCATGCTGGAGGATGTGAAAGTTCTGTTGGTTTCATGAGAGTCATTTATCATTTGGATGGGCTTGAGAAGCAAGTGAAGGCACTATTTTGATGTCAAAGGGCTTTGATTTCTCTTGGTAGGAGCATTGGTAGCCGTCTACAGAGGATTGAGAGAATTTTGGAGGAGAAATATGAAGGGAACCTTTGTGATGGGGTGAGGATACATGATGAGTTAGAAGAAATCAAGGGTTGCATAGGGGAGATATATGACCATGTCTGAAAATATTAGCCACTTAATGGATCCTTGGATGATCATGACGAGAAGATGAAAGATCTTATTGACAGTGCACGTCGTATAAAGGATGGCATATGTGAGTTAATTGCTCACAAGAAAGAGAGCTTGGTCACACTGGAGAATGTTTCCCTTGATGTGTAGCTTACTTCTTTGAAAGTTTGTCTGAATAGGTTTTCGACAATGTTGACCCAGATGAATCGCTGTCTAGGGTCATCCCCTTACACATGAGAACATTGCCCTTGATGTGCAACTTGCTTCTTTCAAAGTTTATCTAGATAGGTTTTTGGCAATGTTTACTTGGATGAGTTGCCGCATAAGCACATCCTTGAATCCATACTTTACTTGATATACATAACCTTTGCAAGACTTTTTAAATGAGTTTGTTGTATTTGATTCAATTGATGAAAATCTCCAGTTTGAAAAACATCTATCTCTTTCAAATTATAAAACTTTTTTGAACCCATTTTAATAGTTTTTTTTTTCATATTTCACCTTGGTATTCGTTCACCTTTGAGCCTCAAACACCTTTGGATCTTCAACACATTCGAGCCTTTGGCAAGACCGGTGTACGGATGTAGACAAACGAACATCCATTAGCAGGGCTTGGAGAGAGAGAGAGAGAGAGAGAGAGAGAGAGAGAGAGAGAGAGAGAGTAATGCCAGGAGGCATATTCCACGGTGGATTTCGTGAGGTTTTGCAGTGGATTCTGTAAAATTATATTCGTTGCCGGGGCTCATACACAAGGTGGATTCCTTGTGTGAAAAGTCGATGGGGATGCTTGTCCTTTTCGAGCGTCTCGTTAATTTAATGTGCAAGTGGGTGATTCCGCAAAATACATATTTAAATTAATGGACGTTTATGAGTTTAGAGTGCGCACTCATAATAAATTAAGGTTAGGATTGAGTTCTAACCAATTGATTTATTTTGTAGCTGAAGACTCCTAGGTATTTACTTTTGTCATTTTAATTTTATTATTTTCTATCAATTGTGAATGCTTCAGTTGATGTGTAGAGCAAGCAATGGTGTCGTTGAGAAGCACTGGGCGATAGCGTGTATTCAAGTTATTTAGAAGAAATTATCATTTTTGATGGGCGCACATCTTAGGCATGGCGCCAATATTTATTTTGACGCACTTATTTATTGAAACACTTGACATTTATTTATTATTTTGTATGTGCATGGACGCACGATTTAAATATTTGTTATTGGACATTGTATTTGGGCATAACCCGACTCTTTGGACGCTGTCGTATTGCTGCGCATTCGAGGTGTGAAAACCACCCAAAAGTTGTGTGTGTGATTTGATATTTTGTACATATTTAGATGTTATGTTTGCTCTTTCATTCTACGCCGAAGATGGAGAAGAATAAGGTTTTTGATGGATTGGAAACTCGAGATGCAATCTCATGGGCTACACTTATTTCAAGATATGCCGAATATGGGCTTTGTGAGGAAGTACTAAAATAATTCCAAGAGATGCAAGTCGAAGTATATTGGTAGATATGTTTGCCAAATGTGAGAGCATGCTTGATGTTTAGCACACCTCAGAATGGTGCAATACAACTAGTAGGAGCATCAAGTCAGGCTTGATTGTGAGTGTCATTGTATCACAGTGGACTTGGGCAGCTACTATTTTGCAAAGCTCTAATGTTACATGGGAGTATGGTGTCAATGGCCTTTGTGGTATGCGAGTGAGACGACAATTCAGGTGCTCCTTTTTGGAGTATTTGCCATTGAAATCAAATGGAAGGCATCATCAGTACATACAATTGGTGAGATTGTGTGTGTGAGGTGGGTTCTTTTTGGTGCATATTGTTGTTGTTGGTGTTTGTTTTGCCCACTTCACCAAGATGGATACGCATAGTGGTAGCATGATTCGACTTCCCAGGCAACGGAGAAAGTGAGGGTGAATTTCAATTTGGCAACTATTCTAAAGAAGTGGAGGACCTTCGTTCTGTGGTAGCTTATTGGATGCAGCGGGGGCGTATTGTGAAAGTTATAATTGGGCACAGCAAAGGTGGGAGTACTGTGCTACTGTATGGATCCAAGTACCATGATGTACATAAAATAATAAATGCTACCGGTTAAATAAAAAGGAGGAAAATCCGAAAAGGGAGGCAAGCTTCAAAAACGAAGATGAGAAAGCTAATCAAAGGGGCATTAAGCCAAGAAAAGGAGGAAGATAAAAAGAAAGGGAAAAAGCAACGGAGACGGTTTTTACGACGAAGGGAGAGGACTCTCAAGGAGCTTGGGGGGGGGGGGGAGAGCAGAATTCTGGGAGGGAGATGTCTCATATCTCTGTCTCAGCCTGATTATCTTCGGTACAGAGTCCAGACTACTCGGGAGGCCTTATAATGGCACACCAATGTGCTCTGTTTCCTAAATAAGCTTATTGTGACATGATCGCACAAATGTGCCTGTTTCCTTCCTGTGTCTACACCATTCCTCCTGATGTTTGTTTCTTTGTACTCAAATTTCGAGCATGATACAATCCGAGTCCAATTCAAGTCTCGGAGCCACACCCACAACGAAAAGCAGCATCTTTTGAATATGGTCTATGGTCCTGCTGCGTATATACCACAGAGGTGAATACCCTCTCCTTCGGTCTTATCACTCGGCATTTGGCCATCAAAACGAGGAAGCCTTGCAAGCCAGTGCAGTTGTCTGCAAGCTTCCTGATGCGGTCCAGGCACAGGTCCACTATCTCTTTTCCAATCGTATAGTGGCCACGGGCGAAGTTGTTCGCTGCATCTTCCTTTCCACTGATGAGCTGCTCAGGGTGAAAGAGCTGACGGTATGTGCCTGTGCGAACCTCATCGATAACAGTCGGTTCCAGATCAAGGAACACAGCCCTGGGCCCCTGTTTCCCAGCGCCGATCTCGCTGAAGAAAGTGTTGAAGAAGATAAGGGCGCCATCATGGTCATTTTTCCTGGAATTCTGCTCCTCTATCGTCGGAGCACCCCGTCCCACTCACAATGAATCTTCGCAGAGGCAAAGCCAACCATAGAAGAAGACGACGCGCGGCATATCCTCAGTCTGGATTACCAGAGGCCCGTGCTTAAAGCAAGAAGAGCAGCAATCATTATAACCACTGATGCTTCCGTCTAGAGCGACATCAAATTGTGGCCTTTCAAGGTCTTTGCTGGCCCTGGCGAGAAGCCTATGATCTCTGAGCAGTACAAGGGCGGACATATGGTATACTTGGAGGATCCGACTCTGATTCTGTTGATCTTAACCATGGAGACTCTGATCATGAGAAATTCGAATTAGAAACAGCACCCAACCTTCGTCTTTGGGCACTCAGCCTGGCACATTCAGAGCTATCGTCTGTGTTCTATGACAAAGTATTGGTGTTGGCTTGGGAATCTCCTTCAGGAGAACGAATTAGTGAAATCTCAGCTTTCTGAGTTGTCCGTGATACAAGCATACAGTGTAATTAGAACCCAGGACATTCAGGACACATCAAGTGTGAAATCTTCAAAGCTTGTAGCAGCTGAGGCTTCATCTACAAGGCTAGCAACTGCTGGATCTATGCAGCAGAATGATTCGAGCATAACAGCTGCTGACACCACCTTACAGCTTGGATATTATACGAACTGACAACCACCAAACTCCTTTCCCATCCATCATCTGAACAGGAAATCCTGAACGAACCTTACCAGTTTGAATGAGATGTTACAGTGGTCTTGCTAATATACATATGGATGGAAAACTGTACTGTGAAAGGCC
This sequence comes from Lygodium microphyllum, assembly GCF_053477565.2. Lineage (NCBI taxonomy): Eukaryota > Viridiplantae > Streptophyta > Polypodiopsida > Schizaeales > Lygodiaceae > Lygodium > Lygodium microphyllum. The sequence goes on along the minus strand of NC_141153.1, from coordinate 53,387,716 downwards.
TTTGCCATGATGGGTACATTAAAAGTACATCAGTCCATTGATATTAAATATAGACTGTTAAAACAAAAAGTCATCTGCTATTAAATATACCTCAGACTTTCATAGATCACAATGCCTACCACTCAAAAGCAAACAGCAGACAACAAAGAATGAATTGTCCTCGCCACCATTGAGATCGATGATGGGACATTTCTTTACATGTCAAAAGAAACAACCACAGAATTTATTGATTGAATTCTGGAATTATTGTATGGCTATTAAAAATATATGACTCAGAGTTGAATGCTAGAACCATCTCTAACATTGGATTATTCATTTGATTGATCTTCCATCTTGACATATATCAAGGTCTTCTGAAGACGCGACTTTCCTTTCACAAACCCTTCGACATCTTTGGTGAACCCGACGTGAAAGCGTCGCAGAAATTTCAGGATGGGAGACACTTCAGCCTCTATTTCAGCTTCTTCTTCAACTCCAGCTGCGTCTACTTCAGCTCCATCTATGATTGCTGCGTCAAGTACTTCAACGGAGGATCTAAAACAGATTTTGCAGAATATGTCTATGTATATGCAGCTCCAAAATCAGCAAACACAAATGTATATGCAGCAACAACAACAATTGCATCAACAACAGTTGTCTCAGCAAAGGCAACTCTATTCGGATCAGGAGAATGCAAACAGCGCGACTAAGGCTATTGAAGCAGTTGAGAGTGAGAAGAAGCTATTTGACGGGCGTAATGTTTCAGCATATTTGAAGACATATGAGATCAAGATGGGGTTCTTTGGAGTTCCTACTGGACTTATGAGTAAGTACTTCCTTCGTCTTGTCACACCTGCTTTGAGGACAAAGGTGACTGATTTATTTATTCAAAATACACATTGGCAAGATTTTAAGAAGGCTCTAAAAGAAGAATACTTCCTTGAGGACTTTGGTATGGCTACTCGGCGGTCATTCCGAGAGTGGGTCTACATGCCAAACAAAGGTCTTGCTGCTTCGGAGTTGATTCGAGAATTTGAGGAAAGGTATAGTCAGCTTGATGCTATTGAACAAAGAGCATTGGATGTTGAAAAAGTTGAACTTTTCTTGCAAGCTGCAGATCCTGCTCTTCAAGAAGAATTGGGTGAGCTTCTTGAAGATCGCACGAAGCCTATGGGTCTTAAAACTGATTGGCAGGATGCTCAGGATGCAGTTTCGACATTGACCAAGAGAAGGATATGGAAGACTCGCCTACAGAATGGTTCCATGACACTTACACCATCATCTGCTCCTATGCCTACTTCTATTCCTGTTATTTCTTCTCCTCCTCAGCCAGTTTCTTGGCCTATGCCAGTGCCTACTGTTTCTACTCCACCTATTCCTCCTGTTCCACGACCGATGCCTACACCTTCTGCTCCAAAACCATCCGCTCCATCGGTGCCTACTTCTCTTGATGACATAATCAAAGGAATCACAGATTTGACACTTGAGTCAGTCAAAGCGGAGTTGGTGGGTAAGTTGAAGGAGCAGTTTGCTTCCACTGCGCCTGCTACTTCTTCTAGTGCTCCTATTGCACCTAGGAGTGCTCCTAGTGCTCCTAGGAGAGATCGGAGATGTATTTGGTGTGATAGTACGGAGCATCAGCATTGCAGGGATTGTGACTCTTTCCAGGATGCAAGGAGGCAGAATTTGGTATATTGGGGGCAAGATGGTAAGATTTGGTTGACTGAGACAGGAGCTCCACTTGCTACCAACTTTGGTAAAGGTGGAATGAAGAAGTTAGTGGAGGACATGGCTGCGCGTACTTCTTATGTGACGGCTAGAGGTGATGCTTCAGCATATGGAGTACAGATTGAGAAGGGATCGGAGACTCAGTCCGCACTATGGACTTATGCTATGGAGACTGCAAACAAGGGGAAAATTCAGCAAACTGTTTTGACTAGCGCAGGCTCTAGCATCAGATCAGAGACAGGATGGGACTCGCCTGTTGACAGGTATTCTATTTATGCTTATTTGGCTAAATCTCATGGTGCAGATGTATTTGTTGAGGAGAAGCGTAAGAGGGATGAAGAAAATCCAAGTGCAGCTAAGAAGACTAGAGGGGGTGAGTTTGTTACTCCACCTACTGCAGGACCGTCTTCACGATCAGGGCCAGATCGACAGATGGAGGATGCTCAAAAGAGGGAAAAGAGGCAAGAGCCTAGAGAGAGAAAGCAGCCAGGATTCAGATTGATGTCCGACATTGAGACATCTACAGACATGAAGAAAATCTTTAATGATAAGATACTTGGCAGTGAGGTGACTTTCACTATTTCCGAGATTTTGGGCATCTCAAAAAGAGAGTTTCAGGATCAGTTTCAGGAGGTCCTGAAGAGGAAAAGACATGCATTGGCTACCACTGATACACAGGGAGTTTTCATTGGAGAGTTGGATGAGGATGATGATGAGGTTATGGTTGATAATGCTTCTATTTTGCCGCAGGTAGAGAAGAGGGTTCAACCTATGCATTATGCTGAAATTGATGAGCCTGTTTTGATACCGCGTAGTCACTTTTCGCGGAGCCATTGGGCTAGGGCAACTACAGAGACGATGGTAAAGGTTGGAGAAAAACAGGTGCCTTATGTTGCATTGGTTGATCATGGTTCAGAGATTAATCTCATTGTTCGTAGAGTTTATGAGAGTAACAGATGGCCTATGGATGTAGAGCATGGGTGGCGTATGAGAGCCGCCAATAACACTGCAGGTGATTTATATGCTGCTTGCCCTAGTGTCAGGGTTTCTATTGGTGATGTAGAGGAGGATTTTCATTTTTTTGTGCAGGATTCATGCTCTTATCCCATAATTCTTGGACAGCCATTCATTACAGAGATGCGCATGGAGACAAAGGTCATGGATGATGGATCTGCTTATGCACGGATTCGTAGTAAAGATGGAATGAGAGCAGTTCAGTTTATGACTGTATGTGTGAATCATGTTAGAAACAGAGATACTCTCAGAGATGCACCCTTACCCACTGTGAGGGATTCGGGTTTTCACTAGGTACCGCCGTTTCGCGAGACGACGGTGGTACAGAGGAGAGGAGATTGGAGTTCTCGCCTCCTGGCAGCAGCAGTGTTTTCTCCTCCGGTTATGTTGGGATTTCAGCAAACAGTTCAATGAGCTATCAGAGGACTTCTAGATTGTCTAGAGCTGCCAGGCAGTATATATGCAGGAAGGAGAAAAATTTGAAAAATGCAGGAATTTTGGAGGATGATGAGCACATAGATGGTATGTATGACAATGTGATTTGTGCAGATACGATGTCAGAGATGGGAGATATGCTGAAAACTGATATGCTGAATTGTCATGGTAATGTATTAGTGCAGTCCCTGGACATGTTTCATGAAATTGCAGATTTTATGTCACAAATTGAGTCAGAGGCTGAGGTAACTCAGCAAAGAGTGTTGAGTGCTGAAGAAATTCAGCAAACAGAGTTTCCAGCTGGTTATGATCAGCTTTCAGAGAGACAGAGGGCTGAAAATTTTCAGCCAACAGAGTTTACTGCTGAAATATTTCAGCATTCAGAGTTTGGGGCTGTTTCTATGCAGTCCATAGAGCAGAGGGCTGAGAATATTCAACCATTGGAGTGCAGAATTGCTGATTTACAGCAAGGTTTATGTAATGCAGAAGAGCATAATGAAGCCAGGGTTGACACGAAGTACAAAACTGTGGATAAGAAGGTGAAGCCGGTTGCTGTACCGCTTCCACCTGACAGTGATCAGCAAATAGAGAGGGCTGCTAAACAGCAAATTTTGAGGAATCCGGAGCATATTGGTCATAAATTTTCAGCAGAGACACTTGCTGAATTGAAAATTGGAAATGGTGATTTCTTGTTACCCATGGAGAAGCAATGCTTTCAGGAGATGCTTGAGCGTCATGGAAGGGGATTTGCTTTTGTCCCACATGAGATTGGATGTGTGAATCCTGATATTGTTGCTCCTATGGTCATCTTTACTATTCCTCATATTCCATGGAATCTCCGACCTATTCCAGTGCCTAAAGCACACTTGCCAAAGCTGATTGATTTATTGAATGAGAAAATCAGGATGGGAATCCTTGAGCCTTCATCTGCACCATACTCAAACAGGTGGTTTACAGTTCCAAAGAAGAATGGTACTCTTCGATTTATTCAGGATATGCAGCCAGTGAACAGAGTTACTATCAGGAATGTTGGTATTGGTCCAGTTGTGGATGAGTTTGCAGAGGCATTTGCTGGACGTGCCATCTATTCTTTGGGTGATTTGTATTCAGGTTATGATCAGTTTCAGCTGGCTTTGGAAAGCAGGGACATAACCACCATGAGAACTCCTATTGGGCTTGTCAGGATGTGTACCTTGCCTCAAGGTGCCACTAATTCTGTTGCGCATATGATGAATGCCATGCATAAGGTCCTTCGTGATTACATACCTCAGCTTACTATGCCTTTCTTGGATGATGTGCCCATTAAGGGATGTGCAGAAGAAGAGAAGAATGAGAGCCTAAATGAGCAGGGATGCAGGTACTTTGTGGCTGATCATATTTCAGCATGTGAGAAGATTTTGGCTAGGTTAGAAGAAGTGAACTTGACACTTTCAGGGCAAAAATCTGTTTTTGGAGTGAATGAGGTTGTTATTGTTGGGCATATGTGTGGATATTATGGCAGGAAACCTTCACCTGATAAGGTGAATGCTATAGGCAAGATTGCAGAGTATTGTTCTACCACTTCAGAGGTACGGAGATTCATTGGTGCTTGTGTGTTTTATATGATTTGGATACCTCATTTTGCACACATAGCAGATTGTTTGTATCAGCTGCTTCGAAAGGGGCAGAAATTCTATTGGGATGAGAGCCACACTAAAGCCATGCGGAAATTGAAGAAGTTATTGCAGAATGCTCCTACTCTCAGGAAAGCGGATTATAATTGTGATAGGCCTATTGTATTGACAGTTGATACTAGTCCAATTGGCATAGGTTGGGCTGTGGGTCAAGATGATGCAGATGGAAATAGGTATGCTATTCGGTTTGGGGCGAAAGTCCTAAACGAGAGACAGAGGAGATATCCACAAATCAAGAGGGAGTTATTGGGGATTGTCACGGCTCTCAAATGTGACAAGGAGTACTTTATTGGAGCTTCAGTTGTGGTAGAGACAGATTGTTTGCCATTGATTGGTATGATCACGAGTTGTTCTACTCCGGATATAGCTATGTTGAGATGGATTGCATACATCAAGTCATTAAATCCGGAATTTAAACACATAGCAGGGAAGGATAATCCAGTGGCAGATATGTTGTCTAGAGCCAGATATGATGATGAGGAGACTCTACTTGCAGAAGAGGATGATGCAGAAATTTCAGCCACTATGGTTGATCATGTTTGTCATGTTTATGATATTGTGGCTTTTACAGAAGAACTTTATGTTGGAGATTGGTTGCAGATTGGCAGGTACCTTAGTACACTAAGCAAAAGAGATGAATGGACAGATGAAGAGTTCAAGAAGATCAGAAGGAAAGCTTATGGTTATTTTCTCAAGGACGGATTTCTTTGGAAGCATCCGAAGAAAAGAGGCGGATTACCTTTGCGGGTTGTCTGCGATAGAGAAACACAGTTACAGGTGATGAGAGAGTTTCATGAGAGTCCTTGGGCTGGTCATAGAGAAGTATGGGCTACTTATGAGAAGATCAGGGAAAAATATTGGTGGAAAGGCATGTACAGAGATGTTTCTCACTTTGTTGAGACTTGCAGAGACTGCCAGATGCATTCAGTAGTGCGTCATAGAGATGAGCTTCATCCGACCTATCCGCTATGCATTCATTATAAGTGGGTAGTTGATTTGGTTACCATGCCTATGGGTCTATGGCAGATGAGGTACATTGTTTTGGCTAGAGAGGATCTTATCAATCATGTTGAGGGCAGATCTTTGAGAACGAAGACCACTAGTGCAGTGTGTAAGTTCTTATTGGAGGAAATTTTCTGCAGGTATGGTTGTGTGGGTAAGATCACTGCGGATCGTGGTGAATTGGATGCAGATGAAGCTAGGGAGTTTTTCTCTCAGCTAGGAATCAAATTGGCTCTAACCACAGCATACAATCCAGAGGGAAATGGGAAGAGTGAAAGAGGGCATCCGCCGATAGTGAAAGCATTAGCCAAAGCATGCAGAGGACGGATTGGAGAATGGCCGAGACTTCTACCATTTGCTTTATGGGCTGATCGTACGACTCATAGTGTTACCACAGGATATATGCCTGCAGAGTTGATGTATGGTCAGAAACCTGTTATGCCGATTGAGACTTGTGCTTTGACTTGGTCAGTTTTACCTTGGCAGGAGGATTTGACGAGAGAGGAGCTCTTAGCTCTTCGGATTCGACAGTTGGAGAGGAGACCTGAGGATATTCAGCTAGCTATTGACAGGTTGAAAGTTGCTAGACTAAGGAACAAGGACAGGTTTGATAGCAGGCATCGCTTGCGGCCTAGAGCAATAGAAGAGGGAGATTGGGTATTGGTCTTTGATAGCAGCCTTGAAAATCAGCATACTGCACTTCGGAAGATGGTGAAAAGATGGTTTGGGCCATACATAGTCAGACATGTCTTTGATAATGCAACATATGAGCTGACAGAATTGGATGGAACAATGCTTAGAGTGCCTATTGCTGGAAAAAGAATCAAGATTTTCAAGAAAAGAGATGATGAGGATTATGCATTGGAAGAATTTTCGAGAGAAGAGCAACATCAAGAAACTCCAATGGAAGGGACAGATGATATGGCTGAAAATCTTGTTGATCTACCGGAAATGCAAAACGAAGAGATTGATTTGTTTGTGGATCTTGATGATAATGATCATGGGTAAGTTGGCCCATCCGGAGGATGCGCAGGATTAGAGGGGGTGGATGTCGTATTGCTGCGCATTCGAGGTGTGAAAACCACCCAAAAGTTGTGTGTGTGATTTGATATTTTGTACATATTTAGATGTTATGTTTGCTCTTTCATTCTATGCCGAAGATGGAGAAGAATAAGGTTTTTGATGGATTGGAAACTCGAGATGCAATCTCATGGGCTACACTTATTTCAAGATATGCCGAATATGGGCTTTGTGAGGAAGTACTAAAATAATTCCAAGAGATGCAAGTCGAAGTATATTGGTAGATATGTTTGCCAAATGTGAGAGCATGCTTGATGTTTAGCACACCTCAGAATGGTGCAATACAACTAGTAGGAGCATCAAGTCAGGCTTGATTGTGAGTGTCATTGTATCACAGTGGACTTGGGCAGCTACTATTTTGCAAAGCTCTAATGTTACATGGGAGTATGGTGTCAATGGCCTTTGTGGTATGCGAGTGAGACGACAATTCAGGTGCTCCTTTTTGGAGTATTTGCCATTGAAATCAAATGGAAGGCATCATCAGTACATACAATTGGTGAGATTGTGTGTGTGAGGTGGGTTCTTTTTGGTGCATATTGTTGTTGTTGGTGTTTGTTTTGCCCACTTCACCAAGATGGATACGCATAGTGGTAGCATGATTCGACTTCCCAGGCAACGGAGAAAGTGAGGGTGAATTTCAATTTGGCAACTATTCTAAAGAAGTGGAGGACCTTCGTTCTGTGGTAGCTTATTGGATGCAGCGGGGGCGTATTGTGAAAGTTATAATTGGGCACAGCAAAGGTGGGAGTACTGTGCTACTGTATGGATCCAAGTACCATGATGTACATAAAATAATAAATGCTACCGGTTAAATAAAAAGGAGGAAAATCCGAAAAGGGAGGCAAGCTTCAAAAACGAAGATGAGAAAGCTAATCAAAGGGGCATTAAGCCAAGAAAAGGAGGAAGATAAAAAGAAAGGGAAAAAGCAACGGAGACGGTTTTTACGACGAAGGGAGAGGACTCTCAAGGAGCTTGGGGGGGGGGAGAGCAGAATTCTGGGAGGGAGATGTCTCATATCTCTGTCTCAGCCTGATTATCTTCGGTACAGAGTCCAGACTACTCGGGAGGCCTTATAATGGCACACCAATGTGCTCTGTTTCCTAAATAAGCTTATTGTGACATGATCGCACAAATGTGCCTGTTTCCTTCCTGTGTCTACACCGTTCCTCCTGATGTTTGTTTCTTTGTACTCAAATTTCGAGCATGATACAATCCGAGTCCAATTCAAGTCTCGGAGCCACACCCACAACGAAAAGCAGCATCTTTTGAATATGGTCTATGGTCCTGCTGCGTATATACCACAGAGGTGAATACCCTCTCCTTCGGTCTTATCACTCGGCATTTGGCCATCAAAACGAGGAAGCCTTGCAAGCCAGTGCAGTTGTCTGCAAGCTTCCTGATGCGGTCCAGGCACAGGTCCACTATCTCTTTTCCAATCGTATAGTGGCCACGGGCGAAGTTGTTCGCTGCATCTTCCTTTCCACTGATGAGCTGCTCAGGGTGAAAGAGCTGACGGTATGTGCCTGTGCGAACCTCATCGATAACAGTCGGTTCCAGATCAAGGAACACAGCCCTGGGCCCCTGTTTCCCAGCGCCGATCTCGCTGAAGAAAGTGTTGAAGAAGATAAGGGCGCCATCATGGTCATTTTTCCTGGAATTCTGCTCCTCTATCGTCGGAGCACCCCGTCCCACTCACAATGAATCTTCGCAGAGGCAAAGCCAACCATAGAAGAAGACGACGCGCGGCATATCCTCAGTCTGGATTACCAGAGGCCCGTGCTTAAAGCAAGAAGAGCAGCAATCATTATAACCACTGATGCTTCCGTCTAGAGCGACATCAAATTGTGGCCTTTCAAGGTCTTTGCTGGCCCTGGCGAGAAGCCTATGATCTCTGAGCAGTACAAGGGCGGACATATGGTATACTTGGAGGATCCGACTCTGATTCTGTTGATCTTAACCATGGAGACTCTGATCATGAGAAATTCGAATTAGAAACAGCACCCAACCTTCGTCTTTGGGCACTCAGCCTGGCACATTCAGAGCTATCGTCTGTGTTCTATGACAAAGTATTGGTGTTGGCTTGGGAATCTCCTTCAGGAGAACGAATTAGTGAAATCTCAGCTTTCTGAGTTGTCCGTGATACAAGCATACAGTGTAATTAGAACCCAGGACATTCAGGACACATCAAGTGTGAAATCTTCAAAGCTTGTAGCAGCTGAGGCTTCATCTACAAGGCTAGCAACTGCTGGATCTATGCAGCAGAATGATTCGAGCATAACAGCTGCTGACACCACCTTACAGCTTGGATATTATACGAACTGACAACCACCAAACTCCTTTCCCATCCATCATCTGAACAGGAAATCCTGAACGAACCTTACCAGTTTGAATGAGATGTTACAGTGGTCTTGCTAATATACATATGGATGGAAAACTGTACTGTGAAAGGCCTTTGCCATGATGGGTACATTAAAAGTACATCAGTCCATTGATATTAAATATAGACTGTTAAAACAAAAAGTCATCTGCTATTAAATATACCTCAGACTTTCATAGATCACAATGCCTACCACTCAAAAGCAAACAGCAGACAACAAAGAATGAATTGTCCTCGCCACCATTGAGATCGATGATGGGACATTTCTTTACATGTCAAAAGAAACAACCACAGAATTTATTGATTGAATTCTGGAATTATTGTATGGCTATTAAAAATATATGACTCAGAGTTGAATGCTAGAACCATCTCTAACATTGGATTATTCATTTGATTGATCTTCCATCTTGACATATATCAAGGTCTTCTGAAGACGCGACTTTCCTTTCACAAACCCTTCGACATCTTTGGTGAACCCGACGTGAAAGCGTCGCAGAAATTTCAGGATGGGAGACACTTCAGCCTCTATTTCAGCTTCTTCTTCAACTCCAGCTGCGTCTACTTCAGCTCCATCTATGATTGCTGCGTCAAGTACTTCAACGGAGGATCTAAAACAGATTTTGCAGAATATGTCTATGTATATGCAGCTCCAAAATCAGCAAACACAAATGTATATGCAGCAACAACAACAATTGCATCAACAACAGTTGTCTCAGCAAAGGCAACTCTATTCGGATCAGGAGAATGCAAACAGCGCGACTAAGGCTATTGAAGCAGTTGAGAGTGAGAAGAAGCTATTTGACGGGCGTAATGTTTCAGCATATTTGAAGACATATGAGATCAAGATGGGGTTCTTTGGAGTTCCTACTGGACTTATGAGTAAGTACTTCCTTCGTCTTGTCACACCTGCTTTGAGGACAAAGGTGACTGATTTATTTATTCAAAATACACATTGGCAAGATTTTAAGAAGGCTCTAAAAGAAGAATACTTCCTTGAGGACTTTGGTATGGCTACTCGGCGGTCATTCCGAGAGTGGGTCTACATGCCAAACAAAGGTCTTGCTGCTTCGGAGTTGATTCGAGAATTTGAGGAAAGGTATAGTCAGCTTGATGCTATTGAACAAAGAGCATTGGATGTTGAAAAAGTTGAACTTTTCTTGCAAGCTGCAGATCCTGCTCTTCAAGAAGAATTGGGTGAGCTTCTTGAAGATCGCACGAAGCCTATGGGTCTTAAAACTGATTGGCAGGATGCTCAGGATGCAGTTTCGACATTGACCAAGAGAAGGATATGGAAGACTCGCCTACAGAATGGTTCCATGACACTTACACCATCATCTGCTCCTATGCCTACTTCTATTCCTGTTATTTCTTCTCCTCCTCAGCCAGTTTCTTGGCCTATGCCAGTGCCTACTGTTTCTACTCCACCTATTCCTCCTGTTCCACGACCGATGCCTACACCTTCTGCTCCAAAACCATCCGCTCCATCGGTGCCTACTTCTCTTGATGACATAATCAAAGGAATCACAGATTTGACACTTGAGTCAGTCAAAGCGGAGTTGGTGGGTAAGTTGAAGGAGCAGTTTGCTTCCACTGCGCCTGCTACTTCTTCTAGTGCTCCTATTGCACCTAGGAGTGCTCCTAGTGCTCCTAGGAGAGATCGGAGATGTATTTGGTGTGATAGTACGGAGCATCAGCATTGCAGGGATTGTGACTCTTTCCAGGATGCAAGGAGGCAGAATTTGGTATATTGGGGGCAAGATGGTAAGATTTGGTTGACTGAGACAGGAGCTCCACTTGCTACCAACTTTGGTAAAGGTGGAATGAAGAAGTTAGTGGAGGACATGGCTGCGCGTACTTCTTATGTGACGGCTAGAGGTGATGCTTCAGCATATGGAGTACAGATTGAGAAGGGATCGGAGACTCAGTCCGCACTATGGACTTATGCTATGGAGACTGCAAACAAGGGGAAAATTCAGCAAACTGTTTTGACTAGCGCAGGCTCTAGCATCAGATCAGAGACAGGATGGGACTCGCCTGTTGACAGGTATTCTATTTATGCTTATTTGGCTAAATCTCATGGTGCAGATGTATTTGTTGAGGAGAAGCGTAAGAGGGATGAAGAAAATCCAAGTGCAGCTAAGAAGACTAGAGGGGGTGAGTTTGTTACTCCACCTACTGCAGGACCGTCTTCACGATCAGGGCCAGATCGACAGATGGAGGATGCTCAAAAGAGGGAAAAGAGGCAAGAGCCTAGAGAGAGAAAGCAGCCAGGATTCAGATTGATGTCCGACATTGAGACATCTACAGACATGAAGAAAATCTTTAATGATAAGATACTTGGCAGTGAGGTGACTTTCACTATTTCCGAGATTTTGGGCATCTCAAAAAGAGAGTTTCAGGATCAGTTTCAGGAGGTCCTGAAGAGGAAAAGACATGCATTGGCTACCACTGATACACAGGGAGTTTTCATTGGAGAGTTGGATGAGGATGATGATGAGGTTATGGTTGATAATGCTTCTATTTTGCCGCAGGTAGAGAAGAGGGTTCAACCTATGCATTATGCTGAAATTGATGAGCCTGTTTTGATACCGCGTAGTCACTTTTCGCGGAGCCATTGGGCTAGGGCAACTACAGAGACGATGGTAAAGGTTGGAGAAAAACAGGTGCCTTATGTTGCATTGGTTGATCATGGTTCAGAGATTAATCTCATTGTTCGTAGAGTTTATGAGAGTAACAGATGGCCTATGGATGTAGAGCATGGGTGGCGTATGAGAGCCGCCAATAACACTGCAGGTGATTTATATGCTGCTTGCCCTAGTGTCAGGGTTTCTATTGGTGATGTAGAGGAGGATTTTCATTTTTTTGTGCAGGATTCATGCTCTTATCCCATAATTCTTGGACAGCCATTCATTACAGAGATGCGCATGGAGACAAAGGTCATGGATGATGGATCTGCTTATGCACGGATTCGTAGTAAAGATGGAATGAGAGCAGTTCAGTTTATGACTGTATGTGTGAATCATGTTAGAAACAGAGATACTCTCAGAGATGCACCCTTACCCACTGTGAGGGATTCGGGTTTTCACTAGGTACCGCCGTTTCGCGAGACGACGGTGGTACAGAGGAGAGGAGATTGGAGTTCTCGCCTCCTGGCAGCAGCAGTGTTTTCTCCTCCGGTTATGTTGGGATTTCAGCAAACAGTTCAATGAGCTATCAGAGGACTTCTAGATTGTCTAGAGCTGCCAGGCAGTATATATGCAGGAAGGAGAAAAATTTGAAAAATGCAGGAATTTTGGAGGATGATGAGCACATAGATGGTATGTATGACAATGTGATTTGTGCAGATACGATGTCAGAGATGGGAGATATGCTGAAAACTGATATGCTGAATTGTCATGGTAATGTATTAGTGCAGTCCCTGGACATGTTTCATGAAATTGCAGATTTTATGTCACAAATTGAGTCAGAGGCTGAGGTAACTCAGCAAAGAGTGTTGAGTGCTGAAGAAATTCAGCAAACAGAGTTTCCAGCTGGTTATGATCAGCTTTCAGAGAGACAGAGGGCTGAAAATTTTCAGCCAACAGAGTTTACTGCTGAAATATTTCAGCATTCAGAGTTTGGGGCTGTTTCTATGCAGTCCATAGAGCAGAGGGCTGAGAATATTCAACCATTGGAGTGCAGAATTGCTGATTTACAGCAAGGTTTATGTAATGCAGAAGAGCATAATGAAGCCAGGGTTGACACGAAGTACAAAACTGTGGATAAGAAGGTGAAGCCGGTTGCTGTACCGCTTCCACCTGACAGTGATCAGCAAATAGAGAGGGCTGCTAAACAGCAAATTTTGAGGAATCCGGAGCATATTGGTCATAAATTTTCAGCAGAGACACTTGCTGAATTGAAAATTGGAAATGGTGATTTCTTGTTACCCATGGAGAAGCAATGCTTTCAGGAGATGCTTGAGCGTCATGGAAGGGGATTTGCTTTTGTCCCACATGAGATTGGATGTGTGAATCCTGATATTGTTGCTCCTATGGTCATCTTTACTATTCCTCATATTCCATGGAATCTCCGACCTATTCCAGTGCCTAAAGCACACTTGCCAAAGCTGATTGATTTATTGAATGAGAAAATCAGGATGGGAATCCTTGAGCCTTCATCTGCACCATACTCAAACAGGTGGTTTACAGTTCCAAAGAAGAATGGTACTCTTCGATTTATTCAGGATATGCAGCCAGTGAACAGAGTTACTATCAGGAATGTTGGTATTGGTCCAGTTGTGGATGAGTTTGCAGAGGCATTTGCTGGACGTGCCATCTATTCTTTGGGTGATTTGTATTCAGGTTATGATCAGTTTCAGCTGGCTTTGGAAAGCAGGGACATAACCACCATGAGAACTCCTATTGGGCTTGTCAGGATGTGTACCTTGCCTCAAGGTGCCACTAATTCTGTTGCGCATATGATGAATGCCATGCATAAGGTCCTTCGTGATTACATACCTCAGCTTACTATGCCTTTCTTGGATGATGTGCCCATTAAGGGATGTGCAGAAGAAGAGAAGAATGAGAGCCTAAATGAGCAGGGATGCAGGTACTTTGTGGCTGATCATATTTCAGCATGTGAGAAGATTTTGGCTAGGTTAGAAGAAGTGAACTTGACACTTTCAGGGCAAAAATCTGTTTTTGGAGTGAATGAGGTTGTTATTGTTGGGCATATGTGTGGATATTATGGCAGGAAACCTTCACCTGATAAGGTGAATGCTATAGGCAAGATTGCAGAGTATTGTTCTACCACTTCAGAGGTACGGAGATTCATTGGTGCTTGTGTGTTTTATATGATTTGGATACCTCATTTTGCACACATAGCAGATTGTTTGTATCAGCTGCTTCGAAAGGGGCAGAAATTCTATTGGGATGAGAGCCACACTAAAGCCATGCGGAAATTGAAGAAGTTATTGCAGAATGCTCCTACTCTCAGGAAAGCGGATTATAATTGTGATAGGCCTATTGTATTGACAGTTGATACTAGTCCAATTGGCATAGGTTGGGCTGTGGGTCAAGATGATGCAGATGGAAATAGGTATGCTATTCGGTTTGGGGCGAAAGTCCTAAACGAGAGACAGAGGAGATATCCACAAATCAAGAGGGAGTTATTGGGGATTGTCACGGCTCTCAAATGTGACAAGGAGTACTTTATTGGAGCTTCAGTTGTGGTAGAGACAGATTGTTTGCCATTGATTGGTATGATCACGAGTTGTTCTACTCCGGATATAGCTATGTTGAGATGGATTGCATACATCAAGTCATTAAATCCGGAATTTAAACACATAGCAGGGAAGGATAATCCAGTGGCAGATATGTTGTCTAGAGCCAGATATGATGATGAGGAGACTCTACTTGCAGAAGAGGATGATGCAGAAATTTCAGCCACTATGGTTGATCATGTTTGTCATGTTTATGATATTGTGGCTTTTACAGAAGAACTTTATGTTGGAGATTGGTTGCAGATTGGCAGGTACCTTAGTACACTAAGCAAAAGAGATGAATGGACAGATGAAGAGTTCAAGAAGATCAGAAGGAAAGCTTATGGTTATTTTCTCAAGGACGGATTTCTTTGGAAGCATCCGAAGAAAAGAGGCGGATTACCTTTGCGGGTTGTCTGCGATAGAGAAACACAGTTACAGGTGATGAGAGAGTTTCATGAGAGTCCTTGGGCTGGTCATAGAGAAGTATGGGCTACTTATGAGAAGATCAGGGAAAAATATTGGTGGAAAGGCATGTACAGAGATGTTTCTCACTTTGTTGAGACTTGCAGAGACTGCCAGATGCATTCAGTAGTGCGTCATAGAGATGAGCTTCATCCGACCTATCCGCTATGCATTCATTATAAGTGGGTAGTTGATTTGGTTACCATGCCTATGGGTCTATGGCAGATGAGGTACATTGTTTTGGCTAGAGAGGATCTTACCAATCATGTTGAGGGCAGATCTTTGAGAACGAAGACCACTAGTGCAGTGTGTAAGTTCTTATTGGAGGAAATTTTCTGCAGGTATGGTTGTGTGGGTAAGATCACTGCGGATCGTGGTGAATTGGATGCAGATGAAGCTAGGGAGTTTTTCTCTCAGCTAGGAATCAAATTGGCTCTAACCACAGCATACAATCCAGAGGGAAATGGGAAGAGTGAAAGAGGGCATCCGCCGATAGTGAAAGCATTAGCCAAAGCATGCAGAGGACGGATTGGAGAATGGCCGAGACTTCTACCATTTGCTTTATGGGCTGATCGTACGACTCATAGTGTTACCACAGGATATATGCCTGCAGAGTTGATGTATGGTCAGAAACCTGTTATGCCGATTGAGACTTGTGCTTTGACTTGGTCAGTTTTACCTTGGCAGGAGGATTTGACGAGAGAGGAGCTCTTAGCTCTTCGGATTCGACAGTTGGAGAGGAGACCTGAGGATACTCAGCTAGCTATTGACAGGTTGAAAGTTGCTAGACTAAGGAACAAGGACAGGTTTGATAGCAGGCATCGCTTGCGGCCTAGAGCAATAGAAGAGGGAGATTGGGTATTGGTCTTTGATAGCAGCCTTGAAAATCAGCATACTGCACTTCGGAAGATGGTGAAAAGATGGTTTGGGCCATACATAGTCAGACATGTCTTTGATAATGCAACATATGAGCTGACAGAATTGGATGGAACAATGCTTAGAGTGCCTATTGCTGGAAAAAGAATCAAGATTTTCAAGAAAAGAGATGATGAGGATTATGCATTGGAAGAATTTTCGAGAGAAGAGCAACGTCAAGAAACTCCAATGGAAGGGACAGATGATATGGCTGAAAATCTTGTTGATCTACCGGAAATGCAAAACGAAGAGATTGATTTGTTTGTGGATCTTGATGATAATGATCATGGGTAAGTTGGCCCATCCGGAGGATGCGCAGGATTAGAGGGGGTGGATGTCGTATTGCTGCGCATTCGAGGTGTGAAAACCACCCAAAAGTTGTGTGTGTGATTTGATATTTTGTACATATTTAGATGTTATGTTTGCTCTTTCATTCTATGCCGAAGATGGAGAAGAATAAGGTTTTTGATGGATTGGAAACTCGAGATGCAATCTCATGGGCTACACTTATTTCAAGATATGCCGAATATGGGCTTTGTGAGGAAGTACTAAAATAATTCCAAGAGATGCAAGTCGAAGTATATTGGTAGATATGTTTGCCAAATGTGAGAGCATGCTTGATGTTTAGCACACCTCAGAATGGTGCAATACAACTAGTAGGAGCATCAAGTCAGGCTTGATTGTGAGTGTCATTGTATCACAGTGGACTTGGGCAGCTACTATTTTGCAAAGCTCTAATGTTACATGGGAGTATGGTGTCAATGGCCTTTGTGGTATGCGAGTGAGACGACAATTCAGGTGCTCTTTTTGGAGTATTTGCCATTGAAATCAAATGGAAGGCATCATCAGTACATACAGTTGGTGAGATTGTGTGTGTGAGGTGGGTTCTTTTTGGTGCATATTGTTGTTGTTGGTGTTTGTTTTGCCCACTTCACCAAGATGGATACGCATAGTGGTAGCATGATTCGACTTCCCAGGCAACGGAGAAAGTGAGGGTGAATTTCAATTTGGCAACTATTCTAAAGAAGTGGAGGACCTTCGTTCTGTGGTAGCTTATTGGATGCAGCGGGGGCGTATTGTGAAAGTTATAATTGGGCACAGCAAAGGTGGGAGTACTGTGCTACTGTATGGATCCAAGTACCATGATGTACATAAAATAATAAATGCTACCGGTTAAATAAAAAGGAGGAAAATCCGAAAAGGGAGGCAAGCTTCAAAAACGAAGATGAGAAAGCTAATCAAAGGGGCATTAAGCCAAGAAAAGGAGGAAGATAAAAAGAAAGGGAAAAAGCAACGGAGACGGTTTTTACGACGAAGGGAGAGGACTCTCAAGGAGCTTGGGGGGGGGGAGAGCAGAATTCTGGGAGGGAGATGTCTCATATCTCTGTCTCAGCCTGATTATCTTCGGTACAGAGTCCAGACTACTCGGGAGGCCTTATAATGGCACACCAATGTGCTCTGTTTCCTAAATAAGCTTATTGTGACATGATCGCACAAATGTGCCTGTTTCCTTCCTGTGTCTACACCGTTCCTCCTGATGTTTGTTTCTTTGCACTCAAATTTCGAGCATGATACAATCCGAGTCCAATTCAAGTCTCGGAGCCACACCCACAACGAAAAGCAGCATCTTTTGAATATGGTCTATGGTCCTGCTGCGTATATACCACAGAGGTGAATACCCTCTCCTTCGGTCTTATCACTCGGCATTTGGCCATCAAAACGAGGAAGCCTTGCAAGCCAGTGCAGTTGTCTGCAAGCTTCCTGATGCGGTCCAGGCACAGGTCCACTATCTCTTTTCCAATCGTATAGTGGCCACGGGCGAAGTTGTTCGCTGCATCTTCCTTTCCACTGATGAGCTGCTCAGGGTGAAAGAGCTGACGGTATGTGCCTGTGCGAACCTCATCGATAACAGTCGGTTCCAGATCAAGGAACACAGCCCTGGGCCCCTGTTTCCCAGCGCCGATCTCGCTGAAGAAAGTGTTGAAGAAGATAAGGGCGCCATCATGGTCATTTTTCCTGGAATTCTGCTCCTCTATCGTCGGAGCACCCCGTCCCACTCACAATGAATCTTCGCAGAGGCAAAGCCAACCATAGAAGAAGACGACGCGCGGCATATCCTCAGTCTGGATTACCAGAGGCCCGTGCTTAAAGCAAGAAGAGCAGCAATCATTATAACCACTGATGCTTCCGTCTAGAGCGACATCAAATTGTGGCCTTTCAAGGTCTTTGCTGGCCCTGGCGAGAAGCCTATGATCTCTGAGCAGTACAAGGGCGGACATATGGTATACTTGGAGGATCCGACTCTGATTCTGTTGATCTTAACCATGGAGACTCTGATCATGAGAAATTCGAATTAGAAACAGCACCCAACCTTCGTCTTTGGGCACTCAGCCTGGCACATTCAGAGCTATCGTCTGTGTTCTATGACAAAGTATTGGTGTTGGCTTGGGAATCTCCTTCAGGAGAACGAATTAGTGAAATCTCAGCTTTCTGAGTTGTCCGTGATACAAGCATACAGTGTAATTAGAACCCAGGACATTCAGGACACATCAAGTGTGAAATCTTCAAAGCTTGTAGCAGCTGAGGCTTCATCTACAAGGCTAGCAACTGCTGGATCTATGCAGCAGAATGATTCGAGCATAACAGCTGCTGAAACCACCTTACAGCTTGGATATTATACGAACTGACAACCACCAAACTCCTTTCCCATCCATCATCTGAACAGGAAATCCTGAACGAACCTTACCAGTTTGAATGAGATGTTACAGTGGTCTTGCTAATATACATATGGATGGAAAACTGTACTGTGAAAGGCCTTTGCCATGATGGGTACATTAAAAGTACATCAGTCCATTGATATTAAATATAGACTGTTAAAACAAAAAGTCATCTGCTATTAAATATACCTCAGACTTTCATAGATCACAATGCCTACCACTCAAAAGCAAACAACAGACAACAAAGAATGAATTGTCCTCGCCACCATTGAGATCGATGATGGGACATTTCTTTACATGTCAAAAGAAACAACCACAGAATTTATTGATTGAATTCTGGAATTATTGTATGGCTATTAAAAATATATGACTCAGAGTTGAATGCTAGAACCATCTCTAACATTGGATTATTCATTTGATTGATCTTCCATCTTGACATATATCAAGGTCTTCTGAAGACGCGACTTTCCTTTCACAAACCCTTCGACAACGCCCAACCGCTTTATTCTTTAGTTGGACAAAAGGCAACACAAAAGCCAAAGCTTGCTAATTGTAAATTGGGCTATTTTTTGAGCTTGGAGATGAATAATATATCAAATACATGCTTTGTGGAGTGCTCACACAAGGCATGGGGGAAGATTGTACCCAATTAGACTTTTGCTTCATATCGTGCAATTCTTCTCTCTTGTTTTTTGTGCAAAAGTAGAGTTCTTTTGTTCTTGGGGACCTTTCGGCACTCGCTACGTACGCATACAACATCCGATATGTGCACCAGTGGTATCAGAGCAAAGCTGAGATCGAGGGCTTCCAATCGCTTACCATCTCGCCCAAAGGTGGAGCTCCTAGAACGATCGAGCTCTATAGTCGGTCTCGTGGCAATCTGTCAATACCAGCGTGTTCTTGGCAGTGAAGAACCCCCTACTACGCACTTGGATTGCGAAGGACCAGCCTCTACAGGCAGAGGACCACCCGGGAAGTTCCTTTGTTAACTCTTCTACTTCTCAGAGAAATAGACAAGTAATTTTATAAAGATTAAGTGTGAAAGCTTAAAGAGAAAGCTTTAAAAAGCTTTAGCCATAAAATTCCACCATCGGCGGCGACAGCATGTACTGATTGCCGTCGTCGCCGTTCAGAAGCTGCCGATGTCCTCAAAAATCAATGATTTAAGTTAAAAGTTTTATTACTTAAAGCCTAAAGATTTTAAGCTTTACACAGGCTCAAAAATTCAATTCCAAACTTACTATAGAGGTTGTTCACATTGCAACACTCCCAAACCAGTTTTGTACTTCTCTGCAAGCCCCTGTTCACACCTGGGGTCTGACAGAGTTCAATTCCAGCAAACAAATTGCTACACGTAGACTACACACACGAAGTATCCTCTTGGAAGAAGACCGTGATATCAAATTCAACATCCACAAAGAAGAAATACTACAAAAAGCCATTTAAAAAAAAAGAGAAATAAGCCTTATAAACCCGACTTTGACTCATCCCGCTAACAAGATTTCGAGTATGTGAGGTCTTTTGGAATTTTGCAGGATGTCCGATCAAACCATGGAAGATTTTATGGCTGAAGGTGATTTATCGGAACCAACGATGGAGCAAAAACTGGACCTAATTATGATGCAGCTTCAAGAGGAACGAAGAGCACGTCAAACTTTGCAGCTCAATTGGCCAATCTGCAATGATCTACTGCCGATCAAGATGGACCGCAATCCGAAGATCTTATATGACGTACAATCGATGCAACACTTGAAGCGCAATCTATTCGGAAAGAAACAAAGATAAGTAAAAGAAATTTCAAATTTCGTACTTTCAATGGGTCACGCGATGGAAAGACTGTACTTGCTTTTATCAGTAAATTTGATGATTATTTCCATGAAGAACAGTATGTTGAGAAAGACAAAATTAAGTATGTTACTAATCATTTACTGGACAAAGCATCCCTATGGTGGATTGTTGTCTGCAAAAGTATTGATTGTCCTACTACTTGGGAGACTTTTCAAAAGAATTTTTTGCAGAATTTTCTTCCACCCCAGTTGCACAAAAAAGCAATCAAACAGTGGGATCTTCTACAACAGAGGGATCGTGAGCCTATTTCACAATATACCGAGCGTTTTTTGAATGCTTTATTGCAACTTTGAATGCTCGAAGATGTACCTGAGGCAACCCATAAACACAAGTTTATGTCTGGCTTACTTGGACATTTTTATGTGGAGGTGAACATATTCAAGCCAACGACTCTCGAAGATGCAATTTCCTTGGCCCATTATATTGAAGACAAAATTTGAGGACGAGAGAAGCGACCACAACAATTTCAAACTAATGGTAGCTTTGGTTCAAAACAATTCAATTCAAATTTTCGAAGATTCAATCAAAATCGCTTCCTTCCATCTTCATTCCGTAAAACCTGGACACGACCCCCTACTTTAGCATCAAACACAAATCCAAATCCTAAGCCATCTTTCCAGCCAAATCTCAACATTCCTAAACTTCCCGCTATTACCAATAATGTGTCTAAGGCCAAACCCATAGTCTGTTACAAATGTCATCAACTTGGACATCTAGCGTCGAATTGTCAATCCAAAAAGCCGACTGTTCACATCAATTATTTGGGAGTGACACAAGATAAGGAACATGAAGAAATGCCAGATTTCACAGAAGACGATAACGATATCGGTACTACTTCAAATACTTTACCAGGTATGCCAAATCCCCATTCTTTATTAACAATGAAATGTCTTGTGCATGGTAGAGAAAAGACTATTTTACATGATGATGGGAGCACACACGACTTTTTTTCTGCAAAATTGGTGAAAGAATTAAAATTACTTACAGTTTCCATTCATTATCGCATCGAGGCTACATTCTTAGACACTAGATACAATGGAACACAAGAAGTGCATGACTTAGAAATTAAAATTGGTGATTATGTTGAACGTAGAAATTTCTTAGTTGTGCCTTTGCAATCTAGTGACATTATCTTAGGAATGCCTTGGCGCCGTCAGTATAATCCCGATATAGATTATTCCACGCATTCAATGAAGATTCATTCTAATGGAAAACAAATCACATTGCATGGTATGCACACTTTTGATAATTTTCCATTGCTTAGTCATACACATGCTAAACGTGCATTACGAAAAGGTAGCAAATCCTACTTAATATGGGTGAATGAAATTGAAGTTAAAGACAATCAGATGAATTCTAAGCACGCACAATTTCTTTCACAATTTCAAGATTGTTTTGCTGCTGACTTACCACCTGGCTTACCACCTATACGTCCCGAAGATCACAAAATAGACCTAATTCTTGGATGACAACCACCATGTAAAGCACCATATAGACATAACCAAATTGAACAGAAAGAAATTCAAGCCCAAGTTGAAGAATTGTTAACTCGAGGACTCATTAGACCCAGTAGTTCTCCATTTGGTGCACATGTCTTATTAGTGAAGAAGAAAAACAATACCTATAGGATGTGCATTGATTATCGTGCCCTAAATAAGATCACTGTTAAGAATAGATATCCGATTCCTAGGGTAGACGATCTTATGGACAAACTACAAGGGTCTACAATATTTAGCAAGATAGATTTTAAATCTAGATATCATCAAGTACGATTGGACCCATCTAATATTTACAAAACTACATTTAGAACACAATTTGGACACTATGAATTTCTTTTTGTTTAACTAATGCACCAGCCACATTCAATCATATGATGAATCACATATTTAGAATCAATTATATGCTAATCCTGAAAAGAGTCAATTTTTCCAAATACAAATTGAATACCTAGGACATATTGTTTCATCTGAAGGTATTAAAGTTGACCCTAAAAAGATAGAAGTAATTTTGAATTGGCTGATACCTAAAAATGTACACGAATTACGTTCTTTCTTAGGTCTTGCTAGCTTTTACAGAAAATTTGTGGGAAATTTTTCATTACTTGCACTACCTTTGACAAAATTATTAAAGAAAGGCATTGTGTATCATTGGTCCGACAATCAACAAAAGTCCTTTGATTTACTGAAACATGCTTTAACTCATGCTCCTGTATTATAATTACCTGACTTCAATAGACCATTTTTCCTAGTAGTCACTGACGCTAGTGGATTTGGAATAGGAGCAATCCTTATGCAAGATTCCCATCATATAGCCTACTCTAGCTGTAAACTTAAACCCTCTGAACTTAAGTATTCTACCTATGATAAGGAATTGCTAGCTGTAGTACAAGCTTTACGTCAATGGAAACACTATTTAATGGGATCTAAATTCATGATCAAAACTGACCAACAAAGTATTACCCATCTCCTTAGTCAACCACAAATATCTAATGACCAACACATTAAATAGGCTACTTTTTATTTGCGTTAAGTAGAAGATTGACTATTCATAATATCTCTGTGATATCTTTTGACTCTCTTCTTCCTATGAAAGATACCTATGACCAAGACCCTAGTTTTCAAGCTAATTGGAATAAATTAGCTGCAAATAACTGGATTCCAATTGATTCATTGTCTTACGCTGATGGATTTATGTTCTATGAAAAAAGATTATGTGCAACTGTTCCATTTCGATCATTTGTCTTGCACGAAATTCATTGTCCCCCATATCAAGGCCATAGAGGAATTATTTCTACTTTGTATATATTGATTGAAGATTTTTATTGGCAACACATGGAATCTGATGTATCTAACTTTGTATCTGAATGTTTAATTTGCCAAAGAGTTAAATGACACCACGTTAAACAATATGGTTATTAATGCCTTTACCAATTCCAGAATGACCATGGGAACAAATTTCAATGGATTTTATCACTGGTTTGCCTAACACTAAAGCTAATCATGATATGATTTGGACTATTGTCGATAGGTTTAGCAAACAAGCATATTTCATTCCATGCAAGAAAATGTTAACTGCATCTCAAGCTGCTCAAGTGTTCTTGAAAACTGTTTTCACTAATCATGGTTTGTCAAAAGTTATTATTTCTGACCATGGTTCTAGATTCTGCAATAATTTTTGGATTACTTTGTTTGCTAATTTAGGAACAAAGATTGATTTTTCATCTGCATTTCATCCTGAAACAAATGGGCAAACAGAAGCTACTAACAATACAATTTTAGATCTTTTGCATGCATACACAATTTCAAAACCACAACTATGGGACACACATTTACACTTACTTCAGTTTTCATACAATAACACACCACATACAACTACACAGAAAGCACCATTTAAAATTAATTATGGATATAGATTACCTACACCAGTTACATCATTGTTAAACAAAGTTCAGACTGCTGATGATATTGCTAACATGCATGCTACTATTTTTGATGAAGTTAAAGATATGATTGCGAAAGCCCAACAATCATACACAAACAAGCTAACAAGAAAAGAAAAGCTATGAGTTTCAAAGTTGATGATTATGTTTGGTTACGCATTGAAAAGCGAAGATTACAAAGTGTTGATAAACACCCTATTGTAAAGTTAGCTCCTCGATTTAATGGACCTTTCAAGATCATTCACAAAATCAATGACAATGCATTCAAACTAGAATTACCACAACACTAGAAAATCCACAACACTTTTCATATCAGTTTATTACGACCTTTTAGAGGCCAATTACCTGTACATCCTGTCTATGAAAACCCTCCTTTGTTAGAAGAAGAAATTAAAATCCTTGAACCTGAAACTATTCTAGATACTGACTTTATGACCATTAGACTGGTCGTAGATATTTTAGATATTTGGTTAAGTTTAAAAATCATCCTATTGAAGAGGCCCAATGGATGCGCGCTTGAGACCTAAGTGCTTAACCCTCACTGTTGGCTCCACATTGATCTAATAGCAATTGAGGACAATTGCTATTCCACCCCGGGGGTATGATGCCAGGAGGCATATTCCACGGTGGATTCCGTGAGGTTTTGTGGTGGATTCCGTAAAATTATATTTGTTGCCAGGGATCATACACAAGGTGGATTCCTTGTGCGAAAAGTCGATGGGGATGCCTCTCCTTTTCGGGCGTCTCATTAATTTAATGTGCAAGTGGGTGATTCCATAGCGGGTGATTCCACAAAATACATATTTAAATTAACGGCCGTTTATGAGTTTAGAGTGTGCACTCGTAATAAATTAAGGTTAGGATTGAGTTCTAACCAATTTATTTATTTTGTAGCTGAAGACTGCTAGGTATTCACTTTTGTCAGTTTAATTTTATTATATTCTAACAATTGTGAATGCTTTAGTTGATGTGTAGAGCAGGCAGCGATGGTGTTGGGAAGCACTGGGCGATAGCGTGTATTCAAATTATTTAGAAAAAATTATCATTTTTGATGGGCACGCATCTTAGGCATTGTCACAGCGTGTAGGGTTGAAGGTCACCACAGGGGTTTGGCAAAAGAAAAATGTATGGGGGTTCAAGAGCTTAGACTTTGGAGATGGTAGAGATAAGAGAAGGGTTGAAGGTTTCAAGCCAAGTTCTTGAAGATAAGAGACATCAGGGTGTAGGTAGATTCAAGGAGAGGAGTAGATGGAAGAGAAGGGGTTCGAAGAGATTGAAGATGCAGAAGAATACTCCAAAAAAGAATTAGAAAATACAGAAGAATACTAACAGAGATGAAGCCTGTCAGTTTCTTTCAGCATTATGAGAAAATATAACTCTAATAGACAAAAACGTGTACAAAATAATACCTTCCCCTATGCTGCTCAGATCGCCAATCTGATGCTTCCAATGGCTCCGAAAGGGGGGTTAAATACTAGGATGTCTGGCCAGAATCATGCCAGATCACTCCTTCTTCATCTCCCACTTTCGAAGTGTTGTTCACTGCCTGAAAACAGCGATCGCACGTTGCGCAATTTTGCTAATCTCTCTTTTTACATAAAATCCTCTCAAATTAGCTGAAAGCTACATGCTTTCTTTTACATGTCATCCTAATCTAGAAGTTGTATATAGTTTTATGAGTTTTTACAAGAGATAATATCTAGAATATCAAAAATTGACTAAAATCTAATATTTTTGAACCATGGACACTAACATTAATGTCTAAAATAGCATTGGCTCTCTAAATCTAAAAGGAAGCCACACTCTAGATTTTTTTTACACGGTGTGCACGTAGCGGCACGACAACGTGGTACCAATATTTATTTTGATGCACTTATTTATTGAAGCGCTTGATATTTATTTATTATTTTATATGCGCATGGATGCACGATTTAAATATTTGTTATTGGACATTGTATTTGGGCACAACTCGACTCTTTGAGCGCCTAACCGCTTTATTCTTTAGTTGGACAAAAGCAAATACAAAAGCCAAAGCATGCTAATTGTAAATTGGGCTATTTTTTGAGCTTGGAGATGAATAATATATCAAATACATACTTTGTGGAGCACTCACACAAGGCATGGAGGGAGATTGTATCCAATTATTCTTTTGCTTCATGTCGTGCAAGTCTTCTCTCTTGTTTTTTGTGCAAAAGTAGAGTTCTTTTGTTCTTGGGGACCTTCTGATGCTCGCTACGTACGCATACAACGTCTGATCTGTGCACCAGAGAGGGCATGGGAGGAGAGGAGGGAGGTTAGACAATACTTAGCTGGCCTTTGTTGAGCGATGTGTGTGCATGTGCTTACGTATGGCCATATATGCATTTGGTTATGCGTGTTGGGCCTAATGTATGTGCATTCTTTCACTTTCGAGTCTAGGATACCCTCATGACTAGCATATCTTCAAGTTTGAGTGATGCTTGTTGGTCCTTTAGTGAGTGTCGTGTGCACGTGCGGATGAATGGATATCCATTGGAGAGGGGAATCATTAATTGGCTTTTGGTGAGCATTGTGTATGCATGTGCTCATACATGGCTATTTTTACGCATGTGTTCATGCATGACTATTCTTTTATCTTTGAGTCCAAGACACTTTTGATTTAGGATTTTCAGTTGCAAATGTGTTTATCGATTGTGTCTTCAATGGCTTTGAGATTTCTCTATTGGGACTCTTATGCTCTATTGAAAGTTTCGTGTAGTCATCATGGAACAAAACAAAGCCATGGACGATGTTCCAGACATAGTGCATTCAACTCCATTGAATGCAATTGATTTGGTTGAATTAAAAAGAACAGCCACGACATCGTCTCTTCGATGCTTGCCTGCTTGGAACCGTTCGCATGCGTATAGGAGATAGTTGTTCTAATTGTATTTGCGTCAAGGTATTGTATACTTTTTGGGGAGATAGTCATTTGTGTATTTTGTTGCAGCCAAAATGTGGAGTTTAGTAGAGTGAATAAAGTTAATGTGCGAAAGATGAAAGAAGTGGCAAGGCAACATGGAAGGCATGTTACTAAATCTACAAGGACAACAAAGATTCGAAGAAACACAGAGACTGCTTCAATTCTTCAAAGTTTAAACACCTCGAGACCAAGATGAATGAGTTGATCAAATTGCAAATGAGTTTATCCACACGTGTCGATCATGCACTTGCCATTTACTATGTAGAGTTGCATGAACATGCTAAAGGTTTGTATGGTGTTGTGTGCGAGACAAAGCACACCTAGAGTGTTCTTCAACAAGTCTCAAGTGGTTTGGGTGGCGAAGTGAGGGAACTTTCGGCAATTGTCTTTGAGACAAGCAGATTGATGAATTTGTTGCTGAATGATATGTGAGCATCATTTTGGGGGCTTGGAGATAACCATGAGCCTATGATTTGCCAGAGGGGTTGTCGGCTACCGTTTTTGCTATTTCAAATGAATGTTAATAGGTTTAATGCCTTGCTACAACAATTGAGTCGTCAAATATACGGTCACAATTGAGGAGGACTTGCTTAGAATGAGGTTGATGATTATTATTGTCTCGCTTATATTATTTCAAAGTGCTCGGGCCATTACTTTTTTTGTGATGATGTGTGCTTCCTTTTTATGAAGCCTATATTGGTTTTAATGTAATGAGGCTAAGCTGAGTAAAATGTATTGGGTACCTACAAAGTGATGTGATGCCTCATTCTTGAGGTTTGATCTATATAAAGAATTATCATGTCTTACAATGTGGATATAACTTTATTGATTTTTGTAGTGTAATGCACGTTGTCAAAGGGTTTTCTGTTCATGGCATAAATCATGGAGTTCTTAAGTTTGCAGAAGAACTTCATTAGGATTCACATGAGAAACTTTCATACATAATTCAGTCATTATTCCCCAATATTTGTCTTAGATGCCATTTAATCTCATAAGTTCCTTTGTAACTTGACATGCAATTTTCAGTTTGTATCATGTAAATTGACAAAAATTAAGTCTATGGGGACCTTTAACTTGATCAACAGGTGGTAATTGACAGTTTACAGGTTATGTCACATTGGTTCATGAGGTGTATTTGCTTGGAAATCAAGAAGAGTGCCCAAAAGTCCACTTGGCTTGTATGGGACTTGAAGTAATGGTTGTAAAAGACTTGTATGACTTATAAGTGACCTATATGGTCCACTTTTTATGTGGAAGCAGGAGAGGAGTGCAGCCCACATTTTTCGATGCAATTTTTGAGCCTACACACCTGTGGCAGATGGAGGGAGAGCTGAAGACTATGGTGCATGCTCCAAAGCATGCAAACACAGAGCAAACTGAAGATAGAGAGGAGATACAAGAAGGTGAGAGTCCTTTTTGCCCATCCATTTGGTATGATAAAAATGAGTGGTATGACAGTCCATAAAAGGAAAAAACAGAGATAAAGTACTCAGCTTGCTCTTATGAACGTCTTCTTCCATTCTCTTACCATATTCATGGACCATTGAAGCCCTTCTTGTGCCCAAGTACTTGAGTGACTTTGGGGCAAGTAAAGGGGAGATCTTGGAGGTGTATGGGGCTGATTTGGACTGCTAAAACCTATCATAAATAGGGCAGCTCACTATTCTTGTCTTCTTGAAGGGAAATCAAGTGATCTATGTGGTTGCAAGTGTTGGTATTGACCTCTAAACATCAGGGCTTCATTTGAAAGTGAATAGAGAGGCATATTCTTGAGTTTATGTATGTTTTGGGGGCTTGTTTATGGGCTGGAAATTACTGTTATAAAGAAGGGCTGAAGTGAATTAAAAGCTTTGTCAGTGCATTTCAAGAGCTTTTGGTTTTATGTCTTGGAAGTAGTGGAATCTACCACTCAAAAACTTGTATCTTGGAGTTGTTGTTCATTGGCATCCATGAAATTGTATCCATTTGGGCTTGTATTTGAAATATATATTTGGATTAAATCTGAGATAAAATCTCTACATGTAATGGTCTATTAACCTCACAAGCATTTGATATAATTGAGTCAAAGTCTTTGTCGCCATTCATGTATGCTAAGTATATGAAAAAGCTTGAGGTCTTCTTCTCCAACTGAATCATCTCTAAAACCCAAGACTTATCAAACCCCATTCTTTTCTCTCTCTCTCCTTACCTTGAATCTCTCACTCCTCTTCTTCTCTAAACCCCGATGGTAGACCTTTGACCCTCAACACGACAACAACGTGAGAGTAATATTCATCTCTCTCTCTCTCTCTCTCTCTCTCTCTCTCTCTCTCTCTCTCTCTCTCTCTCTTTCTCTCTCTCTCTCTCTCTCTCTCTCTCTCTCTCTCTAACATTTGGATGAAGCTTATGATCTATTGTTGTCTTGCTTATGTTATTTTGAAGTGCTTGGGCCATCGTTTTTTTTGTGATAATGTGTGCTTTCTTTTTTTGTAACGAGGCTAAATTGAGCAAAATATATTGGGTACCTACAATGTGATGTGATGCCTCTTTCTTGAGGTTTGATCTGTACAAAGAATTATCGTTATCATGTCAAACAATGTGGATATAACTTTATTGATTTTTGAAGTGTAATGCATGTGAGAGTATTCTCTAATTGTAATGTTTGAATATTCATCTCTCTCTCTCTCTCTCTCTCTCTCTCTCTCTCTCTCTCTCCAATGTTTGGTTCAATTTATAGGGACTGGAATTAGATTAGAGTAATAATATGCATTTTTCTCTCTTTTAAAGAGTTTGTAAACATTGATCACATTTATAATTCTGTGTATGTGTCCATTGCCTCTTTCTTAAGGTTTGATATGTAGAAAGACTTATTATGTCTTGCAATATAGAGAGAAAACTTCATTGATTTTTGCAATGTAGTATGTATGAGAGAGTAATATTCTATGTAAAATACTTGGATATGGACAGTTCTCTCTCTCTCTCTCTCTCTCTCTCCAATATTTGTTTCAATATCTAGGAACTTGCATTGGATTGGAATAATGTGCATTCTTTCTCTTTTGAAGAGTTTGTAAATATTAAATATATTTTTATTTTTAAGTATATATTTGTTGGATAAACATGAGTGTTTGTAAGTTAAATGTTCTATTCCATTGCCTCTTTCTTAAGGTTTGATCTATAGAAAGACTTATTAGGTCTTGCAATCTAGAGAGAAGAGTTCATTGATTTTTGCAATGTAGTATGCATGAGAGATCAGTAATATTCTCTGTAAAATACTTGGATATGGACAGCTCTCTCTCTCTCTCTCTCTCTCTCTCCAATATTGGTTTCAATGTCTAGGGACTTGCATTGGATTGGAATAATGTCAATTCTTTCTCTGAAGAGTTTGTAAGTATTAAATATATTTTTATTTTTAAGTATATGTTTGTTGGATAAACATGAGTGTTTGTGAGGTGAATGTCCTATTGCAACAATTGAGTCGTCTTGATTGAACTTATTGAGTGGAAACTCTCTCTCTCTTCCCCCCTTCTCTCTCTCTCTTATAGTTGTGGTTTTTTGGGCCTTTTTTTATTTGGGTTTGGATTAATTTTGATTTTGACTACTAGCATTTTGAAGTGCATTGACACGTACTTTTTGTAATGTTGTGTGCTTTTCTTTTATGAACTTACATTTCATGTGAAGAAATGACTATGTTATTGCAATTGTGGAATCTCTGTTGAGTCTCCAGTAAGTATTGGCATAATTTTTGTGTGTGTGCTTTCCTTTTATGAACTTACATTTCATGTGAAGAAATGACTATGTTATTGCAATTGTGGAATCTCTGTTGAGTCTCCAGTAAGTATTGGCATAATTTTTGCATGTAAATCATGTGCAGAGAATTTAATGTTGAATGATATAAAATGAATATGTATTCATTTGGGTCTCCCTCCCTCCCTCCCTCCCTCCCTCCCTCCCTCCCTCTCTTCCTCTCTCTCTCTCTCTCTCTTAGCTCTTAGTGACACCCATCTATGACATTTAATGAAGTTATTAGTGTTGGGAATAATTTAAGAATCCTAACGTTTTAGGTATAGTGCGCATTCATGTTGAAGAGTGATATGTTTGGGTTTGAGTTATAAGCTTTTGGGGATCACTTGCTTGTTAGACATAGTTTTTTTTCATCCATCTTTGGATTAGATATCTAATTATATAGAATATAAAAATATATGATTCTGATTTTGGTTGCTATTATTCCTTGCGCGTAGGAGCATTGTGCTGATTTAAATTGCTACAGTGTTTTGGATTATTTGATTCTACATTGATTCTACTTTTAAGTCTTTTTGAAAATACTAATCCCAATCAAGTATCTCCTTGAAAGAATCCATGGTCTCTCTTGACGTGCAGGCTTTGTGAGAATCCAATTAATTTTGGACAACTAGTAGGGATTATGTGTTACGTATTCATAGGCATAGACTCAACTCTTTGCGACATAGACGATGACAGATTGTTAGGCTTAGGGCTCAAATGGCAAAACATGACCGGAGGGGACACAAAGAGATGTGTTCTATTATAGTTGAGTGTCAGAACGTTATGCAAGGAGGGGCTCTAAATCATGGTAGCTTGATTCATGAGGGAGTTCACAGTTTGATTGGGTAGCAACAATTTGCTATGGATTATAATTGTGATACTGAAAATCACCAAAATCTAAGAAATCCTATGATTAATGAGTCACGTGTCAATAATGCTCCAACCTTTAGCCCTTGAAATAGAGGTTTTTGCTCCATTTTACATGCTTTGCCTGTAGTGGATATTCATCTTGCAACTACAATATTGCTATTTCAAGACCCAATTGTGTATTCTATGGGGAGTCTTTTTGAGATATGTGAGCGATGTTCGACTAAATTGTGGAGATGTGAGGCTCAAGTGCAAGGGTCAGTTTTTTTGGTAAACATTGTTGTTGATATAGAAAAGTAATGTTACCACTGTTGCAACATCCACCTCAGCTATTGCATGATTTGTTGCATAGTATGCATCCTCAAAGTAGAATATTTTAAAATAATATACATACATATAATAGTGCTCTTGCATTTGTGTCACTTGGTGTCAATGTTGATGAGTTTTTGTCTATTGTTGTGGGAAATTTTTATATCTTTAGAGTGCATAGCTCCACTTATCATTGTATAGGCCCTTTGATTCCTAATGGGCAATGATAAAAAATGCCAAGATTTGCACAACTTTATGTTTATGATATTAAGCATGAGTTATCTAATCAGTTGGATGTTATGCCTAATTTGTTGCCAAATTTGCTTGGGGAGCTTTAGTCTATGATGCATCAACACAATGTATATGCATAAGCTTTTAGATCCGTGGGTATGCAATTGCAAAATAATCCCTTGCATGATTTAAGAATGACTATTTTTGGGGTTCAATGGGCTAATAGACAGTACTCACTCCAATGGCAATTGAGGTTGCAACTATCATGCCAAGACAAGGCGATGTGACGTTTTCTGCACTCAAAGGTGATAATGTTACTATGCGGTATTGAAATGAAGCTAGTGTGTGATGACATTAGCATGCGATAGTGAATCATGTGATGTTTTTGTGCTCAAGGGTGGCAAAGCTAGTATGCGCTAGGGAAGTAAAGCTGCCGTGCAATAGCTTCATTTCCTTTGCATCCGCTTCGTGAAAGGATAGTGTTCCGCACATAGTGTTCCCTTAAAGAGATATTTCTCGAACCGTCAGGCATCACCCCATCGAACGCCCACCTTGGTTTGTGAAAGCTATCCACGCCGACATGACGCTGTGGTCGGGAGTGAAAACGCGTAGCGGCGCCGCGTACCCGCCTTGTCCTCTCTCAGATGCTCCAACAAGAAGAAGAAATAAAACAAAATGACAGATCTGTGTGTTTCGACCTTTATTGCCCACTAACAGAGCATATCGCCAGGAAGGGGAAGAGTCTGAGAGAGACAGCGAGAGAGAGAAGAAGAAGAAGAAGAAGACAGGAGTTCCTAGGTAGTGTCTGATTTCTTGACGAGGCAACCCCAATCCCCTGAAACCTAAAACTCCGTGAGGGCCGCCTTGTACCATGAGCTCCTCCCAGCAGCAGCAGCAGCAGCAGGACAGTACCCGCAATGGTGACGATTCCATTGTTTACCCCCGTGTCGATAGCACGTCTGCGTCATCGTACGACCCTGGCCAATGGGGCACCTACACCATGGGATCCCCTTGCAAGCCCCAAGCGCACCCGCAGAACCAAGAGGCCGCTACCTGGGAGCCCATCCCTGGCAACTTACTGGATCAGCAGATCGAGCACAACAAGGCCTTCAACCAGAGCACTGGCTCTAGCTCCACCACTGGCTATGCCCAGCCACCCCCCACTGCGACTGCGAATCCGTACATCTCAACTACTCCGGCTCCGTCTTTTACCGGGAAGAGTAAGCTCCTTCTTTCGCATGTTCCAAGTCAGTCAGTCTAATCAGTTACTTACACAGGCTTATAGACCTGTGGGTAGAGACGTGTTCTGGTGAATCTTCTTGGCATGCTTTGAGATTCCGTACTGGGGAGAAAGGCCGGTGGTCTATAGCACTCCACTCCATCATTCATTGCAGCATGGCTATCCAGCCTTGGGTCGTCAGTTGATGGCTGTTGATTTTTGGTTAGACGCAGTGAACACGTTGCTCATGTGTTCCTCATGGATGCAGTTCATCCATCAGTCAATATCATGCCTCATATTGATAACAATGACTCTGAGAGGTTTTTTCAGAGAAAGTTTTTATTGTGAATGCAGAATCTGTCAAATGATGGTGCTATATGCACAAGGGATACAAACGCTTGTATTTTATACAATTTAGATTGGCCTGCTGTTTGGTGCTTCAAGCTTCAGTTTGTCAGTGCTATGTAATGACATGGTTGGATTGCATCATAACAACGAGATTGCTTATATGGTGTTTTATCTTTTTCGATTGCTATGATATTACAAAATTTTCTCCTTGCTCGTGATTTTAGCACTACTAATTGTCCCATGCTTATTCAGAGTGGATACTAATCTCAATGTTTACGGGCAATGTGCAGGTCCGATGGATGTAATATCTGATTACCTGAGCAGATGGAGGCAAAAATTTGGGGGAGTAGCTAAGAAGGCTGAAGAGGCTTCTGGCAATGTCTGGCAACACTGTAATAAATTTCCACCTTCCAGAAAGTTTGTCACATAACCCATCATTAATGTATCCACTAGTACAAAACATTACTCACTGTTCGGGTCTGCTTTTGGGCAGTAAAAACTGGTCCTAACATGGCAGACACAGCTTGGGGAAGGTTGAGCCAAGGGACGAAATTGTTGACGGAAGGTGGATTTGAGAACATCTTCAGACAAGCCTTTGAGACCCTTCCAGATGAAAAGCTTTTGAAGTCATATGCTTCTTATCTTTCAACATCTTCTGGTCCAGTTGCTGGCACACTCTACATATCTACCAAAAAGATTGCTTTTTGCAGTGATCGGCCCTTATCGTACCAACCCAGCCCTGGCCAGACAGCATGGAGCTACTACAAGGTATGCATGAAGCATTGGCAACTTGTTTTGGATTATTGTAGGTGTGTAGTGCAATTCTGAAGTTGCTTATATGATTGATCAGAAAGGACTTTGTTGGAGAAGGCAAAAATATGTCTTGACCTTGCAGTGATTGGTAGAGAGTTGCAGGTGTATGCTAGTTAACTAATTGCTAAGTGGTTCGATTTCTCACACATTCAATAAATTGTGTGTGCCAGAGAGAGAGAGAGAGAGAGAGAGAGAGAGAGAGAGAGAGAGAGAATCATAGGTTTCATGTTTTTGTACAGGTTGTGGTGCCTTTGGAAAAATTGCAGGCTGTGAATCCCTCCTTGAACCCAGACAATCCTGCCCAGAAGTACATTGAAATAGTTACAGTTGATAACCATGGATTCTGGTTCATGGGATTTGTAAATTATGATAAGGCACTGCGAAATCTACAGGAAGCTCGATTGAGGGTTTAGAAAGAATGATTTGACTGTATGTACATGTACATTGTAAAACCATACATGATGTATAGTTTTGGGATTGAGTGTGAGCTATAAAAAATTCGAAAAAGTACGAAATGAAACTGTAAGACTTGTTTTGTGCATATTTATATAATGCTACACACACACACACACACACACACACACACACACACACACACACACACACATATTGCTCTTGTATGCACAAGTTACACCTTGGTTGTTACTTGAGTTGCAGTTGTGTGCTGTTGTTACTGAACTGTTAAGCTTTGAAGATATTTTACTCTGTTAACCTTCTACATTTCTAAAGAGTAGGAATAATAGTCACATATGAACACTCTTTATCTCCTTTGTATTTTTAGACATCTTTGAAATGAAGACTATTATTCATAATATTTTCCTTTCTTCAATGCCTAGCTGTTCACATTTTTAGGTTGTATGCATAGAATGAGAGATGATTTAGACTAGGTTTCTTAAGTCATTTGACTTCTTTCCGAGAGGGAGAGGTTTGTCATGTGGTGGTAACATGGGGTTTTGGGGGAGCACGTATGTGTAAGTTTTTTAGAAGGTTCAATTTATTGATGATTGAACATGAGAAATTTATAATTTGTAAGCATTTGGACTAATAATTTGTACCTTTTGTAAGCATGATTCAACATGAGAAACTTATAATTTGAACTAATAATTTGCACCATTACAAGGTGATCTAATGGCTTGTTATGAGTGTGTTACCTTTGGTGAATTTGAGAGGCACTTTTAGAGTTGTCATAAGTTGTTGGGTTTAATGCACCCAATGTACTAATGAGGCTTGTAGAGAATCATTTTATGCTCAAGGTGTGAATATGTGCAATGTGCTAATTAACCAACAGAGAATCTTGTCCTTAAGTGAATCTTGAGTGGCAGTATTAGAGTTGTCATAAATCGCTACATTAAATGCACCCAATGTACTAATGAGGCTTGTAGAGAATCATTTTATGCCCAAGGTGTGAATATGTTCAATATGCTAATTAACCAATAGAGAATCTTGTGAAGTTGCTAGATGCAAGTATTTGAATTTACTTGACCTTATGTAGTAAAGATATTCAATGTTTACTTGACTACAATTATGCAAAGTGTAAGGGTGAGAGCCTTTGTTGCAACCTTTATTCTACATCATGTGGTATATTTATTTTGAACACAATGTATTTACTAGTCATGCTATCCCTTGTGTGTGGTGTGTAAGTTTAGGGATCCCTTCCCTAGTGCCTTGTAATAACATGGAAGTGTGGGTATCCATTGATGCCTTGCTTGGTGATGTGATTGCTTGGTACCCTTGTGTCAATTTGGAGGGGTTCTCTTTAGTAGTTTTCTTCAAAGTCCTATTGTAAGGATTGCATAAATTGGAGTTTTGAAATAGGGCAAGTGTATGTAATTTGATTGAGTTGCTTGGTTTGTTGTATGTGTAGTATCCAAGTTGTACTCCACAAAGGCGTTTGCATCTAGGCGTTAAGAGTTGTTGACATTGACCCTTGGACTGTTTGCTTTTTGATTTCTTCAAGACAAATGTTTTCCATGTGCACAAATAAGCCATAAGCTATCCTAATTGATTGTGTACCACAAAGTGTATTGTTCAAAGATTTTTATTGTTAGATCAAATGCCACAAGTAACAATGCCATGAGATGGGAGTTAGATGACATAGTAAACAATTGGTAATGTTAATTCTCTCTTTAAAAATGTGAAAGTGCGAAGATCTACAAATGTCTTCTCTTTTGGAACGGGCAAGGCATGTTTGTTATTCCATTTATGACTAGATTAAGAAGCACAAATTGGCACAAAATATTTGAATTTAATTTGTGATGTTTTAATGCTCATGGTAGTTGACAAATAAATGTTAAATTATAAGAAAGCACACGTGTATCTAGATGAAAGAGAAATCAATCTCTTAAGTTGGTTTTTGTGGAGATGAAAGAAATTATAATGAAAATCTAATCATGAGTGTAGTAAGACCTTGAAAGGAAGGATAGAAAAGGGTGCTCCACTCTTGAGTGGCAAGGATAGCCTTCCATCTCTTTTTCCTGGTATTTGAATCATGTGGGATTTTGTCTTGTTTGTTTTCGAGGACAAGACTAAGTGAAGAAAGAAGAAATGTTCTTGTTGGTTGATTAGGAATAGGAAACACTAACATAGGAAAGGATGTTGACCTTGTGATAAGGAAGAATATTAGTACAATGTGCCAAATAAATGTTAAATTATAAGAAAGTATGTGTTAATATATTAGATGAAAGAGGAACAAATCTCTTAAGTTGGTCTTTGTGCAGATAATAGAAAATCATAATGAAAATCCAATCATGAGTATATCGAGACCTTGAAAGTAAGGATGGAAAATGGTGCTCGACTCGAGTGGCAAGGATAGACTTCCATCTCTTTTGCATGGTATTTGAATCTTGTGGGCTTTTGTAGTATGTGTTAATATATTAGATGAAAGAGGAACCAATCTCTTAAGTTGGTCTTTGTGCAGATAATAGAAAATCATAATGAAAATCCAATCATGAGTATATTGAGACCTTGAAAGTAAGGATGGAAAATGGTGCTCGACTCGAGTGGCAAGGATAGACTTCCATCTCTTTTGCATGGTATTTGAATCTTGTGGGCTTTTGTCTTGTTTGTTTTTGAGGATGTCCAAGTGAAGAGGAGAAATGTTATTGTCGGTTGATTATGACTAGGAAACACTAACATAGGGAAGGATGTTGACCTTGCGATAAGGAAGAGTATTGGTATGATGTGCGTTAAGGCATAGGTCGAATTTATCATATTTTATACGTTGAAAAGCAAAGCCACATTTATGTATCTAAGAGGAAAAAATGAGTTTTTGGAAACATAATGGTCAAATTGGGATGATTTTTCCACAATTTTAAAGTTGTGTTGAATGTGAGCATTAAGGTTTGGCAAGGCTCACTCTACAATTGCATTGTATATGCCATATGTGATGAATGTTATCTCCTGTATGTATTATGTATGATTAGGTGTGCACTATGATTTGGGAGGAAATCGAATAGCTCATTGTATGCTTTGAACTACTCTCTAATTGATCAAGACTCGAACTGTACATCACATAATTGATGCCATATTCCAAAGTGCTACTATGCTAATGGCTAAGACTTGCTCATGATAGGTGATATAGAATCTCCTATTGTTAATATATTTGCAACTACTTGAAGCATACTTGCTGCGACTTGTTGCTCAAGGGGTATCATTGGCAGCTACTCAAGGTCATATTCCAATTAATGCCATCTTGAATTGTTGGATTCATAGAATTTGCTAATTGGGCGGTCCATGGGTCTACTTGGTAACAAAGCATTGTGATGTCAACCCATGATAATTGACTTGAGATTTTTATGATTCCTTGGTCTTTAAAAATAGAGAATTACTTTGAGTAAGAAAGGAATTAAACATAAGATACTTAAGACAATGATGACTTGGCACATTTATAAAGAAAATTCATTTAGATAAAAATCTTAAATTAAGTAGTATGTGTTTATTGCTAGTCAAAACTTGAAATATTTTATGTGAAAATCTAAACTATTGGACTACATAGTTATACCACCTTGTTTGGAAATCAACGCATGTCCATGTAACATTAGACCTATTTATCACTTCTTAAGAAAAACGAAGTATTGATTAAGTTTTTGCTCCCAACTATCAAATTCAAACAAAAGGTGTTGCACCTCCTCGAGGGCCTCATTAAGGCTCCATCATCTAGAGCCAATAAAGATTTTACTTAAGATCGATAAACCAACACCTAGGTAAAGGTCTCACAGAAGAAGGTTTCCCTTTTATGGTGGAGCGAGAACTTGCAGGTCTCTAGTCAATAAGGCACATCTGATCCTACCATAGGAAAGAAATCGACTTCAAGCTTGATGTGGTAGGAATTGAAAGACCTGAGCCAGGTAAGGGCATGGTCAATACCCTCCAAAACGGTGATTTCTTTTTGTGGTTATGGCTCTTTATGAATGGATTATAGATTTGTAAATATCCAAAAAAAAAATCAAACTTATTTTGAAAATATTGTTTTACTTTTTTAAAAATTATTGCATTACTTTTTTTCATGTATATGCACCTAACAAAGATATGTAACAAACCCCATTTTAAGGATAAATTAAGGAAGTTGGTTGTGAAGGTATAAGAGCATACATAGCACGTATTGTCTAGAATACTAAAAATGGTGAAGTGCGCTAGTAGAAAGTGAGTGAGCACCTCCTCCTAATGGAAGTGCTCAATAATTGGGTGAACACAATTAGTTAGGTTCTTTCCTAACAAAACTTATAGAAACAAGGCCAATCCCTAACTACATAAGGTCAAGTCTTAGAACCCAACTAGCCTCTAATGTAGGGGGTTTAGAGTGAGATTATGTCGAGGCAAAGGGGTCAATACTCAACTCCCCCTTGTGTCTCACACCCCTTGAAGTAAATGCAATGCTAGTTTGCTTGATCTTGATTGGTTATGCAAAGTTATCTTAATAATAGAAACTCTTATTTTATTACCTTTTATTTTTAATAGAAAATTTTTATTTTATTTTACAACTTTTATCCCTTGATTGATACTTTTAATTTATCACTCATAAAAAATTCCTAAAACTTTTTCCCCATCTCCTTTCTTGAGTTATAATTTTATAATAAACTTTCTTAGACTTTTCACTTTAAATTTTTTTCTCAATTAATTTTTTTTTGCAATTTTTGGTTACTAGAAAGTTTTTGATAATTCTATTTCAAGCTCAAAACTCTACTTTTGAAATTTTCACTTGTATATTGATTCACCTTTTTGAAAATAACACTTCTTAAAAAAGTTGAAATAATATTTAAGCAAGAATACATGGGATAACTTAGACTTCTTGGCACAATGTTCGAGTGTCTAGATTTGCTGTTTTTGGTAGTCAAGAAAAGTGCGGCCATGTCTGTGTGTCTTTGCAGTGTTGTGATATTGGGAGAATAGTGTCATGGTATTGGGAGAACTGAGGGAGGGATAAGAAAAGGGTTTGTGCCATGTCTATGCATCTTTATGGTGCCATGGTATTGAGAGAATGGAGGTAGGGATTAGAAAGGTTTGCCGATTTAGTGTGTGTAGGAACTAACATCTTTTTGCTTCACTCTCTTGATAGACTCAAAAGTGCTCGATCTTTCTTTATGTTTCCCCTCCCTCCCCCTCCCTCCCTCACTCCCTCCCACACTCTCTTCTCCTCTTGCTTTGCGTGTGTGTGTGCACACACGCACGCTTGCGTGTGTGTATAAGACCTCATGGCTTCTCCCAAATAGCCTACTAACAAGTTTGGGGGCAGGGAGGAGGCGAGGTGTGTTTTAGTGTGCTAAGGTGGAGGGGAGGGGAGCCTATAACTATGTATGACTATTAGAATGTGGGGGAATATGGACTTTAAAAGGGCTTTGTAAGAAGTGGGTCAAGGGCAAGGTTAGCTAAATGAAATTTGTGAAGAAAATTGTTCGGGCAAGGTTAGCTAAATGAAATTTGTGAAGAAAATTGTTCTTTTGGTCAAAGGTGGTTTTGGTTCCCATGTGTGGAGTATGGCCCATTTTCCTTGAAGCATCTAAATTATAAATGTTTGTTTTCATTTCCAATTTTGTGATAGGATGCTTGGCTTAGTGGTAATACAAGTGAGTTAATGTAGTGGGGCCAAGGATTCACAGTGACATCAAATCCCTATTGTGTACAATGATTACTTCATCCCCTTTGACTGTGAAGGGGTGTTTTGTACATGTGGCATAACTTCATCAAATCTTGAAAAAAGGGTGTTAGTGTAGGAAACATGCCACAATCTTGTAGCACGTCGAAAGTAATATAGTGTGGGTCCATTATAAGGTCCTCCCTCCTCAAGTTAGTGTGGGATACACGGGCCCATTTTGGATTTTAGGAGTCTATTTTGAGCCGTGTTAGAAGCATTTGAGGCTGTTTTTATAGCACAAAGTGCACGGGAAGCGCCAAATATCAAATTTTCACGAAAAATCAAACCGTGGATGGCCGCGAGCTGGAGTTTTTTTAGATGCATTTCGACTTTAGGAATCCAAGGCAAGTCTCGATTCTAGTCGGTTGAAGGTGATTTGACCCCCCATTTAATCCTTGCAAGGTTTGGCATTATAAAGCAGTTATTGGATCCAAGAGCTGAAAAGCACGCAACGGGCCCAAGTTTATGGATTTGGATGCTACAAAGCCGTGTGTCCAAACAGATCTCGAATCTAAGTTTGTTAGCCCACCCGAAATCAAAATATCCACTTAGGGATAGTGTGAACACAACAAAGCTCAATCGATTATTTTAAAGATTAATAACCTTAGGTTTAAAAGAAGCCAAACTAATTGAAAAAATTGACAGACAGGGGGGGCGCAAATTTTTTTGCGCCCCCTCCAAATCTACTCAATATCGCTCCAATCTTGATCTGTTGAGAGAGAGAGAGAGAGAGAGAGAGAGAGAGAGAGAGAGAGAGAGAGAGAGAGAGAGAGAGAGAGAGAGAGAGAGAGAGAGAGAGAGAGAGAGAGAGAGAGAGAGAGAGAGAGAGAGAGATTCTTGATCAGGACAAAGTGTAATGTGTCCGCTTGTTCGCTTGTGAGACACGTCTTAGCAGCCCATCGGGAAGAGAGTCTAGAAAGCGCCACCTGGCATTCACAAGGAATGTCACAGGGTTTGCGATCTAGGTCCTCCCGAGTCTGCCTCAAGCGGAAGTGTCTGGCCGTTCCCACTTAGGATACCTGAAGTCAGGGTTCCTTTCCTATCAACAAAGTCTCTAGGAAGTAGCTAGCGTTGAGCTCCAGATGACCCACTTTGAGTAGGAACAACAGAGTCGAAGCGGATTTCTGCTGCACTTGGTTCATGGAGAATGGGAAACCAGAGGGATGAGAAGCTCAACCTCCTTGCCCATAAGGCATAGTCCCATTCCGTTCCCCTAAATCAACATAAATCGGGATTCTAACTCTACTGATGCTAGGTCTTCACAGTCTCGTTATCACATCTTTTGAGAAAAGTTCCCAGCTAATCGGGACCACCCTTCCGTAGGACGGACCCAAGTCATGTCCACCGCACTTTCCTCGGTTTGCTTAGTTATCTAATTATCTACTACATTATGTTTGACATGCAAAGGCAGCTTCCTTAATTAATCAATTTAAACACAGGTTCCTTCGCATAACTTAGGCAGTGACACAAAAACAATGTTAAGCAATTTTCTTTTTCAAATATCTGATCTTTATTTATCATAATCCCGGAATACATCAAGTATCATGCCCGAAGGCTATCCCAGCAATCTACAGGATTGCTACTCCAAGTTCCGCCCGTAGACTAGTACACGGGCATCAAGATCCCATCTCGAGTCACGTCGGTCTCTTGTGTAGGATCCGGAGGCAAGGAATTTACAGCCAGAGCCTCCCCTGGCACCCAAGCGTCCTCTCGTTCCAAGCAGCACCCACGGAGAGACCTCTCGCGGCGGGTTAGGTCCATATACCCGGTGCGGCTAACAACCCCCTTGGATAGGGCCAGGCAGATAGTCGGAGGTAACTGAACTTGCCTCTCCCTCTAGGCTTTTAACTTGAAGCATTAAGTGTTTTGCCTTGAGTTAGTTCCTTGAGCAAAGAAGTTCAAACAATGTACCTAAGTGTACAATCACGATAATCTCAGAGGTCGTTTGAACGACCAACTTGCTAAGGTGTGATTCCTTTTTCCCGAATGCTCCCAGCATTCGATCCTGGATCGTTCGCGACTTGGCGAGATTCCAAGGGCTTGGCAAGCTAGGCAGCTTGTTTTCCCTTTATTCGGGTTAGGATTTGTACCTTGCCGACCCTAATTATCCTTACCTTAGGTCTCTTGGAAAAAAAATAGGTCATGGACAACCCCGTTGTCCTTGGTGGGTCAACTTGCTGGTTATCTCCTAGATCCCTTGTAGTACCTATGTACCTTTATCTTTGATCTTAATTGA
This sequence comes from Lygodium microphyllum, assembly GCF_053477565.2. Lineage (NCBI taxonomy): Eukaryota > Viridiplantae > Streptophyta > Polypodiopsida > Schizaeales > Lygodiaceae > Lygodium > Lygodium microphyllum. The sequence goes on along the minus strand of NC_141153.1, from coordinate 53,344,952 downwards.
TCAAGATTGTCTATCCCCTTGACCATGGATGGTCAAGATGGTTCTGATTAGAACAATCCCTACTCTGCCTTAAGTATAATCTTCTTAAGCCCTCTTAATAATGCTCATAGGCGCTTAAGCTTTTACCTATCCTTCTTGAAGTCACCAAGGACTTTGTCATGGGACTCATGGATCTTAGTCCCATTTGGTAGATTCCCAACAACTTTAATGCATGCAACGTAATGTCATGCCTTCATTTCAATGCTTACAATCCATGCGCTATTTTATGCCACACATGCGAAGGTACTTTCTATGCATGCAATCTTAACATTATCCTATATGTAATTATTTACACAATCAATAACCTTCTTAAATGGTCTAACTTTATGTGATCATTGTACGAATCTAACTGCACTTTAATCTTTTCTGCAGTTTATTACATGTACCTTAGAATCCATCTTGCGATATGGACATGCACTTTGTTTCGTTCAATGTCCTCTGAAATGTGTTTTAAGTAAGAACTTGTGCAAGGAACAATGCACTTTATGCAGGAATTCTTGCAAGACATTTTTGGTAACTTACAATGCAACTATCTAATCAATTTGACCTATTATGATGCCATCTTACAACTGAAATTATCTTGCCCGTTACATACATCACAACTAAGTTCACACCTGGGTTTGGAGTGATGCCGTGATTCCAGTGGTATTGATGCCTGATGAACCGTTCGCAGTTACGGTGCCGCCTTGTTTCGAACCTCCATCCATGCTTGCAGGGTTCTCGGCCATCTTTGTGGAACTACGCTCTGGGGCCATACTCGAAGACGCGTGTACTAGTGATAGAGTTCTCGCACTCTCCTATGTAAGATTCGCCGCCTCTCCTTGAGTGGAGAAAATAATGAAGGGGGACCAAAAATTCTTATTCTTCCTCTTCTCTTCTTCTCCTCTCTCTCTCTCTCTCTCTCTCTTCTTCTTCTTCTTCTTCCTCTCTCTCTCTCCCTTCTTCTTCTTCTTCTTCCTCTCTTCTTCTCCTTCTCTCTCTCCCTCTTCTTCTCTCTTCTTCTTCTTCTTCTTCTTCTTCTTCTTCTTTCCTCCTCCTCCTCCTCTCTCTCTCTTCTTCTTCTTCTTCTTCTTCTGCTCTTCTTCTCCTTCTCTCTCTCTCTCTCTCTCCCTCTTCTTCTTCTTTTCTTCTTCTTCTTCTCTCTCCCTCTTCTTCTTCTTTTCTTCTTCTTCTTCTCCTTCCCTCTTCTTCTTCTCCTCCTCCTCCTCCTTCTTCTTCTCTTCTTCTCCTCTCTCTCTCTTCTTCTTCTTCTTCTCTCTCTCTCTCTCTCTCTCTCTCTCTCTCTCTCTCTCTCTCTCTCTCCCCCCCCCCCCTCAACACTGATCACAGGAGGGAGGGGGGAGATTTTTTGATGACAGGGGGGGGGCGTGATAATGCAGGCCAGGGCAGGGGCTACTTTCGACGAGGGGAAGAGAGGGCGCTGTCCAGATGGAGGGGGGGTGTGCTGCGGTAGGCCACGAGGAGGGGGCTGCCTCCTTATATGGTGGGGGGAGGTGGTAAGAGGGGGGAGGGAGAAGACGACCATTAACGGCCGCCACCCCCTTCCACCTGGGAGGCTGCATGCCCCCTTCTCCCCCTTTACTCACTCTTTCTCTCTCTCCCCGCCATGCAGACGGCAAGGGGAGAGAGAGAGAGACAAAAAATTTGTGTTAATTTTAAAAATTTTAAGGGGGGTTCTCATGGGGGGAGGCACGGGGGTACAGGGAATATTACATCCTCTCGTCTTCTCGAGATGTCCACGTCTCGAGAAGACCTAGGGGTATTGTTGGATGAGAGTATTTTCGTCCATCCAGGTGGCATCCTCTTCTGGATAATCTTTCCACTGGATGAGGTATTCTCTCAAGGTCCTTGATCTCAAATGCCTCTCCCTAATTTCTAGGATTCTATTAGGTCATAGCGCAAGGACTCCTTGGCTAGGCATTACAATTTGCTGATCATCAAGTACATGATTCAGATTAGGTAGATACTTTTTCAATAGGCTAACGTGGAATACATTATGAATCTTTAGAGTTGCGGGCAGCTGTAGTCTGTAAGCATTAGGCCCTAGGCACTTGGTGATCTTATAAGGTCCACAATACCTCAGACTTAGCTTCTTGTACTCTCCCAAGGACAGTGAACTCTTTTTAGGGCGTACATCGATGAAGACCATATCACCTTCAACAAAGGATCTGTCTTTCTGTTTCAAGTCAGCGTAAGCCTTTTGTCTATCCTTGGCAGCTTGAATATCTTATCTTATTAATTTGATTTGATCATACATATCTTCCAGCATCTGTCTTGAAGCTTCTACCCTCAAGGTTGGATTTGAGAAGTTCAAAGGGGTACGACAATCATGCCCATACAATGCTTGGAAAGGGGTCATCTGAATACTCTGTTGGTAAGAAGCATTGTAGGCAAACTCAACCAGTGGTAAGTATTGAATCCACTTTTTGGGTTTGCGACAACAGTATGCCCTAAGCATATCTTCAATGACTTGATTGACTTGTTTTGTTTGACCATCAGTTTGGGGATGGTAAGCTATACTGAAATAGAGTTGAGTTCCAATAGCCTCAAAGATAGCCCTCTAGAAGTGTGATGTGAAGAGAGAGCCATGATCACTAATGATTCTTCTGGGTAACCCATGAAGTTTGAATATTTCCTAAATGAATAATCTTGCAATGTTTGAAGCTTTATAGTTCGTCTTGACAGGGATGAGATGTGCAACCTTGGTGAGCATATCTACTACAACCATAATAGAGTTATATCCTCCCTGAACTTGGGATAAGCCAACAATGAAGTCCATACTAATGAATTCCCATTTCATTTGGGGAATGTCAAGTGTTGAAATTTCCCAGGCATTTTAACATGTTCTGCCTTAATGCGTTGACAAGACAAACATTCCGTGACATATTTGAGTATGTCACCCTTGAGCCTTTCCCAATAATAGCTCTTTCTGACTGTATTAAGGGTCTTGGCATAACCAGGATGTCCTGAGCAAGGGGAGTCATGGGCTTCCCACAGTATCTTCTACTTGAGAGTTTGGCTTGCAGGGATACATAATCTTGTCCTAAAGTAGACAAGCCCACTACTGATGGAGAATTCTTGATACTTCGTCTTTAGCTTCGGGTCTTGATCCTTGATGGGGATCTCCCTTAGCATTTTCTGATAGACTGGGTCATGATATGCTTCTTCTTTTGCTAGCTCAAGAATCGGGTTGTTTGGCATTGATACCTTTGTGGCTAGAGACCTTGCTGTTGATGGATCTTGCAAAATAAGAGAATTTAGAAATGCCTTGCGACTGAGTGCATCGGCAACCACATTCTCTTTTCCAGGCCTATATTTGATTTCAAAATCGTATTCTTCCAGCACTTCGATCCATCGATGTTGCCTCATATTGAGCTCATTCTGAGTGAAAAATCCATTTAAGACTCTTATGGTCCGTTACTAAGGAAAATTTGTTACCTAGCAAGTAATGTCTCCAAAGTTTGAGAGCATGGATGACAGCCAACAGCTCCAGGTCATGTGTAGCATAATTCCTTTCATGGCTCTTCAATTTTCTTGATGAATATGCTATGGGGTGACCTTCTTGCATAAGTACACATCCTAAAGCAAGTGCGCTAGCATCAGTTACCACTTCAAACTCCTTACTAAGATCAGGAATTTTCAGGATGGGTGCTGATACTAAGCTTTGCTTTAGTTTGTCAAAGCTGGTTTGTTTAGCAGGTGACCATGCAATTGCTACTTGCTTCTTTAGTAGATCAGTTAGAGGTGCTGCAATTAAAGCATAATCTTTGATGAAAATTCTGTACCATCCTATCAACCCAAGAAAACTACGTATTTCTTTGACAGAAGTTGGTGTTGGCCATTCCACAACGTCTCTTACCTTAGCTAGATCTACTAAAATTCCTTCTGCTGATACAATGAATCCCAGATATTCAATCTGTCGCTTGAAAAATGCGCACTTCTTCTTCTTGGCATAAAGCTTGTGTGCTCTCATTGTTTCAAGAACAATGCGAAGTTGGGGTTCATGATCTTTTTCTTGTTTCGAGTAGATTAGGGTATCGTCAAAGAAGACGAGTACGAAGTCATAAAGATAGGGCCTAAAGATATCCTATATTAATATGTTGAAGGTAGCAGGAGCATTCGTCAACCTGAATGACATCACTAGGAATTTGAAGTGTCCATACCTTGTACTGAATGCCGTCTTCGGAATATCTTTTTCTTTGATCCTTATCTGATAATATCCAAATCTAAGATCTATCTTTGAGAAGATCTTCGCTCCTCCTTGAAGATGGTCAAGTAATTCATCTATTCTTGGAATGGGGTATTTATTTTTGATGGTTGCTTGATTCAACCCTCTGTAGTCAATGCATAGGTGAAGCGTTCCATCTTTCTTCTTTTGGAACAACACTGGAACTCCCCATGGTGAACTGTTAGGATGGATGTAGCCTTGATCTAACAATTGTTTGAGTTGCTCTTTTAGTTCGATAGCTTCCGGGATGGACATCTTATACGGCCTCTTTGTGATGACCGATGCAGCTCCTAGCACAAGTTTGATTTCGTGGTCGACTTCCCTTTGGGGAGGAAGTTCCGTCAGATCTTCACGGAATACGTTTGCGTATTCCTTTAGCCATGAAGGTTCTTCTCCAGATTCTTGATTCTGATCTAGCTTATTTAGTTTAATCAGATAGACAGGTAGACCCTTTTGAACACCTTTTATTATGCGTATTGCTTTTGCCAACTGTAATTTTGGCTTACTAGCCTCACCTTGAGTCGTGACTAGTTCCCCTTCAGAATTGCAGAAGGAGACTTGGCCCTTCCCACAGTGGATGTGGGCATCATTGGGTATTAGCCAATCCATTCCGAGTAAACATTCGTGGACACCTAGGTTCATTACCCTGAATCTCACAGAAGTTGGCTTCCCACCTAGTAGGAATTTCACCTTAGCAGTTTGCCTAGTACAAGTGAGCTCACGACCATTTGCTAATTCCACAAGTAAAGTAGGTGTATCTATTGTGGCTATCCCTAATCTTTTTGCACAGATTGGTGTAATGAAGGAATGTGTACTGCCACAGTCAATCAGGGTTTTGAAGCTTTTACCTTGATATTCTGATAGAGTTTGAATCACCGAATTGGCGATTCGGACCCTTCTTGTGAAGAGTGGCGTGAACCGTTGCCCTCTCAATGTTAGCATCCATGGACGGATCTTCTTCATCGTCTAGCTCCTTGTTGAAAACATTGGAGATTCTCCCTCTGGCCATAACGGTGGTTCCTTGGCCATGAGCGGCTCTATTTTGACCTTGGAATTGCCCTTGGCGATGTCCTCTGCCAAGCTTGGGACACTCCCTCCTGAAGTGTCCGGGCTCATTGCAATGGAAGCAACGTGGGTTGCGATCATTGCTTTGCATTGGAACAAAGTTGTTGACAGCATTGACTCTAGCTTTCTTCCTTTGGGCCTGGTTCTGACCATGTGCTCTCTTAGTCTAAGCCTTAGACATGCCCTTATTCTAATCTTTGTAAGGCCAAATCCTGTTGTTCCTTGGTCTGGTCTGTACCTCCTATATTATTGGAGTAGCTCGAATGAGTGCATCTTGTAGGTCTGTTGGGTGCATTGATTCCAATCGGGTGTTTATGGGTAGATTCAACCCAACACAAAATTTTGACACCTGTTGCGCCATATCCATTGGGGGTGCATACTTTAGGAGTGAAACGAACTTCGAATAATATGCTTCAAGGGATAATCCTAGCTGCTTCAAGTCATAGAACTCATTTATCTTTTGTGTACGGTAGGCAGGTGGCAGATACCTCCCTCGCACAGCTTCCTTAAGCTTATCCCAAGTGACTGTCCCTTCCGAGATCGCTTGGTCTCTGCACCACTGTTCCACCAAAGTCTCGCTTCGCCTGTAAGCTTAAGTTTGGCAAGCATGGCTTGGTTAGCAGGTGCAGTTCATGCTACCTCAAAATAGTCCTCCATGGACTCAATCCAGATGTTGGCATCGGCTTGAACAGTCCTTCCCTCGCCATCAAACTCGGGTGGCTTAATTTGTTTGAGAAGGAACTTCTTCTCTTGAGCCACAGCTGGACTTAGTGCAGGAGTCGGATTTGGAACCTGCGCTTGGGGTTGCGTCTAGACAATAATATTCTTTATGTTAACATCTTATCATACGGTCCCATATTACGTTAATACAACTAGCACAGCTTTTAGCCAAGTGATTTAATCACTTAACACCTCAGTTAACATTTATGATCAAGATAGATAATTGTAAAAAGTCTTATTTATTCATGAGGGCATAACCCTTTGAGTACATTTATTTTGGATAAGTAGGAAAGGCTGATTGATACATCAGTTTGGGGAAAATAGGATTGTGTTACAATTGGCTACAGGGATGGAATAATAATATAGAGTGGGGTCATGGATTTTCAAGAAACGGTAAGTCATAGGAAGCTTGGGGTATCCCTTCCTTTGATACCCGTTCTTCTCGTAGCGCCCTAACACTTTGATTCTGTCATCAGCAGAGATTACCCGGGTCACTTCTTCCTCATAGACATACTTGTTCTGCTTGACTTGCCGACCACTAACGTGCAAAGTTGCGTTTACATGAGCTTTGACAAAGATGAACAGCTTCACGATCTTTAAATCCTCCATCCATTTGATTTTCTTCAAGTTGGTTTGAAGGTACGCGAGTCGATGGGCTGCTATGTAGTATATTCCTGAGTCTCCCGTCCATCTCCGCTCCGCATACAAGGGCGTAGGATTATAGATGCGGTCCAGAATATCCATCATGCCAAGCCTCTGACGATAATTCGAAACGCACATTGCAATCACCATGTTACAATCTTGTAGCATCCCAAAAAAAGTATGGTTTGGTTCCACTATAAGCGCCTCTCTCCTCAACACATAGAAAATATTTCTTTTTTGAAATATGAATCATACCACTTGGTAGATGTCACCATACTATTTGTCCTTTTACAACAAGTGGAAGCCCCTTCAAAACTATTTCACAATGAGAAACCCCACATCTTTTCACAAAATTGGATTAAATGTGCACATCATCCACTCTCTTGTTGGTCCACCTCAAATCTATCTAGTTTAAAAAGGAGATTAACTTCTAATCTAAAAGGTCCTCTTTGAGTCCATATTTTTCCTAATTCAAAGGGAAGGAGGTGTTTAATAGAGGAGAGGAAGATGATGGTGATGGGAAAGGAGGGAGAGGTGGTGATGATGAGTCGAGATGGGGAGGGCGGGGGTGGTATTCATTATGGTGGCATGTATCATGACACCACCCCCTAGTAGCTTCTTCCCCTTGTCACCTTACATATATGTATGTGTGTATGTGTGTTTGGGGGATGTTCACATGAGCTTCAATTTTTTGCAATTTGGGAGCATTTGTGCACATGGAAGATGAGGGTCATGTTGAGTTGGAAAATTGTATTAAGAAAAAATGGGTGTATTACATTCTCTTTCCCTTAGAGAAATCAAGATTAAGATACATTCTCTTTGGATTTGTGTAAGTCTTATGTCAGTCTTCGACTGCTCTGATATCTCAACAAACTTCCTTGGTTTGGTCCTCCATATCTTCTAACATTTTCTTAGAAGCTTTGACCCTTAAGAGAAGAGCCAAAAAATTGAGAGGAGACAAACATGCTTGCCCATACAATGCTTAAAAGGGAGTCATCCCAATACTTTGTTGATAGGAAGTATTGTAAGCATACTTCACTAGAGGAAGGTATTCTATCCATTTCTTACCCATATAGTGCTTGAAAGGGAGTCATCCCACTATGTTGATAGGAAGGTATTCTATCCATTTCTTTGGCTCTTTATTGCAATAGGCCCTTCGAATATATTGGAGAACTTGATTAACTCTTCTAGTTAGATCATCTGTCTGAGGATGATAGATAATCATGAAATATAGTTGGGTGCCAATGGCTTGAAAGAGACATGCCTAAAATTTGGAAGTGAAAAGGACATCCTCTCTTTCCATGGGATAGTATAAATGTTCTACTTCAAAATAGTAAACTTAGTGTTCTCTGTGGTTCTTTATCTCAAGATACTCTAGGTCATTGGAAATTTTTAATGCTACTGTTTTGAGAATTAGATTATTAGGCATGGAGATTAAACTTGCCTTAAATTACAAGAGTAAATCTCTACTAAGGTCCAAGATGTCCAAGATTGGCCCACCCATAATCTCCTACTAAGTAGGCATTGGTGCCAAAGCTTTACTACATGGATACCATGTAAGGGTTTGAGATTATGGGTGGCATAGTTCTTCTCATAATGTTTGAGCTTGTAGGAAGAATAAGCCACCAGACAACCTTCTTGAGTAAGGATGCATCCTAGAGTAACTATGCTGGCATCCGTTTTATGACTTCAAAATTTGAGAGAATTTGGATAGCTTTAGGATGGGGGTAGTAGTGAGGTATTCTTTCAGCTTGTCAAAGCTTTCTTGCCCTTGTACAATCCATATTATATTCACCTACTTTTTGAATAGCTCAATGACAAATCATAATCTTTGATAAAATCATGTACCATCCTATGAGACATAAAAATCATCAGATTTCTTTTAATATTCTAGGGTGGGGCCAATCCTGAATAACTTGGAAATTAGAAGGGTCAATGCCATCCCTCCACTCGAGACAAAGCCAAAGTATTCTATTTTTCTTTAGAATAATGACTGATTGCTCTTCTTATGCATTCGGAGGGTCTTAAGAACAATTAAAAATGGCCTAGGTGATCCTTGTTTTTCTTTATATTCTTGCTTTGAACTCTTCAAGATCCTTTGTTTGTGGAGTGGAAGCTAGTAATGTTGCTTCCCTACAATGTTCATGTTGCCATGATGTATTTATGAACATGGACATTTGAACCAACTGTGTAGTTGTAGCTCATTGGTTCGACACCCTTAAATATCAGATTGATGAGCTTCCTAACCTCCTTAGTGAGTATTTAGGGTAAGATACCTTAAGAGAGCCCCATGCCTATGTTTCCATCATCATATCCTAGCACAATGGTTGATACAATATATATATCATGAACTTCCCTATTTTGTACAAGTGAGTAAATATGAAACATCTTCTTTCCTATGTAAATCTTTTGTACAAGTGGGTAAATATAACAAAATATAGTATTCCCTATCTAAATCTTTTGTGAAGCAAGTAAATATAAAATATATTCTCCTTTTAATTAGTATCAAAGCTAAGCATATTGATTATGTGGATCTTTAATACTTATGCTCAAAGGGATCCATTATTTTCTTGTGTGACAAGTTTATGAAAACCTTAAAAGATCTCTATTGATCACCAAGACACTAATAGAAAGACATTGGGACAATATGGGCTGTATTGTTTCATCAACTCAAGAAAATTGGCTTATTTGGAAAATAATTTAAACCTCATTTGGTGGATGGAAAAAGTGAAGCCTGTAAATACATTCTTGTTTAAAGAGCCTAGAATCAATTCCCTGCTTGCCATAAACATGCAAATTGTTGATCAAACCCATTACATGTACAAGCACATGATGAAGCTCCTTGCCCCCATAGGATAGCTCACCTAGGAAGATGCAAACACAACAATTATGCAATTAAAGGATCAATTGAGTAACTTAATCTCTACCAATTTCTTGAAGCTCACCAAGAACCTCCCTATATTAAAAGTTCACGGTCCCTAGTTTCCATGGTTGAATCCATGAAGTTGTATCTCCAGAAAAATAAAATTTCTCATGGTTAGGAGTGCTTGCAAATATGTCATTTGCAATAAACTGGGCTTCCTTTTCTAAATAGAAAGTGTATCAAGAAAGACATACCTAAAAGAATTTAGTATTTCAAGGTATCCCACCTCTAAATAATTCAATAGATCAATAGAGAAGAAGTTTCTTCTTAAACCTCATGAGTCTAACTAGGGAGATAGAAAAATAGAGACTAATCTTGAGACTTGGATAGAAAAAATTAAAACAACTTATCTGCCCATTGGGACTAGTGCAGCTAACCAAGCTAAGCAATGGGCTTCTTGAAGTCATCTCAACATTAGTGGTAGCCACCCTTCCACCCTCCAATGTACTCCTTAATCATCACCCACTAGAGTATGATCCAATGTACTCCTTAATCATCACCCACTAGAGTATGAGCTATCTTTAACTCCAAGAATATCAACCCATCTTAGCTCTAATTCTTCAATTGTAACACCTATCCCTCCTCTATTAGGAATTTCTCATTGATTGTCCCATCATTCCTTGTCTTTGACGTTAGCTACACAACAAGCTACCTTCGATGTGAAATGCCATGGGATTAGCACTTGTTTAGGAGGGGGACATAATAAATTATGCTCTATGAGCTCAACATGGGACCTGACACACCCTCATTATTTCAAGTGGTTTGACACACAAGATTTGCAAGATTATCTCTCACCTAGTCTATTCACATGTCTAGAACACAAGGAACTAATCTATAAAGCAATAGATTGATTCAAGGTGGTTGTATTGAGTGTACTCACCAATCCTTAACCCATTGTAGTCCAATGTGTTGACAAGAGTCACTCCACGATCCATGTGCATAGCCCTTCACTCAAAATCTTTCATCCGTTATCACCTACACAAGAGAGAAGTGTAGTAAGATTGATGGGGTCATCCATAGTTGGCACACACATAAATAGCTTGTTGCATTCTTCCTTTATATACTAGTTTTTAGGGTTATGGTTTTCACCTTCTCCTTGGGTACCATTTACAAGTCTCTTGATTGATCTTCCTAAAATTGCATGTAAATGGTACCCAACAATTTTACATAAGATATCTTACTAAATGCAATTTTTCACAACAATACCCAAGATTAATAGTACATTAGCTTCAAGTTAAAAAAAAAAAAGTATATTTTCAAAAATTTAGCCAACAATGTTGTGAACAATTTAGCCAACAATGTTAATCCTTACTTGTGCCATTAAGATATCTTATAATTTGTATAGGAGGGAGCTTGACTCTCAATTTTTCACAACAATACCCAAGATTAACAGTACATTAGCTTCAAGTTAAAAAAAAAAGTATATTTTCAAAAATTTTAGAGGCATGTTGCATATTGTGGTTAATAAGGAGTTGGGATACAAACACTATTAGGCCAAACATTGAAGCGATAGGCCAAGTGCAACGTTGATCTTTGTGACAATTAGCACTTAGCCTTACCAATGTGAAATCATCATGGATTTCAGCAAGGATACTCTCAACTTTGCCAAGCAAAGCATGCCATCAATGTCTTTAGCAAAACACAGTAATGATCCTAGAATGGGGGATAACACCCTACTCCAAGATCCACAAGAACAAAAAGAGATAAAACAAAAACAAAAATTTAACAAGCAAGGTTAGAATCCTAATAGTGACCTAAAGAAGTGGATCCCAAAGTTAAAAATCTCTAGTAAGGAAGCTATTGCACTTACAACTCAGTCTTGTAGATCTACTTACTAGGAATTAAGATCAAGGCATCAATGATATAGGACCAGAACTAGTAAGAAGTCACGATAGGTCCCAAATGCCCTATTGTATGCTTAAGGTTATTATGCTAGAAATAGTTGTTATGCATCATATGATGAATGCCGTTATAGGAAAGGGGACACATGATGATGTATTGTATGTCAATTCAGGTGTAACTAATCATATGATTAGTCATGCTAAATGGCTCGGAGAGATGAAAGATTTACAAAATCTACATTATATATAGATGGTGATAATTCATGCTACCTAATTTCACACATTGAAAAGGTTCCCATGAAGGCCAGACAAAGCGTCTGTCAAATGTATTACATGTGCCATCAAACTATTCTTATCTCACATGTCAACCACGAAGAAAAATGAATGCCATAACAACTTCAAGTGAATTAAAGCTACTGACTATGCAAGCAGAGACACCTCGTCAACAACCACTGACTTTTGCCACCACATAAACTAATGATTCCAAGGGTGAAGAAGAGAGGAGTATTCATGTGTATATATGGTTGTATTTATGAGTTATGGCCATTAGTTTCTCTCTCTTATGATTTTGGAGACCTATTAGTAGCTGTTAAGTGTGTTAGATTTATGTATTGTGTTTCTCCTACATATATTTGTATGTTGTGTTGAGTACTAGAGTTTTCTTGCAAAAGCTAAACCATTTGCATGTTACTCTCTCTTTTTCTATTGATATGGGTTGTATTTTCAAGTGTTACCGTTGCTAGATTTGGTATAGTTCTACTTTGACTTGTTCAATGATTATCTCTTCTTGTTTATCAAAAACCAAGTGAGAAAAATCAAGGTTTATCAGAACAACAACAATCAATGAAAATCCCATCTATATCAATTGGCACTAGCAATCACCAATAATCATTGCAAAAGACTAAAACTATTGATAAAACATGAAAATAGTCAAGATTCCATCATCAAGATCAAAGCCATTTGCAAATTATAACTACTAAGTATGCAATACTAGACCTAAAAAACCTCAAAACTATGCCCATTGTATAATAGACCATCGATCTTGGAGTGGTTAGATAGGTCCAGGCATATACACCTAGGACATCACTAGTCATTTAGATCCTCACATGGCCACTACCTTATTATATTTGGTTTGTTACACCTACCTACAACTAGCATAGTTATAGTGCTAGTCGATTAATATAGTCAGTTATACACTATTTGACTTAGTAGACTGCTTTCTTTATATTGTAACTTATCTATACATTGTGTATATTGTATTATGCGAGGAAAAAAGAAGAAAAACTAGTAAGAAATTTTTTTGTCCTCCATCTTTCTTTTTGTGTTCTTGAGCGAGCTTCCTCTTCTCTGTATTGTGTATGTTCAATACAATAGCTCAAGCAAGTTTCCCCACTATGTGTTTCATGATATGATATTAGAACAGTGCCACTAAGAGAGGCTAGTTTTGAAGGCTAAAGTGAAGGAGGAGCAAATATTCAAGAAACCAAGCAATCGGTAATAAGACGCTTTTCCCTTCTCTCTCTCTTTTCCTTGGATAGGTTATATTATAAATGAGAGAGAGATGGACAAGGCTCAGGTACTAAGGGTAGCAGACATGCTCCCTTCTTAGTTCATTCCATCAACACAATCAGAAGTCAACTATATACTTCACAGAAAAGATCAACATACCTAGATCTAATCATGGTTAAGCTAGTATGACTTAACCTCCTTATTCAACTAGGATAAACAACTGACCAAAGCCTATGAGCTTGAATCTCAACACTCCCCCTCATGCTCAAGTGGGATACTTCACTCCAAGTAGCTCTCTGAAATGCACAAACTTATCTTGCAACTTGGTCTTCTGTCCTCACATGGACCAAATCAATGTCACCTGCAATCACTTTTTCTTTGATAAAGTGATAGTGTACCTCAATGTGCTTAGTCCTATCATGATAGATATGATTACTAGCTAGGAGCACACTACTCATGTTGTCACAATAGAGTGTGACATGCCTGACTTCCTGCATGCCCAAATCATCAAGAAGCTTCATGAGCCATGCTGCCTCACATGCAGCTAGTGCAGCCAAGGGAAAATGCATATCCACTAGTAGATTTCCTGTCATAGATACTTCCTGCCCAATCAGCATCTACATATCGTGTAAGCTCCAAAGGCTTACCATGCTCATAGAGTAGACCATAATCTGATGTAGCCTTCACATATCTCAAGATCCTCCTCATTGTATCCAAGTGCGGCTTCACAGGCTTCTGCATGAACTAGCTAATCAGTCCAACTGAATAGCTAAGATCTGGTCTAGTAATGGTAAGGTAAATTAGACTACCCACCATTTGTCTTTACATAGTGACATTCTCAATCTCATGTCCAACATCTGCAAGTAACTTAACATTTTGTTCCCATGGAGTGCTCAATGCTTTGCAATCCAACATACCATGCTTGGTCAACATGTCTTGTGCATACTGCTTTTGCAACAACCAAGTACCATGAGGTGTAGAGACAACCTCAATCCCAAGGAAATATTTCTGTTTACCCAAATCTTTGACCTGAAATTCAACATGTAACATTTCCTTGATCTCTCCAATTCTTGTGACATCATCACATGTAATGATCAAGTAATCCACATAGATGACTAATATCACATAACCTGCCCTTGTATTCTTTGTGAATAGGCTATGATCATCCTTGCCCATAGTGAAACCAAGTTTTTGTAAGCATGCACTTATCTTAGCATTCCAAGCTCTAGGTGCTTGCTTCAACCCATATAATGCTTTCTTCAATCTACACACGTGTAGGAAAATCTGGATGTACATAGCCCTCGGGCTGATCCATGTATACTTTCTCAACCAAATCACCATTGAGAAAAGCATTCTTCACATCCATCTGCTACATACTCCATCCTTTAGATGCTACCAAAGAAATAGCTATCCTTACGGTTGCCATTTTAGCAATGGGACTGAGCTTCTCCTCATAATCAAGACCATATTGTTGTGCATACCCTTTTGCCATAAGGTCTTGCCTTGTATCTTCTTACAATGTGCCATCTGATTTGCACTTCACTTTGTATATCCATTTGCAACCAATATCCATTTTTCCTTTAGGAAAATCAACCAAATCCCAAGTGTCATTTTCAGCCAATGATGAATATTCCTCATCCATTGCCTTACGCCAATGATAATCCAAAATAGCTTCAAAAAACTTTGCGGGTTCCTTGAAACTAGTGACTTTTGCCATATATGCATAGTGCCTCACCGTATAACCACTGTATATAAGCCTATCCACAGGCTTCTTGACTCTGTACATAAGTCTCCCTACAACCATCATCATCATTCATCAAAGTGATCTTCTTCTCATGCCATGATTTCAGCTCATCAAATACTACATCTCTTGCGATTAATGTCTCATGAGTAGAAGGGCTGTAGCATTTGTACACTTTCCTATCTTGTGCATACCTAATAAAGATGGCCTTTTGTGCCTTTTTGGATCAAGCTTCTTTCTCTTTTCATCTGGAACATGTACATATGCCAAACATCCAAAGACCTTAAGATGGCTAATGTCCGGTGTCGTGATGCTATGCGGACACAATGTGAAAAAGCATGGAATGCATCATCATCCGACTTCTTATTAATCAAGAGAGTCAATGTGATCTGAGTCATTAGTATTAGTGTGAGCTGCATGGATTATCCAAAAATACTAGATTTTTGGATAATTTTAGCCTATTTTTGATATTATTTATTGTAAAAAAATATGAAAAAGTTAGAAAAGCTTCTAGATTAGGATGGCATGCAAAAAGCTAGTTGCTGAAACCAATTATGGATTTTTCATAAAAAAGACAGATTGACGAAATTGCGCGCGTCGCGATCGCTGTAAACAGGGTGAAAATTGCAGTTTGAACTAGAAGAGGAAGAAGAAGTGATTTGGGAGATCTGCGAGCAGGTGTCTAGAGGTTTTACCCCCCTTTCGGAGCCAACGGAGCCATTAGATTTGGGTTCCGAGCAGCAGAGAAGGAGCTGTAATTTTGATGCACATTTTGTTATATGAAGATGCTCCAAGAGATCTTGGAGATTGCTTCTGAGTAGTGCAAGGATTCCAGGTTCTTTTAATACATATTGATTCAGTTCATTGTGCTTTGTCTTTGTCGTGTTTGCCTCTTGTCTATTCTCTTTCTTCTCTTCCATCTCATATCTTTACTTCCTTCTACCTCTGATCCCTGATGGATTCGACCTTTCGATAAAAAACCCTCCGACACCGGCTTTATCCCATAAAGCCTCTCATGAGGAGTCACCTCATGTATACCTGTTGTTGGTATACGATTCATGACATACACTGTAGTCATTACAGCCTCTGCCCAATATGCATTTGGTAGGATTTTCTCATTCAACATGGCTCTTGCCAATTCCATGATCACCTTGTTTTTCCTTTCTGCCACACCATTTTGTTGTGGCGTTTACTTGCATGTCAATCGCCTTTTGATCCCATGAGCTGCCAAGAAGTGATCAAAGTCTTTAGAAACATATTCTCCACCACTATCAGATCTCAAGCATGAGATGTAACAAGCCAATTCTTTCTCCACATGTCACTTGAAGTCTTGAAAAGCATCCATGACATCACTCTTGTGCTTTAGCACATACAACCATGTGTACCTACTATAGTCATCTATGAATGAAACATAGTAATGTGATCCCCCAAGAGATGCATTCTGTGAGGGTCCCCATACATCAAAATGTACAAGCTGTAATGGTCTAGTAGTAGTTCTTTACATGCCTCATAAATGGAAGCCTTGATTGCTTCCCAAATTGACAAGACTAACATACATGTCCCAATTCCACATGCTTGAACTTACTATCTCCTTGCACTCGGTCATGCCAAATGCCTTCAAGATCTCCCATGCATACTTCTTCTGAGAGATGAAGATCTTTCCTGGCTCTTGCTAGACTTCAATACCCAAACAATAGTGCAACAAGCCCAAGTCTGTCATTTTAAACTCAGAACTCAAAGCCTTTCGAGTTTGGTTGATCATATCTTCATAGTCACCTGTAATCAGAAGGTCGTCCACATATAGGACAATCACTACAGACTTTTTACCATCCCTGTAAACATACAAGCTAGTATCTGAGACACATCTTTTGAAGTTTAGGTTTAAAAAGAACTTATCTATCCGCTGGTACCATGCTCTGGGGGCTTGTTTCAGCCCATACAATGCCTTCTTCAGCTTAGACACTTTGTTCTCAGAATGGGGGGCCTCAAAACCTGGTGGTTGAGCCACGTACACCTCCTCCTTGAGGTCACCATTTAAGAACGCCGACTTAACATCCATTTGGTACACTGGCCACTTCTTGTGGGCAGCCACTGCAAGTACCGTGCGAATAGTGGTCATTCTGGCAATTGGGGCAAATGACTCTTGAAAATCAAACCCTCCAACTTGTGAAAATACTTGGGCAACTAGTCTAGCTTTGTACTTTTCTAAGGTACCATTAGCCTTATACTTTACCTTCCAGATCCAGTTGGTGCCAATAACCTTCCGCTTTGCTGGTCGATCCACTAGCTCCCAAGTGTCATTCTTCATTATGCTATCATACTCCGCTTGCATAGTAGGCTTCCATGATGGATCTACAAGTGCTTCTTCCAAGTCAGTTGGCTCCTTTACTTCTCTCATAATCTCAACTATCAAGGCCATATTGACTATGTGAGTAGAAGCCCTCCTTTGCTCCTCTATTCTCTGAGACCTCCTTGGTCCATCTGCCTTCTCCTCAACAGATGCAGGCATAGGATTATTGTGGTCATAGAGCTGCTTCACCCAGCGTGGCAATGGCTTTTTTGGTGGGGTGATGTTACGTTGGTGAACTTTTCCTCATCATCTGAAGATGATGCTTCCTCCTCCTTAAGGATAGGGACAGCTCTCGAGACAGATTCATAGTGGACTACTTCTTCGCTTGATGATAAGGTGGAAGAACTTGCCTTCTCCTCCTCCACTGTATGCGGCTCCTCCTTGAACACCACATCACGGCTCGCGATGATCTTCTTTGCCTCTTGGTCATATAATTTGTAAGCCTTCTGCTCATCACTATAACCCAAGAAGATACATTTTCTACTTTTTGGTTTTAACTTGTTTCTCTTCTCATCTGGAACGCATGCATAACATTCACATCCAAAAATTTTGAAATGTGAGACAGATGGTTTCTTACCAGTGTAAGCCTCATGAGGTGTTTTTTCCTTGAGAGCCTTTGTGTAGCTCCGATTTAGAATGTAGACTGCAGTATTAACAGCTTCAGCCCAAAAATGGTTAGGCAATCCCTTGCCCTTTAGCATGCATCTTGCCATCTCCACAATAGTGCGATTCCTGCATTCCACAACACCATTTTGCTGAGGTATGTGAGGCGTCGTCAATTGACACTTGATCCCTTTGCTCTTGCAAAAGTCTTCAAACTCCTTTGAGTTGAAATCACCACCACCATCTGTTCTAAATTTCTTCACACTTTTCCCTGTTTCATTCTCAACAAGTTTTAGCCATTCTTTAAACTTACCAAAAGATTGAGCCTTATCACGAAGGAAGTACACCCACATCTTCCTACTGTAGTCGTCGACAATCAACATAAAATAAGAAGATCCTCCCAAGGCCTATGTAGGCATCTTACCACACAAGTCAGCATGTACCAACTCTAGAGGAGCCTGTGCTCTATTCTTGCTTTCTTGTGGAAATGCCTTTCTCTGTTGCTTGCCCATCATACAAGCTTCACATGGTTCCTTCAATTCAGTTATTGTAGGTAGGTGAGCAACCATACCTTGCTTTTGCATCTCCTTCAACACTGCAAATCCAATGTGTCCAAACCTTTCATGCCAAAGCTTACTTGTGCCCACTCCAGTGGTGGCTGTAAGAGCACTTAGCTCATACATGTTGTTCCTTCTTTCTCCTTTGCCAACAATTGTGCCAACATTATCAATAATTTCTGCACCTATCTTCTTGAACCTCACTTCATGACCAAGATCAGTTATGGCAGCAATTGATAACAGATTTCTCCTGATTTCGAGAATATACAACACATTTGAAAGCTTTTTGACTTCACCATTTGTAGCAACAAAATAAATAGTACCTATGCCCGCAGTAGGGCATTTAGCATCATTTCCAACCGTCACAGTGATGGATTCTTATAGAGGCTGCATAGAACTGTATAGACCTTTCTTGTTTGGGAGGCCCCACTATCCAACACCCATGAGTCAGTGGTAGATTCTTCTTGCGCCGAGGAGCACACTTCCTGAATGGTCGCCATGAATAATTCCAACTCTGCTTCAGCCGTATTAACTATCTCTTTCCCTTTACTTTTAAGGGTACCATTCTTTTCATCTCCCTTCTTGACACGACAATCTGCAATTGCATGTCCTTTCTTCTTGCAGTAGAAGCACTCTCCTTGAAACTTCTTCTTGCTATCCTTCTTCTTTTTGTCACCACCATTTTTGGTGGAGGAACCACTTTTTCCTTTTGCATTGGCAGAGAATGCAACATCTCCATTGTTGCTTCCTTCTCGGGCCTTCGGCCTCAACTCCTCCTCCATCAATAATGCACAAAACTCCTCAAAAGTCAAAGCTTGAGGTCTCACTTGACTATTAAGGGCAGTTACTAGTCCATTAAACTTTTGTGGACAAATCTGAAGACACCTCCGAGCTAGTTATTCACTAGTCTTTTGTATCCTAGCGCCAGCCATCTGGTCCCGTAGATTCTTAATTCGAGTGATGAATGCTTCAACCGTCTCTCCTTCAGCAAACTTCTCCGCTGCTAGTTGATTCTCCAAGTTTTGAATGCTTGTTTGGTTTCGTGTTTCATACTGACTCCTTAGTACATTCCAAGCCTCTGACACTTTGGTTGTATACTAAATCAAAGTCAGAACAATGTCAGAACAGCTTGTAACTAAGGCACACAATGCATCTGCATTCCTTCATTTCCAAGCTCGTAGAAGATCTGCATTCGGAGGAATCATCACACTAGAATTTGATGGGTCGGGGGTAGGCTGTGGTTCTGTGTCAATCCCCAGCATAGTCTCCAGAAGCTCATAAGAATCAAGAATAGTTGTAATTTTGAACTTCCACAAGGTGTAGTTTGTACCATCTAACTTTCCTTCACTGAAGGTTGGTGGACGAATCCTCAATGTTTGAATAGCCGGTACAGTAGCACCACCTCCTGCATCGCTTCTTGATGCGCCAGAACCACTTCCGGAAGTCAACATAGTTTCTCTTTACTGTTGAAGCCTTTGCCTCTTGCACACTCTCCGATCTCTAGAGCCCCCTAGGCTCTGATACCATGCAAAAAATTACACGGTGCAACGAACAGAATCTGATAAAGAGATAGAGAGTACACAATAGATAAGAGGAGAATCTGTAAATTCTTTAGCTCCAAACAACTGATACAAAGATGGCTCTGTCTACCCATGTGCTTCCATTGTGTGAAGCTTAGATGGAGATCTAGACAGAAGACAGGTGAAGAGCTTAAGGCTAGCTGGAACAACAACTCTGACTGGGTGAAAGATGAATGATAGATGGCTGTGAAGGGGTTTAGCTTTTATAGCCCGTGAAGGCCATTAGGTCGGCCTGACCGACCTACCATATGAGCGTCCACTAGTCGTCTAGGGAATATTCCATGGAATATTCCAGGGAATATTCCCTTTACCATCGGGCCGGGCGCAGCCAGGGGGGCCAGTGGGCCTCTTCTACGGCCCCTGGACCCCAAAATAGGGGCCCCTTTTAACTCCCTTACCCTGCAACTCGATGCAATGTGCCTCGAGTTGCTACCAGCTTAACCACTCCGTCTAACCCAAAGATTAGACCCATAATGGTCACTTTTTTGCCATGCGGTCACATAGACCTCATCTGATATACAAGTCAGGACTCAACCAATGTCCGGGCTCACATTTGGCTTCTCCTCATAATGGGGGCCTTACAACTTTGAGCACCATGGATCATTGGTGGCACCTAATGAGGGTGGGGCATTGATCATATCTAACAATGAATAGGTCTCCTATTGTTGCAATTCATGGTATGACTCCTAAAGAATGTCCTATAGGAAAGAAACCTGATATATCACACTTGAAAGTATTTGAATGTATTATAGATGTTCATGTGCCTGATGAGTTAAGGAAGAAATTGGACCCAAAGGTTAAAAAATGCATTCTCATTGAATACTCTACTGAGCATAAAGGATATCATTGTTGTAACCTTGTTAATGGTGAGTTTTGAGTAAGTAGGGATGTTGTCTTTAGTGAGATGAGCAGTTGGTATGCATGTATTAGAGATGTATTGGATGGTGTTGATGATCATGATAGTCATGTGCATATATAATAGCAGGAATCACAAATGACCAAAGACATCATCTGATAGTAGATCTACAACCAGTCCTTAGTCTGGAAGGCTAAGGAGTAGTGCCACATCTTCAAGTGCATCTTCTAGTGTGTAGGTAATGACAAAGGGAAGAAGAAAGTGTCAAATGGTACTAATGCATCTACTCGACATGCAGTTCTTGATGGTGATTCTAATGTCTTAGAGAGTTTGGATGATGAACTTGGTATTCCTTCAGCTAGGACACTAGGTATATAGAGAGCACATGGTAATGTAAAGAATCCATTGATCTAATGGTTTGTAGGTCCAGTAGGATGAGATACGCTATTAGAAGATTTGTTTTTGAGGGTTATATAGCTCACCATTATGCTTAAATGATAAAGGTAGTTAAGGATGTTGAGTCCAAATTTTTTGAGGAGGCTATTGGTCATACTCATTGGGATGTAGCAATGAATGAGGAGATGGCTACATTAGAGGCCAATAAGACTTGGGATCTAGTACTATTTCCTAAGGGCAAGAAAGCAATTAGTTGTAAGTGGATTGATAAAATAAAGCGTAATGGAGATGGTTTTATTAGTAGATATAAGGCTAGGCTGATTGCAAAAGGGCATGCAAAAATATATGGCATAGATTATAAAGAGAAATTTAGTCCAGTTGTTGCTAGAACGGCAACTGTCAAATATGTGATTGCTTTGGTAGTAGCCAAAGGTTAGATTTTATAGCAAATGGATGTGAAGAATGTCTTCTTGCATAATTAATTAGTATTGTTAGTTATACATTTTTTGACTTAGTAGGCTACTTTTCTTTATATTGTATCTTATCTATACTTTGTGTACCTTATGTGAGGAAAAAACAATAAAAATCAGCAAGAAAGTGTTTT
Organism: Lygodium microphyllum; assembly: GCF_053477565.2. Lineage (NCBI taxonomy): Eukaryota > Viridiplantae > Streptophyta > Polypodiopsida > Schizaeales > Lygodiaceae > Lygodium > Lygodium microphyllum. The sequence goes on along the minus strand of NC_141153.1, from coordinate 53,323,298 downwards.
GGCCTCCATAATTTCTCTTCTTCTGTTCTTGAGTGAGCTTCCTCTTGTGTGTATTGTGTATGCTTGGCATAGTAGCTCAAATAAGTCCCCCCCACCACGAGATTCATGATGAAAACTATTGGGTAGCATCTTTACCTTGTTTAGTCATAGCTATAATCACATGGAATTAGGCCATCTAAATGACAAAATAAAGGAAGAAGTTAAAACCCATTCATGTTCTTAGGAGGAGTAAAAATTTATCTTCACCAAGTACACCACCATAGTAAAGGAGTTGATAGCAACAGAAGTGTAAAAAGAAAGCACTATATGATTACATGACCCCTTGATCACATCCTTCAAGCTTAGACACTATACAAGAAGATCTAGATGATTTGGATTTCCTAGGCCGAATCCAAGGCCCCATTTTTGCAAAAATGATTCACACGATGGGCATAGTTGAAAAGGGTCAACAATTAGATTATGAATAATACCAAACAATATCACACAATCAAGCCCAATGAGTATGACTCTATCTACATTGCCACAATGCCATATTGACTACTTTCTTTAACTCAAACTTGACCACTCAAGGATCACATTATGCTAAATCCATACTTGGACCATCTTCTAATTGAGGAAGAGCTTCATGTAGCTAGTTAATTAGTGGGCTTAGATGACTTTCTTAAACAGAGTCTTGACCTATACCACACATATTGGCATGTGATTGCATGACATGGACAAGCGGGCCTTCCATTATTTTTCACATAAATAAATATTCATTCTTTAATATTTTATCTTATTCAAATTTAAAAAAGCACATTTTCCATGTATTGTTCCTTGCCTTCAAGTTAGGAACGAAACTTAAAATCAATCCTTGCATGTTGAAATGATCTATTTTTTGATGCATTATCATGGCTCAGATGGATTTATGTTATATGTTTGCCCTAAGATAGCACACGAATGGAGATCTTGGCATCTTAGGGACGTGTAGCACTGTTGCATTGCATTGTTTCCATACATACAAAAGTGAAAGGGCTATTTGCTACACTTACACATTATTTTTACTTAAATACTAATTGTGCCCAAATCATACAATATATGCACTTAACTTACAACCATCAATGCATATCAAATGCATTCATGTGAATGAGCATGTGAGGAAATACCAAGCCATATTAAGTTTGGGGTTGTAGTGGGATAAACATGAGTTTGAGAGGAGATAAAGTGATAGATTGTGTGATATATAGATGAGGATATGGGTCAAATCCCTAAACAATTAAGATCATTTGTTTTAAGAGATCACGACATTTAGTCAGGAGGTTTCTAAGTGACATTGATGTGGCATACTAGATGCCATTATGTGGAAAGGGCTCTTGCTTGAAGTTTGGGGCTGAAGATTAGTGATTGGACAATGTTCTAGGTTAATGAGAGGGTTTTCTAGCCATTCTTCCAATCATTCATGGCCATAGGGCTGTGGGGGTGGGTATTTGAGGTTTGATAGTGTATTGAGTGGTGTGATGGGCCCATTTTAAAGCCTAATAGGCAGTGCATTTGCAAATAGTCCTCTAGGATTCCCAATAGGACCTAAAACTTGATTTAGAGCATATGAATCTTCATTCAAAAGTAGAGGGAGAGAGTTGCTTAGGCAAGAATGAGAGAAAAGGCTAGAAATCTCTTGTATCCAAGAGAGTAGTATGAAGAATAGTTAAGAAAACATGTGGAGGTCTTTTGCAAATACTCCCTTGATCATACTAGTCCCATATATCTTAAAGTGAATGGTCTTACATCCCTTCATAGTAAGAATAGTCCTAGTGCATGTAAGAGTGGGAGTTTACCTCTAACACCTATAGCTAGGCACTTCACTCCTTCAAGGACTAGTTGTAGTGTGGACCAACTCCACCCAATGGTGCCACAAGTATTGTTACAGTTGTTTCAAATTCTATCCTCATATCTATAGTAATGATATAGTTGATGCTGACTCAAGCGATCCAAATAGCTACAGAGGCCCTATTGTCTCTAGGGTATCTGTTACCTATATTAAATGGAGATTGCACTGAAGATGCAGAATTGCATGTTAATGACTTCTAGAAGCTCATGTTTAACTTCCAAATGAATGAACGGGTACATCATATGATGTTCTTCAGTATGACCTTATAAGGGAATGCAACCTAGTGGTACTATTGCCCTATATCCAAGTCAACTAACCAATATGAAAGGGCTCTACACTAAATTTCATAGGGAATTTTCCTCTAAGAAGGGTGGGAAATATTGGCTGTGTATCCTTAATAACACTCACTAGGAGTTTAATGAAATTGTAAAAGCATATGCTCAAAAGCTACATGAGGTATTTTGGCACTTAGGTGCAACCACTCTACTAGCTCTTGCTAGTAGACTACACTTTTTCTTGAGAGGGTTGGACTTTACAATACAAGTACACTTGAATAACATTGCACTCAATAATATTGATACATGTATAATTACAGTAGTAGTAGAGGGGGTAGAGTCTAGAATCCAAGCTGCTTATGTGGCAAAACGGCAAGCCCTCTTGCTTTTTCTAGAGTCACACCAAATCTAGTGTTGATTGGTTATAATCCATTACCCACATTACTTAGTCATTCTATGGATCCAAGTTAGGGGCCCAATCAAGGGTTTTTGCAATTAACAGCCCCTAGGACATTACTTGATGAATCATCAATAGCCATAGTATTCATAAAGGGATGTATAATAAACAATTGTTCACTTCTATCATCATTGTTTCTGTTGTTATGGGATGCATAATTGCCTTGTTGCTTTTTCCCATTTCTAATTTCAATCTTCTTTTTGAGGAAATTTTAAAAAATGTGGCTTTTCTGACCACAATGCCAATAGTTTTTGTTATCAATAGAATTTTGTTGCCTGTTAGAATATGTAACTTGGTCTCTTTGACTCTCCCTTCATCAAGAATGTTCTCCTCTATTTTGCTATGTATCATAACTTTGACCATGACCACAACCTTGGCCTCTGCCCATGATCTCAACCTCTACTAGTAGAGTAAAACACTTATTTAGAATTTTTTTTTTGTTTTGAGAAAAAGAGGAATCCAAACCAGGTTCTTATCCTCAAGCATCAATATAGAAATTAAGTCTGGAAAATTAGGGATATCATCCCTTGTGTTCATAGATGACATGAAGCTCTTGCAAGTCTATCTAAGCATGCACGCACAACATGATTATCATCAACTACCACACTGATAGATCAAAAAGCTTCCACAATACTCTTGATCTTCAAGGTCCAATCGCCATGTTCTCTCTTTTCACTTGGTTCAACTATGACTTGAGCTATAACTTTCTAGCCTTTGTGTTTACTTCAAACAACCTTGCCAGATTCTTCCATACAATAGCGAGGAACTTTACTCTGTGTTTTCTCCCAATCCTAGCCTTTACTTGTTCTGGCAGTAGCATTTCATATGTAGGAACTTTGGGTGCTACTATCCAAACATCTTTGCCCTTTAAAAATTTTATCATCTTGAACTTTCACATAGAATAATTATTCTTATGAAGCTTCTCACTTATAATCTAGTTGAAGTTGTCAAATATTTTGATAAAACAAAATAACTTGCAAAAAACTGCAATTTGCAAGCAAGGTGATACTAGGTGCACCATAACTAAACACACAACCTTTTTCATTGATTACATATCAACAAATCACAATCTACAATCTATATGCAGATGGTTTTTGTGTCTGTAACCCAACAAATACCCGAAACCTTACAGATTTCAAATTTGTAGCATATGTACATGTAAATGATTGACACATCTAAAATTATAGTATACCCAAAAACTACCATCAAAGACCACTTGCAGTTCAAGAATAGAGACTGAAATAACCTTAGATGCCCAAAATGACAGTGAAAAAGCCCCAAATGGACATATATACACTATTCTTTCTACCCACCAAGTTTTAGTTCAATTAGAGACTCTAGGCGTGTAGTAGATGTTAGCTCATGTAGAGATCGAGATCTCAATAGGAACAAATGGGCTAGGCAATATGAAATGCTACTAATGTGAAAGAACGAGACACCTAAGGATCAACATTCCAAATCGTCCTTAAAATACATACCCAAACTAGCTTGCTGGAAGAGACCATGGAAATGAAAACAACATCAAGATCATGGCCATGGAAGAGCAGACCCGTAGCTCAAGTAAATATCATGATAAGGCAACTTGAAGAGTATAGCTTAGGTGAAGAAATTGAAAAAGGATCTATACATATTGCGAGAGAAGAAAGGAGACCTAATTCAATCTTTGACTACTTACAAGCGTACACCATTCAAAATACTAATTGAGTGTGGTAGTAATCATTCCTTTCTTACACCCAAAGAAATCAAGAGGTTGCATCTAGAATCCAAGAAAAGTGGGAAGGAAATTGCCTCAACTAAGACTATAGGGAAACTTCAATTCAAGTGAGGATAACCATTCAAGTAAAGTAGAATTTTGGATCCTATCATTGGGATGCTATTATTGCATTATGGTAATGAACTAGCTCAAGAAGAATAGAGCCCAGATTCTATGTGTCCAAGAGGAAGTGATCTTCTAAAATTTAGAAGAGAGTAGTGTAAAGTCATATAAAAAAATTGGTAACCAACTAACCAAGGCAAGTTGACTCAGAAAATGGTTAAGAAAAGGTCAACTAATCTACATGATCCAATTAAATCAAGTAAAAAAAACTAAAAGATATCTGTAGAAGAATTAAGCCAAATTTCCTCCAAACCATGAGCTTGACAATGAGATAGAGTTGATTCTTGGAGAGCTGAACTAATATATCCAAGTGACCATATAAGATGTCTGTGCCTGAGGCCACTTGAGCTTAACAAGCAAATATACTAACTAATAGATCAAGGATTCATCCACAGAAGTGATTCACCTTGAGACACACCTATTCATTTCTAGAAGAAGAATGATGGATATCTTAGACTCTGCATTGACTTCAAAGGACTAAATTAGGTGACAATCAAGAACAAGTATCTTGTACCTAGGATTGATGAACTTCTACATTACCTATACGGATTCAATGTCTTTTTTAAGATAGATCTAAGATTTGAAAATCACCAAATCCAAATCAGGGAAGAGTATATTCCAAGGGACACCTTTAGTACTACATATGGCAGTTAAATTTTTGGCCATGCCATTCGGATTGATTAATGCCCCACCAACATTCAACCAACTCATGCAATATATCTTCCAACCATTGCAAACACTCCATGAAACTTAGCTCTATTCCAATTGAGAAAATACACATTCTTTTTTGACAAAATTAAATACTTTGGATACACCATCTTTGCTGATAGAATCATGTTAGATCTTGCAAAGGTAAAGGACATCCGAGATTGGTTGATATCTAAGATAATAAAGGAAACTTGATGATTTTTGGGATTGATAGGATGGTATCAAATCTTCATTAAGGATTATTCCCTCATCATTACTACACATTTGACAAATCTCTTGGAGAACAACACTATGATCATATGGATTATCGATCACCAAGAAAGATTTGAAAATATTAAAGAAGGCATAATCACTATCCCAATGTTGAATATCTTTGACTTTAGCCAACCATTTGAGGTAATAATTTATGGAAGTGACCTAGCAATTGGAGGAGTACTAGTACAAGAAGGGTGACTTATACCCTCCACTCCAAGGAAATTGAAGCTGTATAAATCAAACTATGCTACTCATAACCTTGAGTTACTCATAGTAATCCATGCCTAAAATCATGGAGGAATTATTTATTAAGAAGAAGATTCACTTTAGTGATGGATCATACAAATCTTAAATGGATTTTCACCCAATTTGACTTGAACATGAGACTAAGATAGATATAGATACTACTAGATATGATTTTTGAAATCAAATACTGACCAAGAAAGGACAATATTGTTGCAGATGCCTTAAGTCAAAAAACTTTTCTTGACAATATTTTTGAGGCTCAAAGCTTAAGAACCATGCCCATACTTGATAATCATCCTTGAACTTGTACACCAAGCTATTTCTAAAGACAAGGAATATAAGGAGCTCATAACTAAAGTACTTCAAGGTGAAAGTTTAACAAGGAGAGAGCCAAGATTAAGGACTATCATACAAGAAATGCTTGTTTGTATTACCAAGATATCCTTTGTATTCCAAAATGACATAAAGTAAAAGCTAATTATGGAAGGCTCATGATTGCCCGATTACAAAAACTCAAGGTTTCACAACTCTCAATGCAATTTGTAAAAGCTATCATTGGCCCAGGATTGAAAGATATGTAACCCAATGCTTGACTTGTCAAAGATTCAAGGAAAAAAGAATAAAAATTCTTAGAGAATCACAATCCTTAGACATTCTACAAATGAAATGGGAATCCATAAGCGTGGAATTTATCATTGGATTGCCTACTATTGTTGGTGGGTATAATACCATCATGGTAGTGGTAGATAGGTTGACCAAGGTCACATATCTAATTATAGTGAAGACAACTTATAAGTCATATGATATTGCTGGAGTCTTCATCAAAGAAGCATTTAGATTACATGGACTACCAAAGAACATAGTTAGTGGATTGCGACTCCAAGTCTACCTCTAAGTTTTGAAGAATTATGCTTAGTATTGCATATCAATTACAAATGATCGCCAAATTGAGAGGGTGAACCAAACCATCAAAGGTATCATAAGGTCTTATTGTGGCAAAGAAATGAGATGGTGGATTGAGCATCTACCTCTTGTAGAATTTACTTAGAATATTACATATTAATAAATAATCAAAATGTCTCCATTTTAAGCCTTTTATGGGCACAAAAACCCTCCACCTTTAACTTTTCTTGGATCCAACTCTTATGATGGAAGGATCCAAGGCATTGCTTGAAGAGATGGACCAATAGATGCAAGCTACTTGACACAATATTAAAGTTACCCAAGATTGGCAAAACTCCTATGTTGGTCTTGAAAGGTCCACATGAATAATCAAGGAAGGTGACATGGTTTCCTTAAGGTTGAGACCCAAAAAGAGTTCACTACCCCTAGGAAAATACAAGAAGCTTAGTCCAAGGTATTGTGGACCTTACAAGGTGATCAAGATAATGGGAAAACAAGCCTACAAGATTAAATTTCCACCTCATATCAGAATCCATAATGTCTTCCACATGAGCCTACTCTAGCTTTATGTACCAAGCCCTAACATTGACTTGATGATAAACAAATAGTCATGTATGCCCAAGAAACTTTGAAATCCAACCTAAGAAGATCCTAGAGATAAGATGAAAACCTTAAAGGAGTCAAATCATGAGGGAACGCCTTTTGTAGTGGAAGAAATACCCTAAAGAGGAAGCCACTTGGGTGTGTGAGGCAACCCTAATGAATGAATGCCCCTATTTTTCTCGAGATAAGGACATCTCGATTTCTCTAGAGGGGGAGGGCAGGGGGGTAATGTCCCCATTACTTAGTCCATTATAATAAGTGTTGGGACCTAAAATGAGCTCGATATTGGATCTAAGACTCTAGCCCAGCGGGTCTCTATACTCAACCAAAATATCCCATGGCCTCGCAGTGCCTAGAGTATCCGAAGGCTATACACTAAACTAATTTCTAATTTAGACATTTGTGTTTGTATGGCTTGTAGTCCTATGGATAACCTTTCCTAAACTCCTCACAGGGAGTCCCTACACATATTGGTGTTATACACATTGCAAAACGGACATAGGGAGCACCCCTCAGCTAATTACCCTGGCTCCCCTAAGGCTCTCCTCCTACACTTCAAAGATTGGCCTTGAGAGATACACCGTGAATACATAAAGCACATACGATACATAATCCTTTATTTTAATCAATCATTCCAGGAGGTAAAAGATAATCCTCACTGAACACTCCTCAAAGGAAACGAATATCTAGCCCTACGGCTTGGGATACCTCACTCTTAGCATGGGACCATATTCATGAAGACAATTGTCATGCATCCACTAGGATGATATCATGTGTTGAATGCGATGCAACCATGAATGATTCATAGTGCTCAACCATTTTTATTCATTTAACACAACAATGTCACAATGTGAAACTATTTTTTTAAATGCTTTCATTCTAAGCATAATTGTTGCATTGCATAGGGTCAGCACTGAGTATGCTCGTGCTACTAAACCCTTTAATTCTCAAAACACACCTATTCTATATGCACCATGCATCAATTAAAATCATATTCAGCATGTAATCATCACTTATTACCCTCTTCTCTCCCTACCGTTTTAGGATTTGCATTCAGTAGTAGGTTTACAGATCGTTTTGATGTATTTTTCTTCATAAACAACAAGATAAACACTCACTTTAACATAAAGATAGGGCTAAACTGAGGCTAAACCTCATGCTTCAACCCTACCATACATCCACGGATAGATATATTATTTTTTTCCATTTTTCAAGTGCAAAAAGCATATTTTTTCAAAATTTTATCTATTTTTTCTATTTATTTATCAATACATACTAATATTTCCCATGACATGACTTGATTAGACTTGCTGATAATTGTTTACATCCCTCATTTCATCCCATGCGAACACCATTGACACATAAAAACCCCCAAAATCCATGATTTACCTTAAAACCACAATTTTACAAGTTTTGCATGTTTATAGAAAAATTAATAGATGACTGATTCTTATTGATTTTCTTAATGTTTCTTTTAATCCAGGTTGTTGAAAATCAAGAACAACCATTTCCAACCATTTGCAATCGAGATTTATCATAGAAATGATAAAATTTATCACTTACTCTTCATAAAATCATGCTTTATCTCACGCGTATCTCGTATTTAGAAGGCTAGTGATGCTCATTAGTAGCCTTGACTCTCCTCAAAACATCAATCTATGCTCCATTGCTTCTCAGTATCATCTCCCAATCGAAATCTCTCCAATCAGCCCACCTCCTTCTCTCATAGAATGATATATAAAAATAGGCACTAAGAGGAGAGACAGGGAGGAGAGAGAAAGACTAGATTATGAGATCTCAAACCGGGCAGCCATTTCATGCGAGATAACATGCGATTAGAAGTAAAAAAATTGAAGATTTCATTGCCATGATCAGTCTTTTGATTGTTCACAGTCCCCCAATACCCTCTCTCTCCAAAATGTTACAAAGAATGGCATCATTTTTGCTGATCACCATGGAAAAAATGCCCCCATTGCCCTCATAATTATCAAATTTTTGGGGGCCCAAGGCCCATGGCCATGACTTTTAAAATCTTGCTCAATTTTGATCTCCAAAGTGCTCGGCTTCCTGCTTCGTCCTCGCCCGGCAATCGATTTGTAATTCGAAAAATCATGTGTGTCCGACTTGAGGTCCCAAATGGTGGAGAAGTCATCTTGCTTTAATCTAGCACTCGAAAAAATTATGAAAAATTTGCAGCCACTACAAAGGTCAAAATTTGCACTCTCGTCTTCCATAGTCACTTAAAATTGCCGAATCCATGTCTTTTGCTTCCATCAGACTTTGAATTCCATATACAATCTAGATCATTTTGCTCTTTCCGACATGTCTTAGGCATTTAAATCCCTCAAAAAAAATAGAAAACTCTACAATCACTGCAAAGGTCGAAATTTGCACTCTCGTCTTCCATGGTCAATTAAAATCATTGAATCCGCGTCTTCGCTTCTGTTGGGCCTTGAATTCTACATAAAAGTTACACCATTTCACTTCTTTTCAGCATGCCTTGGGCATTTAAATCCCACTCTCATTGGCAACCACGGGATAGAGTGACTCAGTTCGTCGAATCCACGAAGTGATCTACACAAACAACAACCATAAAAAGCATCAAGTTGCCACAAAATAGAACACATAACAAAGAACAAACACAACTCTCACCCTAGCCCCTAATAAGATCAAGGCATGAAACCCACAAGGGATAGGCCTAGCATAATCTGTCAGAAATCAAGAATGAATTGCTAACCAACTGCTCCAACACAACTTGGTTAGAAAGAACCATCAAAGAAGTTTCCTAGGCGATGGCTTGAACTTCCTACCCAACATAGGTCAACTCGACCAAGAACTCCTTGTAGGCAAGGACTCTCATAGCATACATATATTTTCATTTTATGATATTTTCCCTTTGAGTTTCCATACTCAGGCATGTAAAAAGGAGGGACCTGAGCGTAGTGGCCCAAGGAGAATAGGGCATTAGCCTCAGGTCCTAAGTCGGTACCCGAGAACCTACCAAGCCCTTGCAAGGTGACACTTAAATCTTTTATTTCTTCTGTTCACTTTTCTCTCCAATCTTCCTCAGTATGTTTTCTAGCTCGACTATGACCTTTATCTTTTTAGGATGATCGGTTGTGATTCCCACCAAACTAACCACATGGCCCAATAACAACCCACAGGGCTCCCCAAAGAGGCACTTTGATGGATTAAGAGCAATGCAAAACTGTCTACAATGCTCAAAACATTTCCTTAAAATGATCGACTATCTATCCCTTATGGTGACTGCCCTTAGAGAATCGATGAAAACTGTTAACTCCTTTGGGGAGATGTCACCACCAAAAGTCTTATCAACTGTTTGTTGCCAAGAATTAGGTGCATTGCATAACCCAAAGGCCGTAACATGATACGCAAAGGTATCGAGGACAGTGATAAATGTCGTTTTCCTGAGGAGTCCACCTTATAGAATATGTAAGATACCATGTGAGTTCAAAAGAAAGGGTATTATATTTAGTAAAATTTATAGGATTATATTTACAAAAGGGTTTTTTAAATTACAATTTAAAAAAAATCCATAATTTTAGCAAAGTAAAAAGAGTCATTTTAAGACCTTATAGCATGTAAAGAAAGGGTATTTTTTAATATCCTTTGAACGCACGTTATATAGATGATTTATTATAGGTGTAATCCTCGAGGTTGTTTTCAGCTTATCTTCCTTTGCAATAGCCATTTGGTTGTATCTAGCAAAGCAATCCATAAATGAATAGGTTTTTCTACATGCTAATTGATCTAAAATTTGATAAATGAATGGTAATGGATACTAATCCTTTACCATATGCTTATTAAGTTCCTTGAAATCGATGCAAAGACGAATTTGATTATTATTATTATTCTCAATAATGATTGGTGAATAGCTCTCTTTGTGTTGTACCAAAATATCATGCTAACTTTCCTAATTTTGTCAACTCCTCGAATAGCCCATTCCTTAGTTTGAAAGGCATGTGCCTCACTTTTTGTCACATAGGGTGGCTACCTTCCTTTAGATAAATTGTATGAACAACCAGGATGGGAGGAATACCTCTTAGCAACTCATAATAACTCCAAGAAAAGATATCATGGAATTCTTGAATCAAGGTGACATAGTCCCCCCTTTCTTCCAAACTGAGCATGGACCCTAATTTAATTGGCCATGAATCATCCATCTTCCCAAGTTCCAACTCAATTACGTCCGTGTCTCTTGTCCTATCCTAAGCCTCTTTCAGTTCATTCAAAGTTACTTGACATATATCCTCTATGTACTGGACCCCTCTTTGGATTCATTACTTGATGATGTCTCACTAGTAGATGGATCCTCTTATGTATGTAACTTTGTAGATGATAAATGAAATCTCTCACTTTGAGGAGATTCAGGGTAGGTATCTACTACTACACGTTTGGCACCTCTACCAGTGTGTATATCAACCTAACAATCCACTTGTAAGATCCATGGCCTTCCTAGCAATACTTGATAGCTAGGCCGCCTTGTGAACTTGATAACCCTAAAGTCCAAAGTACATTCCACATTAGTAAGAGTCATGTGGACTTTAGTGATGCAACCTTCATGTTGCCTTAAACGGTCATCAGCCATTTTGAGACTCATGGAGGTATCTTTTTGGATTTCTAACCCTAGCCTCTCCATCAATTCGGAACTCATAATGTTGATAGAGGATCCCGTCTCTACAATAGCATGTTCCACTAATATGCCGTCAACATATGCTGCTATCCTTGTACAATGCTTTTCAGCATGCTCTAACCAATCATCTCCAACCCGTGCTATGCCTAAGGACTCCATGATATACCCAATGCATAGAATCTTCTTGAATTCCTTGCACACTTCTTGAGAAAGCTTAATCAGTCGTAGGAGATTTACTTCCAGCTTAACCTTGCACTTAGAACTTGCTAAATCAAATTCATGATAGTTAGAAATGTCTCTCTTCTCCCGCCAGACCATTATCTCCTTTGGTCGCTAAATAGGCTTTGGTGCCTCTTTCTTGGATTTTGCCTGCTTCTTTGGCAATTCCTTATTCTTCTTGGGGTCAACTTTACTATAGAGGTTTGCCTTCCATGTCAAGATTAAGGACTTGCGCCCCCTTGTCATCTTGCTTAGGATTTTCATTGATAGGTTTTACCTTGTCCTTGTCACCTTCGTTACCATTTTGACCTCTTGTAATGACCCATAGATTAGAATCTTTAGTGCCATTGACATGTATACTTCAATAAGGCTGACTCCACTGCCACTAGGAAACTCCACTACAATAGCCCTCCCTCTTTGCAGTATTTGTTTTAGTCCCTCATCTTGTTGGAGATTATTCCCTTGTGCTCGATGGTTGAGTGGACTTGGCTATTTACTTCCTTGTTGGAGAGAGCTAATCTTGCTCCAATAGGCACTAGCTAAGTGGCCATACTTTCTGCATATGTCACATTTAACATTTGGATATTTTCTAGGGAAATGGTGGCCACCACACCACTTACAACTGAATCTTGAGGGTGTACCCTTTTTGAGGCATTGACTCCCTATCAAATGTTTCTACTTCTTAAGGAAATTGACATCAATGGCTATTTGCCTGTATCGTTCGGTGATCATGTCAATATAGTGATTCATCATATCCTTAACTTTGCCAAGGACATTTGAGGCACTCGACTCATAGCTGCGATCGTCTACCTGTTGTTCCATTGGCCTAAGTGCTTGATTAGGAATTGGTTGTTGATTCCCTGGAACAACATTAGAATTTGTCAATTAGCTTCCAACATTTGGTGGGCCACTTGACTAGCCATAGGCGTGGTCACATTGGGAGGAGCTGGCAACATGACACATTTTGAATTATGTTGCCTCTTCCATTGGAAGTACTCATGGACGTCCCTTGATCTCTATTTGTCAATGCTAAACTATTTTCGACAGCTAGGCTCAAATTCTAGTTTTCCCTAGAGATATGGCGGCTTGTAATCACGACTATACCTCTCTGCTCGTGTAATAGCCATATCGATGCTGGCAAGAGTAATATTGCTCAATTGCACCTGGATGTTAAAGTCCAACCCATACAAAAAGTATTGTAGTTGAGCAGCAGCTGGAATGGGAATATAAGTCTATAACTTACGAAATACTTCCTTTAGTTTCTTGGCATAGCCTCGAACATTCTCGTGAGGTTCTTGGCATGTTACATTAAGAACACGTAGCCAATACTAACCTCTACTTTTAGGGGCAAACTCTCTTCAAAAAGCCACAAAAAATAGATCAATCGTAGTTATGGTTCTAGCCTCTAGGTTGTGGTACCATACTATAGCTCCTCCTTTTAGAGTCATATTGAAGAACATCATCATAGGTGTCCTTCATCTTGGATTCGACAATTGAACATTAACTTTTGGAACTCATTAATATGAAGTTCCACATCTTTATCTACAAACCCATTAAAAATGGGTAGAGGAAAACCCAAGATTGGCAAGTCGAGCAAGCGTTCCTACTGGGATTGCAATGGGTTGCGACATGATGACTGGATTTGCTAAAGGTCCTTGAACGATGGGAACTATTATCCCACTTGAAGTGGGATTACCAATTGGGAGAGGGGAAGTACTAGAACTTCCTCCTTCTCCTAATGGACTATTCATGGGGCTAGGGTTACTAAGACCCCTCCCTTGTAGGGATATCGGATCACTCCGTTGAGGAGAATATCTCCTAATAATGTTAGCTCATCGTAGCTCTTTCTTACTTCTAAAGGTTGGCTCAACACTCTTTTGGATCTATTTCATTGTCTTTTGGCATACACTAATAAACTGGTTCCTATCGACCAAGATTCGGATACTTCCACTTATCAGTGGCTCCCGGAAAACTCACCACCTATCGGGACCAAAAATGAGAACGACACTAGCTTTAAGGCTCTAGTCGAGTCTCTATACTCAAGCAAAACATCCCATGGCCTCGCAGCTAGGAGCATCCGGAGGCTATACACTGATCTAGCTTCTAATTTAGATATTTGTGTTTGTATGGCTCATAGACTAATGGATAACCTTTCCCAAACTCCTCATAGGGAGTCCCTACACATATTGATATTATACACCACATAAAATAGACACAGGGAGCACCCCTTGGCTAACTGCTATGGCCCCTCTACGACTGTTCTATACCTTAGGAATTGGCCTTGAGATGCACCATGAACACATAAAGCACACATGATACATAATCCTCTCTTTTAATCAATCGTTCCAGGAGATAAAAGATAATCCTCATTGAACACTCCTCAAAGAAAATGAATATCTAGTCTTACGACTTGGGATACCTCACTCTCAGCATGGGACAATGTTCACGAAGACAATTATCATGCATCTAGGATGATACCATGTGTTGAATGCGATGCAACCGTAAATGATTCATAGTGCTCAACCATTTTTATTCCTTTAACACAGCATTGTCACAATCCGAAATCATTTTTTTTCATGCTTTCATTCTAATCGTAATTGTTGCATTGCATAGGGTTAGCATCGAGTATGCTCGTGCTACTAAACCCTTTAATTCTCAAAACACATGTATCCTATATGCAACATGCATCGATTAAAATCATATTCAACATGTAATCAACACTTATTATCCCCTCCTCTCCTTACCGTTTAGCATTTGCATTCATTAGTAGGCTTAGAGAGCGTTTTGATGTATTTTTCTTCACTTACATTGATAAAATCACTTTAACATAAAGATAGGGCTAAATTGATGCTAAACCTCATGCTTCAATCCTACCATACATCCATGAACACATATATTATTTTTTTCCATTTTTCAAGTGCAAAAGCCTATTTTTTCAATAAATGATATATATTTTTATTTATTTATCAATAAATTTTGATATTTTTGATTTCCTATTATGAATTTATTAGACTTGCTAAGAATTATTTGTATCTCTCATTTCATCCCATGTGAACACCATTGACACATCAAAACCCCCAAAATCCATGATTTACCTTAAAACCACAAATTTACAGGTTTTGCATGTTAATATAAAAATCAATAGACGATTGATTCTTGTTGATTTTCTTAAAATTTCTCATAAATAAGATCATTGACAATCAAGAACAACCATTTCCAAGAATTTGCAACCGAGATTTATTATACAATGACGAAATTTATCACTTACTCATAAAACTGCACTTTATCTCACGTGTATCGCGTATTTGGAAGGCCATTGACCCTCATTAATAGTTGTTGACACTCCCCAAAACATAAATCTAGGCTCAATAACTTCTTAGTATCATCTCCCAATCAAAATCTCTCCAATCATCCCACCCCCTTCTCTCATAGAATGATACATAAAAACAGGCACTAAGAGGAGAGAGAGGGAGGAGAGAGAAAGGCAAGATTATGAGATCTCAAACCAGGTAGCCATATCACGCCAGAAAACATGTGATTGGAAGTGAAAAAATAAGAGATTTCATTGCCATGATTAGTCTTGTTGATTGTTCATAGTCTCCCAACACCCTCTCTCCAAATTGTTGCCAAGAATGCCGTCGTTTGCTGATTGCCATGGAAAAAATGCCCCTTCCTTCCCCCCCGCCCCTTGCCTTCATAATTGTAAATTTTTTGGGGGCCCAAGGCCCTCCCAAACAAAGTCCCATGGCCATGACTTTTAAAAATTTTCTCAATTTTGACCTCCAAAGTGCCTGGTCTCCTGCTTCGTCCCCATCCATCAACTGATTCACGATCCGAAAAATCCTGCGTGTTTAGCTTCAGGTCACGAATGACTGAGAAGTTGTGGTACTTCAATTTGACACTCAAAAAAATTATGGAAAATTTGCAACCACTGCAAAGGTTGAAATTTGCACTCTCGTCTTCCATGATCACTTAAAATCGTTGAATCCACATCTTTTGCTTCCGTTGAGCTTTGAATTCCACATAGAATTTACATCATTATGCTCCTTTCTGGCATATCTTGGGCATTTAAATCCCACTCTCAATAAGTAATGTGTGTACACATTTTTCTTAAGTAAAACAATATCTAGCAATGTGTATTTTTGAGGCAAGTTAATTAATATGAAATTCTTTTTGAAAAGTGATTTCATTAATGGAATGTGAATATTAGTCATATCCAAATATTTTTAATTATTAAACACAAACATACTAAGAAAAATTTAATCCATAATAAGATAGATATACACATTTTAAATTGAGATATTTTGCATTGGAGAAGAAAATAAAATACTAGCCAGATATGTATTTATCTCAAAAAATTAATCATTCTACCACTTTACATCACATATATTTGAGATCAAGAATGCATTAGGGGTAACACACAAAGAAAATAATTTAA
This sequence comes from Lygodium microphyllum, assembly GCF_053477565.2. Taxonomy (NCBI): domain Eukaryota; kingdom Viridiplantae; phylum Streptophyta; class Polypodiopsida; order Schizaeales; family Lygodiaceae; genus Lygodium; species Lygodium microphyllum. The sequence continues at coordinate 53,306,797 of NC_141153.1, read as the reverse complement.
AAGTGCTATTTGAATAAGGAAGAAACAAGGAAAATGGAAAATTATTTGGAAGATAAAAAAGAAATTATAATTTACTTTTCATATAAAAATAGAGAAGCCTAAAAACAAGAAAAAAAGGGCATTCTTTTTGGAAAGGACACACTCAACTTGGCAATAGGAAAAAGACATTTCCAAAAAATGAAAGGGAGAAGCAAAAAGCATATCAAACATATTCCTTTCTTTCTACTATATAAACCTTCCTCTTTGGGCAAGGAACCATGGATTCTCTTATTTTTTAATCATGACAAGCCCTTGGAGTGTCCTAACTCTTTCATTGAAAGGATTCCAAATCCAATATCCCCTTGAAGGATTGTTCATCATATTGATCACATCTCCAACACATTCTAATTGCATGATGACACCTTTTGATTTGTATCTCTCTCTTTTTTCCTTCCAAAATAACTAATGTTACATAGTTTTAAGTCTCTTTACACTGTCTCATACTCAAACTCACTATAAGCCATGTTTTTGTGTACAAGTCAAAGAAGCTCCCAAAAGATCCAAGCAATATCAACTTGAGCCATAAAAATTTGTGGAGCTTAGTATCGTCTCAATTTTCTTTTGGGTGACAACAAACTCAAGTTTTAAGGACCATTCACATGTGCTCGTAAAACTCGTGTTCCGAGGACTATTTTCTCTGGCTCTTAAGGGATGTAAAGAAGTTGTGCAAGGTTTAGCCAATATTAAAGAGATTGCCAACGCTAAAGTTAAACCTGAACACAAAGCATGCCCTAAAGATATCCTCAAATCCATGCAACCCAAAGAGATGATTATTACACACCAATTCGAGTTACAGTCATATCCCACAATACTATGGATGGCTGGGTGATGATAATGATGTTTGGCATAAAAATTAAGAGATAATCATAAAATTTTTAAGTTATTCTCATAATTTCATAATTTTCTTTATTATTCTATTTGATTATGCATATTATTTCATGATAATTAAGTTAATGACCTTAGGATAGTTAGAAAAATACATAGGATGAGCCTTTTTCCTTCATAGAATTATATGTGGCTATAAATTACTTAAAGGAAGTTAAAATACAAACACATAGGATGAGTCTTTTTGCTTAATAAAAGTATATGTGACTATAAATCACTTGAAAAGAAGTTGGAATATGTTGAAATACCTTAGAATATATTTTTTAAAAATAAAAGAACATGGGATTAAAAACAATAGTTTCTATGCATCGCATATATGATAAAGTGTTCTAAAGATAATGTTTCCATGTTTATGAATATTCTTGTTTTTTAGGAGTATTGGAATATGCATCTTATGGTTTTGTACTTGTAACAATTGGATGAATTGTGGATTATGATGGTGTAGGATATCGAATACCCAACCCAATGCTCCCTAGCATTTTGTGAAGTGCTAAAGAACTCACTTGAGAGTGTGCTCCCAAGGGAGGTCGGTATTTTTACTTTTTTGCTTACCCAAGAATCTAAGAGAACAAATGGCCAAGTGATAAATGCCCCTATTATGTAGGATATCTCTAGATGCTTAGGAAAGCTTAGTGGAGCGCTTAGCTAATAAATTCATTATTGTCCACCAAAGGAGTGTGATCATATATAGCCTAATATTATGGAATTGGAAGGTCTTATCGTCCTAGATTTGATAGTTTCTTGTCTATAAAGAGACATATTTATACCATTATATTACTCATTAGTGTGATGATTTTGTTATTTTATGATGAAATAAAATATTGATTTTTTTGATTTGTTTGTCATGTACTAAAGATTGAGTTTAACAAACCCTATTTAATAGGATCATAACAGAAAGTCACTTTTATATGTCAAAACTAGGTGATAATATGTTTGCCTAATTAGAAAACTAAAGCAAACCCAATCAAGAAAAGTGGGAGGCTTTGGTCCTAATGATAGAATGCTTACAACTGGGTGGACATGTCATGTAACTTTCCAACACTAGATAGAGCTATTTAGTTCATAACCCTCCAAAATTGATAGGATGAGCTATCAGGTTTAGCATTGGTTTAGGAAGCTAAAGCTGAAATTTTACTTTATGTGTAATGGGATTGAGTTACACTCTTTTGCATCTCTCACTCTCCTTGAATTAAGTATAGTGTTAACCCTACTCTCACCTTTGATTGATTACAAAGTGATCTTTCTTAGATGGGTGCTAGATTGCTACTAGGGGTGACTAGTCCATGCTTCCTCTATATTAGAGCTAGGATTCCCATATCCAAATAAGTTCGACATTTCCTATGGAAAGATTGGGTGGTGTGGTGCATGGATACAAATTTTAGTCGACTACTAGAGGACTCTTGTGAGCCTATTGGAGGAGGCACCTCATAGTCTCTATGAGATCAATGTCAAGATCATTAGGCATGCCCTTATTTTTTCAAGGGTTTCACATACTAAAGCCCATAATTATATCTCATCTAGCCTACTCACACATGTAAGCACACAAATTAACCTACCAATGATAGTTTGATTTGAGAAAAATGTATTGAGCATGTTTACCAATACTTTAACATATTGTAGACACAAAATGTGTTGATAAGCATATCTTTATGATCCACCTATATGGCTCTTTGCTAATAATCTTGCTTTTGTGATTGCTATGAAGATAGAAGTTGCACAATATGAGCTTAAGTAGATGAAGAGAAGAAGAGAACTTCACGTTAACATGTCATCCCTCACTTTGTCCTATCCTCTACCTCACATACTCACTCTCATATACTCAACTCACCAAAGAAGATGGGATAGGGAAGAAGAGAGGAGATTTCAAAGAGCTTTACAACACCATGTCCCTCACTCCATACACTCTCTTATACTCCCTCTTCCTCACTCATATACATAGGCAATAGAGTGGCAAGAAGATAGAGAGAAAAAGATTGCACACACATGAATAGACTCTTTTATTCTTTTTTATCCTTTTTATATATGATTTTTAGGGTTAGGGTTTCCACCTTGTCCTTAGGAATCCAACCCACTTTTGTGGTCACATGACTAGTCTTCTCTCATTGGCATACACCTAAACCTTACTCTTAACATGATAATTAAATTGTGCATATTCTAGCCTTATGATGCCACTCAAAATGTGTGTATAATTTGCATGAGAGGGATCAGTCTCTTAGTAAAATATCAAAGATGATTGATACAATAGTTCCAAAAGTTCTATTTTGAAAAATTTGGAGGCCTTTTGTACTTTGTGGTTAATAATGAGTTAAAGTCTAGAGCTCATCAAAGGTATTATCATACTACTAATATACCTCTTTGGCAAGGAGAAGAGGACTATGATATGCAAAAGGAGCTACTAGGAAGGAAGGTTGATATTTTCTTTTCCTAGCTCATGGAAGCTTGTTTGAAGGTGAGGAGAGAGTGGAAGAGATTGGTTGTCAAGATTGTGGGAGAGAAGGAAGGAGTCTCACTTGTAGCTTTCTTGCTTGCATAATGGGGGAATACACACAGAGGTGGAGGCTGAAAACAGTTTTCCTCTTCTTAGTTGTGTAAGCCAAAAGAACTCTCATACAAAGAAATAGAAGAACCCTATATATGGGTCTCAAACCAAAGACAACTAACTAAGGTGGCATACTAACTGAGCCACGAACTAGAGTAGATAAGGATAGCTGTCATCTAGCTATTATTCATGGGCGGTGTACCAACCGCATCTACAACTGACAAGTCGGTGACATAAATGCACAACGGTCACCCTGTCATATCACGAGTGGAGCTCTATATCTCAACACTCCCCCTCGAGCTCAATCCCAATTCCTGCACACCAAGCAGGTCTCTAAACTTGCGCAGCTTCTCTGCGCCCAATGCCTTCGTAAATATGTGAGCTACCTGATCCTCTGTGCTGACATAAACTAGATCAATAAGACCTAGTAAAACCCTCTCTCGCACATAGTGATAATGCACCTCAATGTGCTTTGTTCTAGCATGATAGACTGGGTTATTTGCCAAGTGTATACTGCTCATGTTGTCACAATAAATGACAACTGGCCCATCTGTAGGTTGATGCATATCATAAAGTAGCTTATGCAACCAAGCTACCTCACATGCAGCCATTGCTGCACCCTTGTACTCAGCCTCTGTGCTCGACAAGGCAACTGTAGGCTGTTTCTTGCTGCTCCAAGTGACTGCAGCACTCCCAAAAGAGAACACATATCCACTGGTAGATCGTCTATCAGAAATACTACCAGCCCAATCAGCATCAGTGTATCCATGCAGCTGTATCTGAACCCCAGTCTCATAAAATAGTCCATACTGCAATGTGGACTTCAGATACATGAGTATGCGTCTAGCCGCATCCAAATGCGGTTTCCTTGGAGCCTGCATAAACTGACTTACCAGTCCAACAGCATAGCTCAAATCTGGCCTGGTAATAGTCATATAAATCAAGCTTCCTACTATGCGTCTGTACATAGTAGGGTCTTCCAGAAGCTCACCTGCATCTGCGCTCAGCTTCACATTCTGCTCCAAAGGAACTGAAATAGGCTTACAGCCTGTCATCCCATATTTGGACAGCATGTCCAATCCATACTGCCTTTGCAAGAGCTGTATCCCACTTGGTGATCTAATCACCTCAATGCCCAAGAAATAACGCAGCTCTCCCAAATCCTTCATCTCAAACTTCTGCTTCAATAGCATTTTCACATGAAGGATATCTTCATCACTGTCACCTGTCATAATCAAATCATCAACATAAATGACAAGTAGCATAATAGCTTTCTCTGTTTTTCTCACATAAAGTGAGAAATCTGCCTTGGAAATCTGAAAGCCAATAGTGACAACATACTGTCCTATCTTGTCAGACCATGCTCTAGGTGCTTGCTTCAATCCATACAAGGCTTTCTTCAACCTGCAAACAAATTCAGGATGAACAGCATGCACATAACCTGGTGGCTGCTCCATATAGACCTCTTCTTGCAAATCACCATGCAAGAAGGCATTCTTTACATCCATGTGATGTAAAGACCATCCCTTTGATGCAGCCATAGCAATGACTGCTCTTACGGTTGCCATCCTTGCAACCGGACTGAATGTTTCTTCATAGTCAATGCCATATGTTTGTGCATACCCCTTGACTACTAATCTTGCCTTGTATCTGTTCACAGAACCATCTGCATTGTGCTTCACCTTATAAACCCACTTACAGCCAATTGCATTCTTACCTTTAGGCAAAGGTACCAATTCCCATGTAGCATTTGCTTCCAAGACATCCATTTCTTCATCCATGGCTTTCTCCCAATTTTCTTTTCCCATGGCTTGCTCAAAAGAAGTGGGTTCTGGTTCCTGTATCACTTTGACCATATATGCATAGTGAATGGCTGTAAATCCATCATATTTCAGCCTATCCACAGGATACCTAGCTCTCGTAGACCTGCACAAAGTAGGTTCACTCCCAGGTGCTCTCAAAACATCCCTGGTCTTCCTTACTCCAGGTGTAACAATAGAAAGAATACCCAACTCATCATCAATGCTCTGTTTTGAGCCACTGGATTCACCATCCACATAAGAGTGACCTGCATTCACATCAAACATGGGCTGATCTACCTTCTCTTTTCCTTTTCGTGATACCTGCATACCACTATTTGCACTGCCTTCAGAAGATTCTCCTGATCTCAATCTGCCTGTCCATGGCGAAGAATGTGAACCACTGCTAGAAGACGTTCCAGGTCCACTAATATTTTGTGACTGCTGCTGTGAATTCTGTGCAGCATTACCATTTTGTGCATCTACATCATCAATCACATTTACTGGTTTATACCAGCTACTCATCTCATCAAAAACAACATCTCTGCTCACTGTAAACTTACGAGTAGAAGGGTTATAACATCTATACCCTTTCTGTTGTTGCAGAGAGTAACCAATAAAGATGCACTTCTCAGCTTTTGGATCCAACTTGGATCTCAACTCATCTGGCACATGTACATAGGCAATGCAACAAAAAATTTTCAAATGAGAAATATCTAGTTTCCTACCAGTATACCTCTCCTCTGGAGTCATCCCATGTATTGCTGCAGTGGGAGTCCTGTTCATTATGTAGACTGCTGTAGCAACTGCTTCAGCCCAATAAAAATCTGGCAGGTCTTTTTCATTGAGCATGGCACGAGATACCTCTCCAATATGCCTGTTTTTTCTTTCTGCAATTCCATTTTGCTGTGGGGTATGACTGCATGAATATTGCTGCTTTATGCCATGCTCCTGCAAGAATCTTGCAAACTCATTTGAGAGGTACTCTCCCCCTCCATCTGACCTTAGGCATTTTATTTGCAGGCCTGTTTCTTTTTCAACCATAGCTTTAAGAGTTTTGAAATGCCCAAAAACCTCACTTTTCTTTTTCATAAAATGCACCCAAACTTTTCTGCTATAGTCATCAATAAAAGTAACAAAATAATGACAGCCTCCAAGAGATGCAGCTTTAGTGGTCCACACATCAGAGTGGATTAATTCCAATGGCTTCTTACTCTCTTGAACATGTCTAGGAAATGGTTTCCTTGCCTGTTTTCCAAACTGATAGGCTTCACATACCTTATGCATTTCTACAACCTTGAATTTAGGCAATCCTGCAACAATGTTTTGGGCCTGCATTGATTTAAGTCGCTGTACATTAACATGACCAATGCGTTTATGCCAGATATCAATATCTGCAACTACACCGGTCCCATGTGCAAACATTGCTGCACTCAATTCAGGCATGTCTGCATCCAATGTAAACATTCTGCCCTTCTTTTTTCCTTTTGCTATCAAGCGACCTTTATTTTTCATATCCTCAACAAAGCATCCATGAGGATTAAATCTGACCTGCAAGCCCTGCTCAACCATTTGACCAACAGAAACCAGATTCTTGGTGATATTCAGGACATGAAATACATCGGACAGGTATTTCTTTTTCCCATCCTGCATAGACAAAGGAATTTTTCCAATCTGCACAATAGGATGTGCAGTATCATTACCAGTCTCCACAAATCCTGGTTTTTCCATTTTCCTTGCATCCTCCATCCATTCTGCATGACCTGTCATGTGGTTTGATGCACCTGAGTCAACATATCATACATCGTTGCTTTCTTCTGCACTTGTCACAGAATTGTTCATGTGCTGCACCATAAACAAATGCTCATTTCTGTCATCACCCTGTCTACTAGAAGATGCATAATTTCCTTGTTGCAGTTTTCCATTCATGATGTCATTCTGCTTTTTATAGCAGTCTTTAGCCATATGACCCATTTTACCACAGTAGTAGCATTCAACATTACTGTTTGCATTTTGGCCTCTTTGCCATCCACCACGACCTCTTTGGCTCCCCCTGCCTCTAGAGCTACCACGTCCTCCTCCATAGGACTGGTTTTCTTGAGTTTGCTGCATATTCTGATTTCTACCACGGCCTCCAAATCGGCCTCCTCTACCTCTGCCTCTACCTCTTCCAGCATTTGAGTAGAAGACAGCTTCTTTTGAAGTTCCTCCTGAAGAGGATGCACCACCATTTCTCTGCTCCTCAGAAATTAGAAGAGCAATCAACTCCTCAAAATCAGGAAATCTTTCACGAACTGAAATGGATGTCCGAAACTGTGCATAATACTTTCCTAGACCATTCAAGGTCACAGAAACTAAATCATCATCTTCCACTGGCGACCCAATGGAAGCAAGTGCATCTGCAATCTTCTTCACCTTCATGTGGTAGTCATTGATGCTCATATTTTCTCTTTGCACATTATGCAACTCTTGCTTGAGCTGCATTTTCCTGGCTTGCGTATTTGTGCTATACATTTTTGACAAAGTATCCCATGCCTCCTTTGGCGTACTTGCATCCTGAATATGCACAATCATAGAGTCTGAAATACTGATAGACAGCCAGTACATAACTTTCCTGGCTCTCTCATGCCATGCTTTAAATGCCTGCATTTGCTGTTGATTGGGAACATCAGGAAGAACTGGTTCTTCTTCATTTCCTGCAACAAATTCCCAATATCCTTTTCCCATAAGGAAATTCGTCATTCTAAACTTCCATGCTTGGAAGTTGTTCTTGTCAAGCTTTTCAGTGACAATCTGTGAAAGAGAGTCAGACGCCATTACAGAACACTGTAAAAAATTCTGTCACTGCAAAGAACACAACTTCAGCCTCACAAGGGCTAATCTGCAAAACTGACGAAAGTGGTATATGACCACACAGTCACTTCCTAGTGACGCTTTTGCATCAATAGGCAACAGGGATGATTCTGTGACTCCCAATGTCTCTGCGCACAGGTATACGATGCAATTTCTACAGTAACTTTTCACCAACCTGTAGAACAGTGGTCGCACAGCATAAAACTGGGCCTTTTCCTGAGTGCGTGCAGAAAACTTCCGCCTCCAAAACAGGCCCCGAAATGGCCTCAAATAAAAAAAACAGGGTCGCCAAGGGCTAAAGCCCTATCTCGTAGCATATACTGCCCTCTTGCTTCACCACGAAGGGCGTCTCAACTTGAGACAATGCACTCTTGCAATTTCCGGCTGTGCTACCTGCAGAGATCTGCTCCCAAAACAGAAAATGAAAGCAACACTGCTCCTCTTACCAGAACACCGCGAGCTTGGCTTGCTTTCTTGAGCTCCTTACCACGAACAAGGCTCTGATACCATGTCAAGATTGTGGGAGAGAAGGAAGGAGTCTCACTTGTAGCTTTCTTGCTTGCACAATGGGGGAATACACACAGAGGTGGAGGCTGAAAACAGTTTTCCTCTTCTTAGTTGTGTAAGCCAAAAGAACTCTCATACAAAGAAATAGAAGAACCCTATATATGGGTCTCAAACCAAAGACAACTAACTAAGGTGGCATACTAACTGAGCCACGAACTAGAGTAGATAAGGATAGCTGTCATCTAGCTATTATTCATGGGCGGTGTACCAACCGCATCTACAACTGACAAGTCGGTGACATAAATGCACAATGGTCACCCTGGCATATCACGAGTGGAGCTCGATATCTCAACATTGGTAAACCTTGAGGTTAAGGAAAAGAAGAGAGACATGGTGAGAATTCTAAGTATGGAATAATTGCCAAACAATTTCATGAATACACACTATAATGATAATGATATTCGAAAGCCCTACATAGATGGGGGAGCACAAGTATGTGCAATAACACAAGCTTTTGTAGAGAGAGGTCAACCTTTATGATTTCCCACTGAAAACCGACTATCAATCAATACTAGACGGTTTCTGATCATTCCCTTTAGTCTTAGATAGGATATGGCTTAGAAAAGCAAGAGCTATACAAGACTAATGAAAAGAGATCATTACAATCTATAATTGATGAGGCTTCTGCAAGAAATTTGACATGACCACAAGGAAGCCAATAGAGAACGATATTAGAGAGGAAGAGGAGAGTGAAGAGGGCACCACAACAACTTAGAACATGAGGAAGAGGAAGATGAAGAGTCAAAATTGAATCAAATCTTGACAAAGAAATCTCACATTGGGAATCAAAGGAGAGGAAGAGATAAAGGAAGAAAGGAAGAAAGGAAGGGGATTTTGACTTTGAGTGGAAGTAAAGGGACAGAGATATAGAGTGTCATGACTTTAAATACTTTAGAGGAATAGAAAGAAAATGGGGTAGTTCTTGAATCTAGAAAAGAGGAAGAGAGAGTGTGTTAGAGACTAAGAGTGTCTCTTTTGAGAAGGATTTTAAGGAACCACACAAGGGGATGGGCTCTAAGTTTGAACCCTTAGGGGTAGAGTTGTCTGAGGGCTATGAAAAATTAAGAAGGGGATTGAAAATCTCCTCAATGGAACACAAAAGAAGCCAAAAAAAAGAGGAGATACACTCGAGAATGTTACCTACCCTTTGAGAGGAATTTTAATAGGGATGTGTCTAAGTATGAATCTCTTGATGTAAAAGCAAAAGTGGAATGTGTTAATAAAAGAAGTGTCCACTCGTTTATTGTAGCATAGAGCAATGAGGAGTTGGTAGGTTTTTTGTTTTGATTAGAGATAATGAAAGATTTGATTCAAGTGAGAGTCTAGAGGTTACTCCAATTGAAGTTATTGATATAGTGAGAATGAGATTGAGTTTGAAGTAAGTGAGTCTTGCTTGACACACTTTGATGAACTACCTAAGTGGGAGAAAGTTCATTGAGAGTCCTTAGGCACAAGTGTGAGAGAAATATTTAGTACAACATGAGATCATGTGAGAAATTGTGAGCAAGGAACTTGAAAGGATAAGGAGACTCACAAAAGGAAGGGCAACTATAACTAAAATGACATTACAAGATCCACAAGAAACCAAGTAAAGTTCACCAAGGTGAAAGGGATGTAAGAGACGCGAGAGAGAAGAGCACACACAATGTAGGTACTGTCAACAATGTTATGACAACATTTTGAACTTTCATATATATATGAATAAAGAATATGGATGGTCACTATACACGGCAGGCCCAAGGGCCTTTTACCCCAATAACCTCCCACTAAAAGGCCAATGGGCCAGGGAGTGAAAAAACAAAACAAAAGAAAAGAGACAGGGTGAGGAATCATGACATCTCACCCAACGCTCAATCAAAAAGCGAGCTGTGCAATAAGTGGCGGGAACCTCCTCACAAGAAGAGTCAAGCATCCCTGAGGCCATGACAGCCAAGAGATAAGCGATCCCATAGCTCTAGACAATAGAGCAATCCATGACCGCTTCCCATGAAGCAAGAAACACAACTCATAAGTGCATGGCTGTAAAGCATCGGAGTGGCGCATAGCATCAACGCAATGCATAAAAGGCAGCAGAGAGCATACAGACTCTCCAAGGTCAATCATCAAAAGAGGGCCAACATCCCGGGCATAAGTTAAAAGGGGTCTCAAGATAGTATGCGGCCTCCGCAAAGCGGAAGACTGACATATGACTGTAGAATCAGCCATAAAGCTCACTGAATGCGCATCAAGATGTTGAGATTCAGAGATAGAGAAAAGAGTCAAGAGTGAAGAGCTCAGTGCTCTCTCTTTCTACTTTCATTATCTAAAATAGACCACACACATAACATAAGTGTATACAATAGTACTAAGGTCCGTAGGACCATTCACACTGGGTCTAAGACCACCAACTTATTTAATGTCCCACACTTGTTGCTGATACAGATGGACACAACTAATGTCGGTCATACAAACTGACAGGAGAATAATAGGAGCTTGATATTCTAACAAGAGGCCTCAAGCTCAAATCATCTGATGAACTCCAAGTAGCTGTCTAAAACTACTAAACTTATCTTTACCCAAAGACTTGGTAAAGATATCTACAACCTGTTCATTAGTCTTCACATGCATAAGATCTACTCTCCCTGCAAGAACCATCTCTCTGATAAAATGGTAGTGTACCTCTATGTATTTTGTCCTGGCATGGTATACTGGATTCGTTGCCAGGAGTACACTACTGAGATTGTCACATAATAAGGTCACTGAAGCATCCACCTGAATATCCAAATCAGCCATAAGCTTGACCAGCCCCATGAAATCTCGCATGCTGCCAATGCAACACCCCTGTACTCTGCCTTAGTACTAGACAATGCAACCGTTGGTTGCTTCTTGTTGCTCTAGCTGATCATGCCACTTCCAAAGACAAAAGCATAACCACTCGTAGATCTGCAATCATATGAGCATCCTGCCCAATCCGCATCTGTGTATCCAACCAGTTTCAAGGGCTTATCTCTCATATAGAACAGCCCATAATCTACAGTGGACTTAACATATCTCATAATCCGCCTAACAGCATCCAAATGTGGCTTCCTGGGCTTTTGCATAAACTGACTTATGAGCCCAACTACATAACTCAAATCTGGCCTAGTGATGGTCAAGTAGATCAGACTTCCAACCATCTGCTTGTACATAGTCACATCTTGAATTTCAGCTCCAGTGCTAATGTCCAGCTTGACATTCTGATCAAGGGGTGTATCCAATGGTTTGCATTCAACCATGCCATACTTTTTCAGCATTTCCATGGCATAATATTTCTGCATCAGCCATAAACCATTTTCAGCCTTTATTACCTCAATACCCAAAAAGTACTTCAATTCACCAAGATCTTTCATGTCAAATTCAGATTTCAGCATCTTCATTACATGTTGTATGCCCAAGTCATCACCACCAGTGATTATCAAATCATCAACATATATGACCAGCACTACCAAGCCACTGTCAGTCTTCTTTGTAAATAGGCTGTGATCAGCCCTACCAACAGTAAATCCCAACCTTTGCAAGTAGTTACTGATCCTAGCATGCCAAGCTCTCAAAGCCTGCTTTAGCCCATAGAGTGCCTTTTTTAGCTTGCATACATAATGCTGAAAGTCAGGGTGAACATAGCCTTCTGGCTAAACCATATAGACATCCTCTGCTAAGTCACCATTAAGAAAGGCATTCTTCACGTCCATCTGTTGTAATTTACAACCTCTAAGAGCAACCAAAGCAATCACTGTGCGTATGGTTGCCATCTTGGCAACAGGATTGAATGTTTCCTCATAATCAAGTCCATACTGTTGGGCATACCCCTTAGCAACTAGCCTGGCTTTTTACCTTTCCACACTGCCATCCGATTTGCATTTGATTTTGTAGACCCATTTGCAGCCAATGGTTTTTTTTCCTTCAGGCAGTGGCACAAGATCCCATGTCTTATTTTTAGCCAAGGCATTCATTTCTTCATCCATAGCTGCACACCAGTTCTCATCTTCCACTGCTTCAGCATATGTGCCTGGTTCTTTGATCTCCATCACTTTTGTCATGTAAACATAATGCTTTGCAGTGTAGCCACTATATGTCAACCTATCAACAGGGTATCTCATCCTCTGTGAATGTCTAGGCTGTGGTGCACTACTCGATTCCCCTCTCTCATGAGGCAGAATGTACCTGCTCTGCCTTGCGCCAGGCGTATAGACAGTCGGAATACCAAGTTCACTGTCTAAAGTGTTAGTAGACTCATATCCAGAAGTCATTCTACCAGGTGTCATCATACCAGATGCATCCTCAGTAACTTTCTCTTTTCCTTTGCTGTCCAAGACATCATATCTCCCCCTCACTGACATACTGGTGTTAGTGGACGGTGAGCTCCTCAATCTCCCTGTCAATGGGGATACTGTCTGACTACTAGGTCCTGTCATAGCAATGCTCTACTGCAAATCAACTATAGATACATGAGTGGAAGGCATATTCGATGGCACTATAGCCGGTGATACATACCAAGAACCCATCTCATAAAAAATAACATCCCTGCTCACCAAGGTCTCCCTGGTAGAGGGATCATAGCATTTCTATGTCTTCTTCTCCTGCGAATATCCAATGAAAACACACTTATGCACTTTTGGATCCAGCTTCTTCCTTTTTTCATATGGAATATGCACATAAGCAAGACAGCCAAAAAATTTCATGTGACTTACATCCGGCTTATAGCCATACAGCTTCTCAAACGGTGTCATCTCATGAATACCTGCAGTGGGAGTCCAATTCAAGATATACATGGCTGTCATAACAGCCTCAGCCCAATAATAGAGTGGCATCTTCTTCTCATTCATCATGGCATGAGCAGCTTCCATCAAGACCCTGTTCTTTCTTTCAGCTACCCCATTCTGCTGAGGAGTATAGTTGCAGGTAAGCTGCCTGCGTATGCCATTTTCAGCCAGAAAGTTGTCAAACTCATTTGACACATACTCCCCACCGCTATTTGATCTCAAGCAAGAGATATAGCATTCAAATTCCTTTTCAACCTGCTTTTTAAACTGTTGAAAAACAGCAAACACCTCATCCTTTGTCTTCAGAATGTAAACCCAAGTATAGCGACTGTAATCATCAATGAATGTCACATAATACTTCGAGCCTCCCATGGATGCATTATGGGCTGGCCCCCAAACATCAGAGTGCACTAACTGCAACGGAGTGTACTCTACCTTACATGCGAAAATGACATTAACCAGCAGCTCTTCTTTGAGCTCAACACAGAGGATACATGCCCCAAGAACACTTACATCAGTTTAGAGTTTTATCTCTGTATATGGAGTTCCAGACATGTCAATTTGACACTATATACATCATGTACTACAAGTACAAGAGCAAGGTACACTTGCTGTAAATTTCAGCCAAGCAAAGATAGTCAATGACAGTGTATTTTAGTCCACCAAACTCTTCAAAATATCACAGACATATGCCACCATACATGGGAACCAATACATGAACCTGTCAACACCGATGAGTGTCCTGTCTTCAGGAACAATGTCAGGCAATGCATTCACTGTTCATGACCAACCAATAGAGTGTCAAAGTATTTGTTTTCTGATCCAAATTTCAGTTTTCAAGAGCATCCAATGCTCATACCAATCCACAACCAATTTAGCAGACATATCCCATGTCATACATGTCATCAAGGCCGACAAAAAACATGCAATCTTCCAAGATAGATAAGTGCTTCCTGTAAACTATGAATGACAGTTTTCAGCCTGTCAAGTGCTCACAAATCTGAGTGATTTCATTAAGAAAGTACACCTTCAAGCATGACATTCAATACATATGTCTTCCTGAGCATATGTATGCTATATCAAGTCCTTCCAGGCATGTTAGAGAGCTCCCAAGCTCATGTCAAAGAAGTATACTTGCTGTGTATTCCCTGTTTGTGGTAGGCTTGGTCTGAATTTCAGATCTGTAGCTGACTGTTTCAGCTCTTATATGAGCTCAACTTAACCATTGCCATGTCAGACTATCAAGATGTCTTATCTAGCATGGGTACGAGCTACAAATGGCATAGATGATGCTTATCATGTCCATGACCAGCCAAGGAAGACCATCAAGCAATCAGACGCAAACACACAGGTTGTTAGAATGTCTCCATAGCAGCTTCTCTTCATAATGATGACCAAGGTCTTCTTCCAGGTGCTCAACCAACCCTCCTCAAGGCTCCAAATAGGTCTTGACACACTCTCCTTCAAGTATAATGAAGATGCATTCAATACATACCTCTGCAGAAATAATGACAGTCAGTCCTTCTACACATCAGGTCTTTTTCCTTCAATCTCCAGGTCTTTTTCCATTATGCTATTCTCCACAGAGCCCAGTCATGGGTGCTCTGATACCATGTTGAGATTCAAAGACAGAGTCAAGAGTCAAGAGTGAAGAGCTCAGTGCTCTCTCTTTCTTCTTTCATTATCTAAAATAGACCACACACATAACATAAGTGTATACAATAGTACTAAGGTCGTAGGACCATTCACACTGGGTCTAAGACCACCGACTTATTTAATGTCCCACACTTGTTGATACAGCTGGACACAGCTAATGTCGGTCATACAAACTAACAGGAGAATAATAGGAGCTTGATATTCTAACAAGAGGCCTGAGAGATGTCTGCATCTCATAAAAGACAGCATGATGGTTGAGTAGAGCCTGTTGGGCATCTAAATCCCAAAACCTGTAAGCCGTAAAGTCACCATCTCCATAACCAAGGAGTATATATCTACGTGACAGGCTCATGTGGCATACTGACAGATGCCTGGCAGCCAAACATCCTCAAGTGATCATAGGAGGGTCTCATGCCACTCCATGCCTCATGCAGAGTAATAACATCCAAAGAGAAACATGATGTCCGATTAACCAAGTAGACTGCCATCATAAGGGCCTCAGCCCAAAAGCCATAAGACAACCTAGCTATGGTAAGCATAGAAGCAACCTTTGCCTGTAAAGTCAAGCACATGCCATGAGCAATCCCATAATACCATGGGCATAAGAAATCAATGCCATATTGCTGACAAGAGATCCGTAAGCTGGGAGAGATAGCATGACTCTCATAATCCATCTGCAAGCATCTAGGCCTGCTACCACTAGAATCCATAAACCTGTCAAGCATAGTAACAACATCCTCAATCCATACCAAAGGGTAAGCCCAAACACGGTGGGTAGCATGATCCATGAAGGTCACAAAATACGACGCTCCACCAAGTGACTGGGAATGCATAGGTCCATATATTGCAACATGGACTACATCTAGAGGACCATGCCGCACATGATCGCCATAAGCCAAAGAGGCTCTACACGGACCATGAGTACAATGAGGGCAAGTAGTATGGGGAAGAGTAGGCAATAAGCCCATATCACATAAAGCATTCATCTCAGTGTGTCGTACATGGCCTAGGCGACAATGCCATAACAATGCATGTGGTATCTACATAATTGCAACCATAGAATCTTCCACATGAGAGACATGCACTACATAACCACTGCCATATCTAGCACCTCTGGCCAATACTAAGCAACCATGATGGATTTTCCATGAAGTATCCCCAAGAGAGGCATAATATCTTGCACCATGCAACTGACTGATAGAGATTAGGCTCTTACTGAGTGTAGGTATATGCAAGACATCACGGAGAATAAGAGAAGACCCATTTGGCAAAGCCAAGTGTATATCCCCTGTATCAATAACATGCTCAAGGCCCAAAGAAATACATCCGTCAACCTCCCTATAAGAAGAGAACCAAGCTCTATGTAGAGTAACATGACAAGATGCCATACTGTCTAAAAGCCAATCAAAGGTATAGGCCATATCACTGAGCAAGTAATCTGCAGGGTAACACGATGCCAGGAGTCTAGGCTCAGCTGCATCATCATGGGCAACTACATGCACCATACCACTATCAACAGTGGTCTCACCTAATGTATCATTGACTCTGCTATCATGTCTAGTGCGGCGTAGTCTTCTCTACTCTCTAATCCACTTGAAGCATTTACGCTTCACATGCCCTGTCTTTCCACAATGAAAGCAAACAAAACTTGTAAAACTGTAGAAGAGGACAACTGCTCTATAATAGCATGAGGAGGGCTGTCCAATACATCCAAGGAGCTCAAAGAATTAGGGGAACTCTCATCAAAGAGAACAGGCTCATCAAGAGAACTGTCTGCATGACTAGAAGAGCTGGAAGTTGTCATAGCATACTGCAAAGGGGACTTATCCAAACCAGAAGGGGAGAACACAAAGGCATCAACCAGGATGCAAAAGCTCCCACACAGACAAGCCTAGCAGACAAAAGCATGACATATCCAACCACTGTAGCTCACAACCATAAAATCATAAGCATGCCTCGGAGCCATAAATGCATAAGCATCCCTGAAACATAGGATTATACATAACTTTGTAGTGTCTCATACCATGTACTAACATACATGTCTAGCCAAGAACGACATGTGGAAAATAAACCTCAAGAATCAAGCTCCAATAAAAGCCCAAATATCTGTGTAAAAGCATCCAAGTAAGAGGCTTTGTAAAATACATAGCAACAGACCATGTGCATACATGGGTGGCCATAAAGATCAACTCCTCCCTGACATACACGGGCAAGAGCAGCCCAAATAGCATAGATGCCATACAACAGAGAAGCAGGATGACCATAATTGTAAATCCCAAGCACTATCCAAGTCCACTAATCAGTAAGTATCTCGCATATCAAATGCAAACGAGCAATCACAACTCAATAGGCAACTGCCAAAACAAGGGAGCATTTCACTGCTCAATACCTGTAATTGCATCCAACTAATAGCCAAGATCCATAATCAGAGCATCAAATCCCATATAGCATCCAAGGTCGTAACGGAAAAAGCCAAGTCATAACGAAAAAAGCCAAGTCAATGTCCAACTTCTCAAGGGAATACTCAAATGAATGTCGAGACGAGCTCAAACAACTGCCATCCACAACCAAAGCATAAAGCATTCACCAAGACATCATAACCCGTACTGGGTAGCCTAGGCATAAACCATGTCATAGATGAAATGCTAGCTACAAAGAAGTGATAGTCAAACCCAAATCGATCTCTAATCTCAGCTCAAAAGCATTCTGGAGCATAAAAAAGACATGTGGCATAGTCCAAATACATCATGACATCATACCGAGTAGCCAGGAGCACCCCGTGGACCAATAGGCATAACCCAATTGTAGCATAAATAGCTTCAGCCCTGAAGTTTACAATAGAAAATAACAATCCAAAAATGAGTAAAATAATGCTCAAACCAAGCTCAAATCAAGTGCCAACTCATAGGCATACATTCCCAAACATGTAAGCACCAACCGGGCATAATCGGGCATCAAATGACCGTGTAGCATGAGCATAAAATGTAATGACAGGGGGCTGCCCTATTTTGGGCTGCTTGTGGACTATGTAAAACAATCAATGACTGAGCAAGATCAGCTCCAAAACCATCTCACATGATAGGCATACATTCCCACATCATTCGGGGAGCATTCGGGACCAACTGGGCGACCAATGTCAATGCCAATGTGGCCCAAACATAAAATGCTAATGTAGCACTGCTGTAAACTGTCTGTGAACAGTCCTGGGTTGAAGTAAATTATCCCACAAATCAATGCCAAGTGCCAAGATCAAATGCCAAGTGTCGGGGGCTCTCATGAAGGCATTTTGAAATGCCAAAGAGTGCCAACAAGGAGGGGAGCTGAAGGAAGAGGATCACGAGCTACTTTCAAGTGCCAAAAATTGGCGCAAACTGTAGGGAGGGATCTGATCAAGTTTTTGATGAAGGGGGGGTTCAAGAGAGTCACAAGGAAGCCAATAGAAGCCTCCAAACCAAGCCTCAACAAGCCAAGTTCAAGGGGGAAAGCTTCAAGCTTCAAGGGGGAAGCTCATCAATGGCTGCCCCAACCTGTAAACCTACTGTATCTATGTGGACTGAAATGAATGAGAGAGAACAAGATCTCATACCTCGTGTAGATGCCGGGAAGAGCTCGCGAAGGAGTGGCTCTGATACCAATTGAAAGGGATGTAGGAGACGCGGGAGAGAAGAGCACACACAATGTAGGTGCTGTCAACAATGTTATGATAGCCTTATTGCACTTTCATATATATATGAATAAAGAATATGGGCGGTCACTGTACACAGAGAGGCCCAAGGGCCTTTTACCCCAACACAAGGATAGATATTGTTGGAGAAGAAGAAACAAGACAAATAAACTTCAAATATTTTGAGGAAAGAAACATGGATATGATAGAAAATATGGATATAATAAGAGAAGAAAAGCCAAAAGAGAAGGAAGAAAAGGAGAAAGGATGACTGGTTGGAGCCCCAAGAGGAACACTAAGAAAAACGAGAAATCTACTACAAGAAAATCTATCTTGTCACACCAACAAGAATGTTCTTCATATTTTAATCAACCACAAGAAGAAAAACAACACCAATCTTCACATAACATCATATAGCAAATCTTCCATGGATTTATCACAAAAAATCTTCAACATATACTTCATAGAAACTATCAAAGGACAACAATGATACAAAAGAAAGATCAACTTTGAATGGAATTTATCACATACTATTCATCTTTCATCATCTTCATAGTCTTCGTGGTCTCTCTCATATAGATACAATGTTTCTAATAGAAAATTGGCTATCTCTCATACTCTATCTCTCTCACACATGCTCTCTCTCTCAATAGTACATTGGAATAACCAAGAATTACTCTTAATAATTCTCTCTTGATTGTGGATACCCCTCCCAAGAGGGGTATCTCTTGATTATGGATACCCCTCCCAAGAGGTATGCCTGATATGAAGGGTAACCAAAGCCACTATAGTGTCCCTCTAGAGCTCACTACGGTCACTATCATTGTAGCCTTCACTTGAAGTCTTCTTCAACTACTCCTTCTTCTTCTTCGAGCTCTTTTGAGCTTGTATTCTTCCTCTTCCAAGATTGCAAATCATTACCCAAGCTAAATATCTGTCCATCAAAACAGATATAGAAGCAAATAGAGGATTACAAAACATAAATAGAAGCTCTACAAAACACTAAAGAGGGTCAACAGGAGGAGAGAGAGAGCTCAAGTACAAGAAGAAGATCTTTCTTAGTAAGTTGTTTAAAGGCACAACTAGTACACTCTCCTCTATTGTGAGGGTGTATTTTAAGTAGTTTATATAGTCTTTGGAGAAGTCAGGGTTAGGGTTTCCCCTTGCTCCCTTGTCCTCCAATTAATTTACACCTAGCTACCCTTATCCTCTCCAGTATAAGGAGAGTTCACATGCTTACTTCTCAACACCCCCCCTCAATGCCAGGTGGCATTGGATAAAGCATGATAGGATGCCCCCCTTAATCCACAATGAGATGCCTTTATAAATTGGGCTACAAAAGAAGATTATAGGTAGAGAGTTTACAAGACTCAAAAGAGTCGACCATCTATGGATTGGGAGGCAAAATTGGCCTCCAATTTCTTAGGTACTTCTGGAACACTCGACACTAACTAGTGATATTCCCAATATTTTTGCATTTATTACACTTCATTTTATCAGGATATTTCTTCCAGCAATTACTTACAATATGTCCTTTTTTATGAAAGAAGTAGCACTTTGTAGAAGCTGTATGGACTAACACTTGCTCACGGGAAGTAAATGCTAAAGTCCCTTCATTATGGTTCCTCTTCTCTTCATCCAAGCATGATTGGATGGTACTTGCCAAGGTTGGGTTCAGGATATTAGTAAGGATAGTAACAAGGGTGGGAAAGACCTTCTTCATAGACTTCAGAAGGATGGCAATGGCATCTTCATCATGAATTGGTGATTGAACGGAAGCCAGCTGTGCCATGAGCCCCTTCATATGTGAAATAAACTTGCTTAGATCTTCTCCCTGTTTATACTCCAAGCTAAAAAACTCAATCTTTAGAAAGATCTTGGAGTTATTTCATGTAGCACCATAGAGCCTTTCAAGCTCATCCCACTTCTCCTTGGTAGTGGAGGGTTGGTCAATATGATGAATTAAAGATTCATCAGGGCGAGTAGCCTTATTCCATCATTTCATATTTTACCAGGACTTTCTAGGGATGGAAATCTTTTCCATTGAACTTGTGAATTTGAGGCCTTACATCTGCATAGGCCATGGCCATTATAGGAAGGTCTTACCTATTGCCTTAAGCAATGGGAGTGTCTAGTCCTTTACAGGTGGCCAAGTACGAACCAAATAGCAGAATTGATAGCCCTACAATTGATAACCAACTTTAAAAATGTAAAGATGAAAAAGGTTAGAAATCATACATATGTAATATCTCAAGATAAGATTTTGGTGGTCCTATTCTGTGAACAACCCTTGATTTAAGTTTTACTATTTTCCTAGGTTTCAATGAGGTGAACTAGACTTCTGGCTCCTCCCCTCCTTGCAGTTTAGTATATGAGCATTTGGTTGAGCAAGATCGATTAATGACCTTGACACTTGGGGAAGAGTTTGAGGAGATTTCAATCACATCAATATTCATAGGGCAGTAGTACTGATGTCACTAAATGCCTTTTCAGTGCTTAGAAGCACTCATCTCAAGATTGAGATGTTTAGGTATTACCTTGTCAAGCTTGGTGAGACACTTGACTTATTACCAGTATTGAAATCATGCTTCTCAATGAACTTATGATGTCCCTCGAGTGTTGGAGCTATGTCAAGAATTGTGTGGTTGGGGGACTTGCTCAAGATGCTGCGCCGAACACACACAGAATGCACAAGGAGAAGCTTACTCAAGAGACAAGAAGAGAGATGGAGGCCAAAGCGTTTTCTTACTGGTTTCTTCTTCTTCTTCCACACACTTTTACAATGTACAAAAAGTATAGATAAGATACAATATAAAGGAAAGTGGCCTACTAAGGCAAACAATGCATAATCAACTACACTAGTCGACTGGCACTATAACTATGCCAGCTGTAAATAGGTGTAACAACTTGAATATAATAAGTAATGAGTCAGTGGCCATGTGAGAGTCATAATGACCACCGACATGCTAAGTGTAGATGTGTGGACCCATCTAACCAGGCGGTCCATCATTTAATGTCCGCATGTGTTGAGCTTGTCATCTCAACACTCCCCCTCAAGCTCAACTGCATCTCTGCAACTCTAAGTAAACTTCGAAACTTTTGAAGCTTCTCTGTACCCAATGCCTTCGTGAGATGTCAGCTATCTGATCCTGTGTGCTGACATACACCAAGTCAATCTCACTTGCTAGTACCTTCTCTCTCACAAAGTGGTAGTGTACCTCAATATGTTTTGTCCTGGCATGGAACACAGGGTTCCTAGCTAAATGTATACCGCTCATGTTGTCACAATAAATGACAACTGGACCTTCCATCTGCACATCTAAATCAGCCAATAACTTTTGCAGCCATACTACCTCACATGCTGCAACAGCAGCACCTCTATATTCAGCCTCTGTACTCGACAAAGCAACTGTAGATTGCTTTTTGCTACTCCAAGTAAGTGCTGCACTACCAAGAGAGAACATGTATCCGCTGGTAGATCTTCTATTGGACATACTACCGGCCCACCAATCTGCATTTGTGTATCCAAACACCTGTACATCTGTACCTGCCTCATAGAAAAGTCCATAATGTAATGTGGACTTCACATATCTCAATATGCGTCTGACTGCATCCAAATGTGGTTTTCTAGGTACTTGCATAAACTGACTCACATGACCAACAGTGTAGCTCAAGTTTGGCCATGTAATGGTCATGTAGATCAAACTCCCCACTATCCTCCTGAACATAGTAGGGTCTTCTATCTCATCCCCAACATCAGCACTCAACTTTACATTCTGCTCCAACGGGACTGAAAGTGGTTTGCATGCTATCATACCATACTTGGACAACATATCCAAGCCATACTGTCTTTGGGACAGCCATATACAATCATCACATCTGATCACCTCAATGCCAAGGAAGTACCTTAGCTCACCTAAATCCTTCATCTCAAACTTCTTCTTCAAAAAGTCATTGACTTCAGTAATCCCACTATCACTATCACCTGTAATAATCAAGTCATCCACATAGATGACTATGATGACCAAACCTGCATCTCCCTTTCTCACATAAAGTGAGTGATCAGCATCAGAAACATAAAATCCAATATTGACAAGATACTCTCTGATCTTGTCAGACCATGCTCTAGGTGCTTGCTTGAGCCCATAGAGCGCCTTCTTCAACCTGCACACATACATGGGATGCTCTAAATCTTCATAACCTACTGGCTGATCCATATACACTTCTTCCTGCAAATCACCATGCAAGAAGGCATTCTTCACATCCATTTGCTGCAATCTCCAACCTTTGGCTGCTGCCAAAGCAATCACACATCTGACAGTTGCCATCCTAGCAATTGGACTAAAGGTTTCTTCATAATCTATGCCATATGTCTGGGCATAGTCTTTTGCAACCAACCTAGATTTGTACCTACTAATAGAACCATCGGCATTGTGCTTAATCTTATAAACCCACTTATATCCAATAGCTTTCTTGCCCTTCGGAAATGATACTAGATCCCAAGTCTTATTGGCCTCTAATGCAGCCATCTCCTTATCCATTGCTGCATCCCAATGAGCATGACCAACAGCCTCCTCAAAACATGTGGGCTCAACATCCTCAATCACTTTCACCATATAAGCATAATGATGAGCTGCATAACCTTCAAAACCAAATCTGTTAACAGGGTATCTCACCCTGCTAGACCTGCGTACCACTGGATCACTCAATGGAGTCTTTGCATTGACGCGTTCTCTCTGCACACCTGGAATCCTCACTGAAGGAATGCCAAGCTCATCATCCAAGCTCTCTGAGCCACTGGAGTCTTCATCAAGAACTGCATCAATGCCATCTGACACTTTATTCTTTCCTTTTTCTTTACCTATAGTGCTACTAGATGCACTTGAAGATGTAGAGCTACTCCTTAGTCTCCCAGACCAAGGACTGCCAGATGATGTCTTTGGTCCACTAAGAGTCCGTGATTCTTGCTTTTCAGCCTACACATGAGTGTCATGATCATCATCATCATCCAATGCATCACCACTAGATGCATACCAACTGCTCATTTCATCAAAGATGACACCCTGCTCACTCTGAACTTACATGTGACAGGGTTATAACAACGATACGCTTTCTGCTCTAGAGAGTATCCAATAAAAACACATTTTTCTGCCTTTGGATCAAGCTTCTTCCGTAGCTCATCTGACACATGAACATATGCAACATAGCCAAATACCTTCAAGTGCGATACATCAGGCTTCTTGCCAGTAAAGCATTCTTCAGGAGTCATACCATGAATTGCAGTTGTGGGAGTTCTGTTCATAATATAAATAGTAGTATGAATAGCCTCAAACAAAAAATTCTTAGGCATATTCTTTTCAGCCACCATCAAGGCGCGTGCAACTTCTGCAATATGCCTGTTTTACTTTCTGCAATCCCATTTTGCTGTGGGGTATACCTGCATGTGAACTTCTCTTTATCCCATGAGACCTCAGAAAATCACTGAACTCATTCGAGAGGTACTCTCCCCCTCCATCTGACCTCAAGCACTTTACTTTCAAGCCTGTTTCTCTTTCAACTGCAGCCTTGAATGTTCTAAAGTGCTCAAACACTTCACTCTTTTCCTTCATAAAATATACCCACAGCTTTCTAGAACAATCATCAATGAATGTGACAAAGTATGAACTGCCTCCAAGAGATACATTTTGTGTAGGCCTCCAAATATCTATGTGCACAACATCAAGGATATTTCTACTTACATCTCTGTCATGTGAAAAGGGTTGTCTTGCCTGCTTACCAAACTGACATGCTTCACATACCTTATGAAATTCTACAATTCTAAATGTAGGCAAACCTGTAACCTACCCTTTGGACTGCATTAATTTCAGCCTTTGTACATTTGCATGTCCAATGCGTTTGTGCCAAATTTTAATATCTGCAGCAACACCTTTTCCTTTAGCATACATAGCAGCATTCATAGCAGGAATTCCAGCATCCAGAGTAAACATACATCCAACTCTACTTCCCTTTGCAACCAACTTGCACTTGTCATTGAAGTCTTCTACAAAGCAGCTCTTTGCATTAAATTTGACTTGCAGCCCTTGCTCTACCATTTGACCGACTGACACCAAGTTTTTTGTAATAGATGGCACATGTAATACATCTGAAAGACTCTTTTTCTTACCATCATGCAAGGACAAGGGAACTTTTCCAATGTGTGAAATTGGGTGGCATGAATCATCACTCGTCTGCACATAACCTGTATTTTGCAAATCCTGCATCTCTCCAAACCATTTTTCATGACTAGTCATATGATTGGATGCACCTGAATCAACATACCAAACATCATCATGTGTTCCCTTTCCTGTAATAGCATTCAGTATATGCTGCATAACAAACAGACGTTCATTTTTGTCTTCATTCTGTCATGAAGACGATGCATAGTTTCCTTGCTGCAACTTACCACTGCGAATATAATCTTTCTTAGCATAACATTGGGCTGCAATATGACCTGTTTTGCCACAGTAGTGACACACAATACCAGAGTTGTTAGAACCTCTTTTTTGCCATCCACCACTTCCTCTAAAGCTCAGGCCCTTTCCAATGAGGAAGTTCGTCACACGGAACTTCCATGAAGGGTAGCTGTTCTTGTCGAGCTTCTCAATAATGGGATTTCCACTGTTCTCTGCCATTATCACAAACAAGGATATAGCACAGCAAGCTAGTCTTCTGCAATCTTCCACAACACGTGCACAGTAATACACCAAGCAACCTTTTTCACTGATTGCTCAACAGTACATGTAATCTACAACCTGTTTACAGATAAACCTTATGTTTACTTCCTGTAAACACTCAAAAATTACAGATTTGCAATCTGTAACTTGTGCACCCACTTTCGGTCAATACAGCCGAAATCACAGTATACCCTGAAACTACTGTCCGCAATCTTGCGGCTCTAAAACGGAGCCTGAAACGGCCTCAGATGCCCAAAATAACTGCTCGCACAGAGAATATACAATGCTCTGCTCACACACCAAATCTCACAGCAATCTGAGATTTTTTGCTCGACCCAGCTTCCGGTGCCTTCACAGGCACTATCCAAGAGAGAGAGTGGAAGGATGGGAGAGCTTCTTACCCGTGGCTTGCTTGCTCGAACCTTGCTTCTTCTCCTTCACTTCAGCCTTCAAAATTAGCCTCTCTCAGTGGTGCAGCTCTGATACCATGTCAAGAATCGCGTGGTGGGGGGACTTGCTCAAGATGTTGTGCTGAACAGACACAGAATGCACAAGGAGAAGCTCACTCAAGAGACAAGAAGAGAGATGGAGGCCAAAACGTTTTCTTGTTGGTTTCTTCTTCTTCTTCCACACACTTTTACAATGTACAAAAATTATAGATAAGATACAACATAAAGGAAAGTGGCCTACTAAGTCAAACAATGCATAACCGACTACACTAGTTGACTGGTGCTATAACTATGCCAGCTGTAAATAGGTGTAACAACCTAAATATAATAAGTAATGAGTCAGTGGCCATGTGAGAGTCATAATGACCACCGACATACTAAGTGTAGATGTGTGGACCCATCTAACCAGGCGGTCCATTATTAATGTCCGCATGTGTTGAGCTTGTCATCTCAACAAGCTACTCACAAACCAGGAACACACTTTAGAGCATATGCTTTAGTGAGTAGAATCACTGTTAATGATTATAAATGGAAAAAATTGAAAATGGGAAAGCTTGAAGCTTTTTGGCTATGGTTTCCAGAAACCCATAGTTAGGGTTTTGCTCACAGTAGCTAGCAGAGGAGGAATTTATTCAATCTCTCTTAGAGGGAGATGGCCCACGGGGGGAGGGGGGGCTAACAAAGCCCCATGGTAGATCCCTAGATTGTGCCGTCATTAGCAATCATGAAGCTCTAGATCATCACGCTATAAAAACTATGCTAGATTCATGATTTGTGCAATGACGTCTTCCTGGCTGCCCAACTCCTTGATCCCATTAAGCTCCAAAATAACCTAGATCTATCAAATAGATTGACAAAAGAAAAAAATCTTTAAGCATAAACCAAATCTTAGTTTTCAAAATAGAACCAAACAAATTAGTAAAGGATATAAAAAGTTCTTTCATTCCTTCTTAAGTCTTCAAAACTTTAGCCACGTCCATAAATCAACATCATCAAAGCTTTCTCACTTTCTCGAACCATATCTCTGTATAAACACAAATAAAATACACCCACACACTAACACATAATACATAAAAAATCTAAATGACACCCATAAGGGAGAATGAAAAAGAGAGATTTCATTATAGCTCAATCCACCAATTACATCCCAAAAGAAATAATCAATGAAGATGTTTCCTTTTAAAGGCCCGATGATTTCAAAACCTATCCATAGAAAGGGATCTATCTACAAATATCTTGGGAGGATTTTGAAAGAATTGCAAATAGCACATCCTCTCCATAAGGACATGATAGTTGCTTGGAAGACAAAGAGCATCAAAGTACAAGATATCTAATTGACAAGCATCAACATTCACATTAGCATTCAAGCACAACTTTCGGACCTTCTTCTGATCATTATGAGATTGTCGACGCATTTTCAATAGTAGGTACCAAGAAAAATGAGCAGTCAATCTAACTAAATGATCAATAGATTGATGATGGATCTAAGAAAAGTTCAAATAATTCTAATAAGCTTAGATAGGAGTCTGCCAATCCCCTAGAATTACATGTCAATTAATCCAAGGTCCTGTTAATGAATCAGTTTGGCTCCGCCCTCTTCCTCTTTGTATCTACAAATCAAAACCAGGGTGGTTACTAACCAATTGAGGGGAAGCATGTTGTGGTTAGAAAAGAAGAGAAGAAATAACATGGGGAGTCGTTTTAAGTATGGATAGATAAGAATCCAATCTGTGGGTCATTTGTTGATAATAAGTAAGGGAAGGCATGGATGGACCTAGAACAGAGCAACAATTATAAGCTTCAAAGAAGAAAAAGGAAATTGATTAGAAATATAGGCTAAAATATCCTCCCTTAGTTGTTTACTAGTTTGTAATCATGCACAAGCTTTCAATTGTCTTTGATTCAATACTACAAAATCAATCATAGAATGCCAAGACATCTTAGGACATACATCCACTTTGGAAGGATAGGCTTGAAAAATCTCATCAATTTGCAACTCTAAGTGTTTGACATAAAGAATAGCTTTTGCAAGATGAAATGCCCCACATACCAAGACATATCCTCATCATCGAGAATCAGAAGATCACCTCTCAGATACATATAAGATATCAGCATGGTGTCTAGTATGATTAAATCCACAAAAACTGTTCTTGCAACTTCTACTAAAAGATCTGAAGACCAAGTACCACCACATCCATCTCCTCTGGAGGATGTAAATCCATAGTGGATAGCTCCATGTAAAAGGCTAGCTTTTGTTATTAATAGTGCACAAAGAAGGAATGATCTGGTGGGATGTATTCCAGAAATTGCTCAAAATAAGACCACAAAAGATCCATTCTAGACTGAAGTCTTTCCACTTTAGTTTGGAACTATTTTTTTTTCTTTTTTCTTCTTTTTCTTTTTTTCCTTTTCTCTTTTTACTTTTAATTTTTCTTTATTTTCTTTCCTTTATTCTCTTTATTCTTCTTTTCTTTCTTCTCTTTTTTAAATATTATATTATATTATATTATCTTTCTTTCTTTTTCTATATTTTCTTTTTTTTCTACTTCTTTTCTTTTTCTTTTTTCTTTTTTTATTTTTTCTTTATTTTTTATTTTTTTCTTTATTATCTCTTTTTATTCTTTTTTTTCTAAGGTGATGTAACATTTTGTGGATCTTTTTGCCATTATCAATTTCAAAAAATCCTCCTTGAGGATATCCTTGGGACTTCCAACCATACACAGAGGTGAGTATCCATGTTTGCTAGCATGAGGCATGTTTCATTCTTCTTCAATTGTAAAGCTTCATCTACATTTTCTTCCATGGCTTCCTTGTGCTATGGTTCTTAGAAATAATATTGATTCATAGCATGGCTATGGTTTGGTGTGCACATCTTTGTATGAATTTTTGATTTCTTTAGTTTCTATAGAACCGTGCTTCTTTACAAAGTTTAATAGTCAACCTGTTAAATAAACCATATATTCTGATAGAAAGTTGCTTGACGTTGAAGAGTAGCCAAGTCCATAGTAGCTGATAAAGATGATATTGATGGTATACTAGGACTTGGAGAAATAGAGCGTAGCTGAATCAACTATTCTTTTAATTCTTCAATCTTGGTATTTTGATACTCAATTGTACAATTGGCTATTGTAACTCCACTGTTTAGGTAGCAATTAAAGCTTTAAGCTCTCGGATCTCTTGAAAAAGATGGTCGTTATCCTCATTGGTAGTAGCTACTTGAGCATTTGGTTTAGTCAACAGAGCTTGCAAAGAGGAGATTTCCACCTTTTGGGCTTCTATCAACTTAGTCTGTGACTCCGTCTACTTGAAAAGATCAGAAATAGTTTCCTTAGCTAAGGCAAGCTTAGTGGTAACCTTATGTAACTCCTCCTTTTTGGAGTGTTGCATCTCCTCATGGAAAGAAGAGTACAATTGCTGAACACAAGTTGTAACTGAGATCTCTATATAACTTTGAATGCCTTTACAAAGGAAAGGAATGGTGTCTCCTAAAATAAGGCGATGCAGGGAATTGGTATGTCCAAAGTACCACCTTTGTGTGCCTTGAATAAATTTGGAGATGTGAGGCATGCAGGAAGGGTACTACTCGATGTAAGACACTAAAGGAATGGAAGCAGGAACTGTTTCTACAACTCTCTTTAAGCGCTTCCTTTGAACGACCAAAGGAGGAGGAGAATCATGATCTTCATGGATTAGTTCAGAAGCCTCAATAGAAGGAGGGGGAATCACTAGAGGATTTTCAAGTGATGGTGGAATTTCTTTGGCCAAGGGCAGAGTATGTTAGCAAAACATACAAATAAGAGCCATATATGACATTAGTCACATTACCCCTAGTCACCTTGATAAAGTATTGATCCATTTTAGCTAGGAGATATGAACTCCAGTCAATGGTTATGCCCTTGAGCACCATTCTGGAAGTAGTGAATAATTCCTCGGACATATAATTGGATGGAGTCTTAGTAGGCATAAACCTTTCTTGAAGGAACTGACACATATGTTTCCAAAAATGATAAGATGTCATGGAGACACAGACTCTAGATGTAGTGATGACCTGTTTGGCATCCAATAATTCTTTGTGTAAGAGCTTCAAAATATCAGCATTGGAAAACAGATAACGGGTTGTTGGAAAGGATTCCCCCTGATAGGGAAGAGACAAAGCCTTGCCATATCCTCAAGGTGTCATAAGAAGAATGGTACCTTGAGCAAAGCTAGAATGCTTATTGTAAGAGGTTAAAAATTCATCACATAGTGTAGGATCATCAAGAATAAGTGACATTGAGAGAGCCACAAACCGGGAGAACCTGGCATTGGTAATAATGTTCAATTTTGTCAAATAATCTCGACTGACCAATGGAACTTATTGGACCGGAGGAGGAGTTTCGAGTGCCATATAGATTAAAACACAAAACACACACCACAAATAGACACAAAGGAGGCTTACAAATTAGTGAAATAAAAAAAACCAATAAGATCTTGATAGAGGACCAGTTCATTCACAACACAAAAGAAGCAAACCACATCTTAGAAAAAAATTGGCATAACCTACCCACACGTGCGATTATAGCTTCGTGAACTGCAACAAACAGGCACCCGGATCCCTGTACCAAGCAAGAAAATAAAAGAAATATACGTACTGTATCCCAAACCATAGCATCGTGACTGTCAAAATAGAAGAAATATCCTCTCTCTCTCTCTCTCTCTCTCTCTCTCTCTCTCTCTCTCTCTCTCTCTCTCTCTCTCTCTCTCTCTCTTTCTCTTTCTCTATCACCATCAAGAGATCTTTGCTAGCCAAAGCAACCCATTTTTGAAGTAGGAGATAGTTTAATTTTCTTTGTTTCTTGAAATTTTTGGCCCCTTGTTATACACACCATGCAATCAGTACATGTGTGGCTACATATAGGTTTGAAGGTCTTGCTAGCATCATGCATATATTATGGACTGTGTGTATGCTTATAGGAATCATCTTTTTGACTAAAAAAGGGTTGTTATTAGGATATTTTAGTTTTGCGATTGTTTATAGAATCATTATTCATCATGCATAGATTGTATTTGGTGACTATATTTAGGATGAAGAACTAGGCTGTGAAAGGGTCTTCCTTAGACTTAGGGAAGGATATGTAAGGGAAAGAAAACTACACAAGTTTTTCCCAATAGGACATGTTTGTAGCATGCATGTAAATCGTGTGATTGATATCCTTGCCCTACAATAAAGCATGCATAATCAATTGGTCTATGTAAATTTGGCAAAAGAGTCATGTATGAAAATTGGCTAGAATTATTATGCGTACACATTTGGCATGAAATGACTATCATGGCCATTGGATCTAGAATATTTGGGGCAATGTGTGAAGCCCAAAAATCCTCCAAAAAGCATGGTACTTGATGTTAGGACTAGAGAACACATATTTAAATATATATTTTTTGCTTTATTACATATATGGCAAAGGTTTTTTAAAATATAGATCTTGGATAGTATTCTAAATCTTACTTATAAAGGCACTCTAAAGTGGTTCTTCATGTTCAAAACCTTGTTATTGTACCGAGTGGTCCATTAATTACTAGTTTGGACCACTAAAAAGAGGTAAGACACCACTAAACAATGGTTTTATAGTGGTGTCAAACCACTATAGAGATGTAGAACAATACATGAAAGTGGTACTCACATCACTGAAATATGGTCTACTAATTAGTGATTTAGACCTCTAAAAATGGTCCTTCATGTTAAGATAGTCAGTCGTAAAACAATACAAGAAAGTGGTACCCACCACTAAAAAGTAGTCTTCTACTCAGTGGTCACTAAAAAGTGGCAATCACCATGAAAAAGTGCTCTCATAAAATGTGTTATCTACCATTGAAAAGTAGTGCGCACCATTAAAAAGTGGTATAGAGCGTTAAAAACTAGTATAGACCCAAAAGATTAAGCCAAACAAGTCTTGTATACAAGAATTGTGACTATAAGAACTTTATATAAACACAACTCCTAATAATAGCAAAAAATCTCCATCAATTTTGACAATCCTAGGATTCCACTCTAGCGACCTTGCAAAAGGATATACTTGAAGTTGCCACATGCTCCCAAGAGACACATGGAACATTAGAATATCCTAACTACTATATGCCACAAGAGATTTAGGGAGTCTCTAGATCATGCAAGGGATGCAATAAGATCATCTCACCAATGTAACTCTTGCTTGTGTATTGGAATTTCCTCCTCATTGCCTCCAAAGCCCCCATTGACTATCAAACTATGTAGTGTAGTAGGAGCTCAAGACCAATTAAGGCTCAAGGCTAAGAATCTCATAATAGAATAAAATATTTACATTATCTCTATGGTGGTTCTCAATTACCTCCTGTTAATAGTAACTTAGCTTGGCCACAATGTCTAAGAGTTATTAGACTACCCATGACCATAAGCACGAACAACTACCTTGTAGTTGGAAACTTACCTAGGATACATGCCTCCTTTGAGAAACTTTGGATAGGATGCATATAACATTTTTCTCACTACTCTAAATATTTTTCTTAAAGCATTAATTCACATCACCAAAAAGAGCCAGTGACCCAAATGCTCCATCCTATGAAGCAAAGCTAGTCACCCCCTATGACATATCATAAAGGCTTCATGCCCTTTTTTCCACAACATGAGAAAATCAATAGTGCTCTTGCACTTAATATCAAATCTTAGAATTTTCCAACATAATCTCAATTGACCAAAGATTAAGAAGCCACAATGGGGGGGATTGAGTTATTGTACATCTAATTGTGTGCCTTTGAGTAAGGAAGCACATTGGAGTCACAACATCAATTCAAAAGGGGCATTGATAGACATGAGTACCATATTGAAAATTATCATGGCCAATAATACTTATGCATATCAAATTAACTTGTTGGAGAGCCTCACTTGAAGCCATAATTATCTAA
Source organism: Lygodium microphyllum (assembly GCF_053477565.2). NCBI lineage: Eukaryota > Viridiplantae > Streptophyta > Polypodiopsida > Schizaeales > Lygodiaceae > Lygodium > Lygodium microphyllum. The sequence continues at coordinate 53,273,937 of NC_141153.1, read as the reverse complement.
AAAACCCTACTAGGAGCCTTGCAACTACATGCCTACCTATGAACAATTTGAAAACCATAGGATAAAATTGCACCTCTAAAGGTGTGTGTGATTGTGCTTGATAATAATTTGGCCTAAGGATGTTCCAATACATCAAGGAACACTCAATTACAACCATGGAACTTGAAGAGACCATACTCAAGTAAAGGTGACAGTGTGCATAAGATCAAAGAGGAGTACCAATTAGAACATCATGTTAAAATGCATGGATCTAGAGCACGACAGCTACGGAGGTTGGAAGATGAAGAATAAGTCCATGTTGACATGGATAATGACTAGACCAAATGTTACACAAGTGAATTAGGTTCCAAGATAGATTAGGTTGGACTCATATATACAATCTTGTGTAAGAGACTGAAAATGACAATGAGACTAATTGAAAGTACATAGCATCATGATATTGCATTCATCATTGTGTGAAAGTGATAGTCAAGTACAATGCTTTATAGAAGTTGGGTTGTTCCACTCTCCTCGTTGTGCATATGGGATTCAGGACATATCTTCCTGGAGAATACATCATTTGTCTATTTCTCAACATCCCCCCCCAAATGATGAGTTCCTACACTTGTTGGCTCCCCCCCCCCCCCCCCCCCACATGGTGACATGGCTCGGGAGACTAGCTCATAGGCAGCCTAGTCAAGTTAAAGCTTGAAACTTTACATCTTTGGTAAGGGTTTTGTTTTACAAAGAAAATACACTAAGGGAAAGATACAAACAATTCTTTAGAAGAATTTGTTAGAGTTGTTGATGGTAGCGGAAGCATCTTCTTCTTCTTCTTCATTCATGAACTGGTTCTGATGGTGATCATTCTGCATTTGCTATGATATTTTCTTATGGAAACATTTACTGGCTGTATGGCCAGTCTTGACACAGTAATGACATGTAATCCAATCCTTGTTTTTGTTGATGCTAAGTCCTCGATCCCATGGCCTTTTGCTCCATAAGTGCCCTTGGTGTATAAGAGATTGTTGTTGGTGGTGTGTTCCTTTGCATCCTTTTCTTTAACTTTGCTTTCTCCATCAAGTAGTGAGTGCACAATATCTTTAAGTGAGAGACTTGGAACATTACTTAGGGTGGAAAAAAGATTCTCATATGAGTCCTTATTTACACTTGCAAGTAGTACGGCTATTGCTTCATCTTCATCAAATTCTTCTTAAGAGTTGCAAGCTCGGTTTTTAAGCTCTTGAACTTGTTAATGTGTATGGTCATGGAAGTACTGTATTTTATATCCAGTTTATAAAATTGCATAAGTAATTTTATGTTTGAATTCTTTGCTTGGTTACCAAAGATCCTATCAAGTTTCTCCCAACAAGTAGTTCTAGCATCTTTGATGCCAGAGATATGATGTAGCAAATCATCACTTAGTCCCCAGGCAATGATGCCTAGTGTACTCTTTCTTTTCATCTTCTTCCATTCTTTGGTTTTTGGTGGAGCTACTGCAAGGATCCTGCTTTCTGAATCTTCTTGCCCGCCATCACTTTCATCATCTTCAAAGAGATCCCAGAGGTCTTTCCTCAAGAGGTGGTACATGGTCTTTTCCTTCCAGGTATGGAAGCCTTCTCCATTGAACTTTGCTATTTATTCAAGATCTGCCATTTTTGATCAATAGCCAATTGGCCAGCAAGAGAGTTGTAGTTCAATGTATCAAGAGACACACAAAGATTAGTGTCAAACTGACATTAGTTGAGTATTAATGGGGGATACTATTCTTTGAGCTTAGTGTTAGATATCGGTGCTTGAGGTCTTCAAATCTTCCAAGGTCTCCTCTCCTTGGGTGAATCTTGTTGTGGAATTTAGTGCTTGTAGCTTAGTGATTAAAATCAATGTTGATAGCTTCAGTGAGAAGAATCAATGATAAATGTCAATCTTTTGAGGTTTTGGCTATGGAGTCTTTAGGTTTCTAATAGACCTGACTGATTTTTTGAACACACCAGTCTGTAGAGGCAACCAATTGATGATTCCTTTGATGGAGAGTAAGCTCATTAGCCTAACTTTGATTACCCTATGTTTGCAGGGAGAATCTCGGTCTCTGCGCATAGCAGAAGCAGTACAACCAGAGCAGGCACAGTTTTGGACAACGAGGATGAATTTCTGCAATGTCGGCTTACAGAGGGGCTAATGTTGAGTTATGGCATGGTATAGAGAAGGGCATTAAGGTGTAGAGGATATGTCTAGAAGAAAGATTTAGTAGATATTGCCTGGTTTGGAAGATCCAAAGGCTCCAAGTTAGGTAGGTACTATTTTGGGCTATGGTTGCCACAACGTCAAGTGGAGATGCAGGAATACCTGCACATTGCATTTAGATTACACTCAATTTCAATAGAATGCAACACCCTCAGAAGATCAACATGAACGTGAATCGACTCAATGACCTTGACCTTGAATGCACTACAAGTAGCACTGCACAAATGAGCCATAATTATAATATGTGAATTGTGTCCAATATAGTAGCTAGAATTTAGAGGGTTGGGATTTTAGACTTGGACTTGAAAGATGATGAAGTAATAACTAGTGCCTATCTAAGGGTCAAACTTACCACAACAAAAGAGCATGTTGTTGATGCTCTCATTAACTAATGAGCAGACTTTAACATTTTGAGCTATGATGCATGGAATGAAATAGGCCAACCAAAGCTTACATAGACCAACAGGATCCTCAATACCTATGGGGAGATCCATATTCTCTCATAGGAAAATGTAGAATCCTCACAATTATCAAAGTTGCTTTGAGCACATAGTGAAGAAAGAGAACTTGTTAGAATGGCCATTCTCCAACCACAACACTTAAAGAGTGATACGAAGGATACAAGGCGGACTTATAAAAATCATAGGAAACCACGAAAAAGGCCCAAGCCTTGTTGGAAAAGACATTGATGGAGAGCAATTACACAGCAATGGGTTCCATGATCCCATTTGCTCACTCAAGGGTATATGGTGGGCCTTTGGGGAATCCCTCTACTTCAGTCCAATGGTGATAAGAAGATCATTGTTCTTTTGCTCAAATTCTTGCGTCCTCATGATTTCAAGGTAAAGGATTCTTTATCCATGTTCCAAGATATCATGGCATGGAGGAAGGATTTCAATGTAGATGGCCTTATTGAGGAATAAATTTTTGCCTTGTAGTTGGAATCCATGGCTTACATACATGGATTTGACAATGAAGGCCACCCTATGTGCTATGACAAGGAGAGAATCTACATAGGGTTTGCAAGCCCTTAAGACTACCATTTTGCTCTCATAGGTGGAAACATGGTACTTATAGGTTAAAATAGGGTGGAGGCCTGGACAGTTTAGCCTCAGAGATTGAGTTGCAAATTTTTTTGTTCTAAACCTGTTACGATGTCATATAGATCATCTTGAAGAGGGCATTGCTGGCTTTGTTTTGAATCAAAAATTTTGGAAATCGGTGTTTTCTAGCTCAAGTTATAGCCAATTTTATTTAAGGTGTAAGAGGGTTAGATCAATTATCATGCATCAAATAGTGAGATCAAAGGTTCTTAAGTAGGGAAATTAAACTTGTTGAAAGATCTCTGAATCTTATGACCCTAGAATTATATACTTTGGATATAATCAAGAGGTTAGTTTTCCCTTCCAAGGATAGGCTAACCCCTTTTACCTCAACTTGATGTTGCAAATTAGAGTTGGAAGCATGAGAGAGTGTGCACAAGAGGGAGAGAGAGAGCTCAAGTACAAGAACAAGATATTGTTTAGTCAGTTGTTCAAGGTACAACTAGTACACTCTCCTCAACTATGAGTGTGTACTTTGGGCTATTTATATAGCCTCTGGAGAAGTCAGGGTTAGGGTTTCCCCTTGCTCCCCTGTCCTCCAGTCCATTTACACCTAGCTACCCTTATCCTCTCCAGTATAAGGAGAGTTTCCAGGCTTACTTCTCAACACCCCCCTCAATGCTAGGTGGCATTGGATAAAGCATGATAGGATGCCCCCCCTTAATCCACAATGAGATGCCTTTATAAATCAAGCTACAAAAGAAGGTTATAGGTAGAGAGTGTTACAAGACTCGAAAGTGTCGGCCATCTGTGGATTGGGAGGAAAAGTTGGTCTCCTATTCCTTAGGTAATTCTGGAACACTGGGACACTTACTGGTGATATGCCCGGTCTTTTTGCATTTATTGCATTTCATTTTGTTAGGATATTTCTTCCAACAATTGCTTACAATATGCCCTTTTTTGTGATAGAAGGAGCACTTAGTAGAAGCTATACAGACTAACACTTGCTCACGGGAAGTAAATGTTGAAATCCCTTCAGTATGATTTCTCTTCTCTTCGTCCAAGCATGACTGGATGGTACTTGCCAAGGTTGGGTTCAGGATAATAGTTAGGGTAGTCACAAGAGTCGGAAAGACCTTCTTCACAGACTTCAGAAGGATGGCAATGGCAACTTCATCATGAATTGGTGCTTGAACGGAGGCTAGTTGTGCCATGAGCCCCTTCATATGTGAAATAAACTTGCTTAGATCTTCTCCTTGTTTGTACTCCAAGATAAAAAACTCAATCTTTAAAAAGATCTTGGAGTTCTTCCTTGTAGCCCCATAGAACCTTTCAAGCTCATCCCACTTCTCCTTGTTGGTAGTGGAGAGTTGGTCAATATGATGAATTAATGATTCATCCAAATGAAGCATGATGATGGCTTGAGTCCTTTCATCATCTTCTGCATCAAGAGGACTAGATGGGTTAATAACTTTGGTCCCTTTTATGAAGGGCCAGTAGCCTCGTTCCATCATTTTATATTTTACCAGGACTTTCCAAGGATGGAAATATTTTCCATTGAATTTGCGAATTTGGGGCCTTACATCTGCATAGGTCATGGCCATTCTAGGAAGGTCTTACCTATTGCCTTGAGAAATGGCAATGTCTAGTCCTTTACAGGTGGCCAAGTACAAACCAAATAGCAGAACTGATAGCCCTACAAATGATAACCAACTTTAAAGTTGTAGAGGTGAAAAAGGTTGGAAATCATACATATGTAATATCTCAAGATAGGATTTTGGAGGTCCTGTTCTTCGAGTGTTCTTTGAACAACTCTTGATTAAAGCTTTACTATTTTCCTAGGTTTCAATGAGGAGCTTTGATTGGACTTAAGGCCCTTCCTGAAACTGTGGCCTATTAGAGGAGTTCTTGGTGGAGCATAGCTTATCAATCAACTCTATGCTATGGGATGAATCAAAGGAGAGTGAAATAAGACTCATATCTTTGATTTACCAACAACAAACAATATGAAGTATCAGTAGTGCTAAAAAGCACTCTTACCAACATCCATTCTAATACTCATAACGTAGGTTAATCTTTACAAGCTTAATATTACCCATGGATTGAGAAGCACTCTACTTTTAAGCTCCACACAGCAGGAACAAATCTTGACAAGTTTTTTTCAGTGATTAAAATCAATGTGGATAATGCCTAGGTTGAGAAAAGTTGAAAATGAGTGAGCTTGAAGCTCCCTGGCTATGGCTACCAGAAACCCACAATTAGGGTTGACTGATAGCAACCACCAGAAACCCACAATTAGGGTTGATTGATAGCAACCACCATAGGAGGAATTTCTCCAAACCCTCTTAGAGGGAGATAGCCCACTGGAGTGGGCTTTGAAAGCCCTATGGTAGCCGCCTTGATTGCACCTTCTTGTATCAGGTTGCTTGCAAAAACTGCGCCAAATCTGCATTTGCTGCAATGTCGTCCTTCAGCGTGGCCAATGTGGGGGTTTATGGTGCTGGGCTGCTGCGCCTTGAGCTGGGGAATAGTTCCTTAGAAGAGCCCTTGAGCTGAAACCTCCTCCTTTGTTCTCCCCAAGTCCTTCATTAGAGGTGGGTCTGGTTGTGGATATGGTGGTCAAGAGGTAAGAGGTAGAAAATGAAGGCTTATTTGCACTTAATGATGTAGGGAAGTTGAGGGAAGCTAAAGGATCAACGATGGCTGTGATACCATCTTGAAAATCAGAGTTGGAAGCATGAGAAAGTGTGCACAAGAGGAAGAGAGCTCAAGTACAAGAACAAGATCTTGCTTAGTCAGTTGTTCAAGGTACAACTAGTACACTCTCCTCAACTGTGAGTATGTACTTTGGTTTGTTTATATAGCCTATGGAGAAGTTAGGGTTAGGGTTTCCCCTTGCTCCCCTGTCCTCCAGTCCATTTACACCTAGCTACCCTTATCCTCTCTAGTATAAGGAGAGTTCCCATGCTTACTTCTCAACACTCGACACTCAATAATCAAGTGGAACCTGATATTGGGAGGATACTATCTAGAATAAATCCACACTATTTTGAATTGCATCCAAAGGCTATTTGATGCATAGGGGATGATTCATTAGCAAGAATATTTGTGCTTGAACCTGTTCTAATTTAGGACTTTTGTTTAAAAACTAGGATAAATTTAGATACACATTGCACCTCCCCAAAGGGTAACTGCAAGAGCCCTTTACCAAGGAGCTATATATTTGTCACCCCAAATGCTAGGACTAGCTCCGTGAGAAAGAGGCTCTATAGGGAGCATGTTTAGCTAGGAGATAGCAAGGGTGCCAATGGGGCTCTGGTTGTAAATCCCTTGAGTATTAAAGACTAGGTCTAAATCCCTACAAGCTTGGGATGGCTTCCAAGAAGGCCCTAATGCTAGATAAGGGTAGGAATTTGGTAGTAATGCCTTTGGGTTGTGGTGGTGGGTCTTGTTTTGGATAGATGTATTGACATGAATAAAGAAATATTGCTTCATTATATAAAAAACTATTTTGCTAAAAGATTTTTCTCAACCCACCTTTGTACTGGTGCTAAGATTATGTGAAGGAACCTCATGCTAATGAAATTAGTTAAGGAAGTTGTTTTTATATGTTACATTAATTGTGATAGCTATTTAGGTAATTAGAAACCTTCATTTTAAATGGGAAGGAGGAGGATGGTCCCCATGGATCCATCCTATAGTAGAATGGAGTTAGTAAGTTGAGAGATTTCCCACAAATGTTAGGTCAACAAATTAGAAAGAGCCACCGTCCTAGGTGATCAATTTTAGAACTGACCATGTGTTGTTTAAGTGGGTTGGAGCGAGACTTTGCTTTATAGGTAGAGGGATTGATGCACCAACCCCCCCTCGTTTCTCACTCTTTTTGAGCCAAGTGCAACACAATTTTGTTTCAGTTTGGGATGAATTGCAAAATTGATTGCTTGTGAATGACACTAGGCAAGATGCTAGGCAAACTGTTAGGTGATCTTAAAATTGTCTTAGAAACCCTAAATTTAAGCTGATCCTTTGGAAATCAAACAAACTTTCCCTTGTGAGGTACCAAAGTTTGTGACATTCTAAGGGAATTCTGGACAATGTTGCCCAAAATGATATCTCGGTGGACTACTGAATCATGCCATCAAGGGGACATTTGATAGACACATTACATGTGGTATCAAAGGAGAATTAAATTAATGCATATGAAGATTTGTTTGCAACCCTACTCAAGGAAAGATTAAGTGCATAAATAAATTTTTATATAATGAATGGTGTGACCTTTTTTCAAAATGGCAAAAATTCCTTGTCTTTTGAGAAAATTTTACCTCTATAATACACTCGCTAAATTTTGATTAACATGATCACATCATAAAACTCTTGGAGTACATATAATCCTTGAAGAGATGACCTCTTTTCCATTAGGTAATTTGACCAAAAGCTTAGATATAACTTCCATAGTCAATGAGAATTTTGAAACAAGTTTATCTTGATAATTTTTTTGGGGGGGAGGGGGGTTTGAATCAACAAAAATTGGTAGTTCAGTCCTCGTTTGTTGGTTGATTCATTTCACAATTTGCCTTTCATAGTGGGTTCCTCTTCTTCTTGTCCCTTGAAGGTAAGTGCCACAATATTTCCTTTTCCAAGTTAGCCATAGTCCCTCTATTCTAGTTGTGGAATTTCCCTTGGTGAATTGTTTGATTCAATTTTGGGTACTACCTTTTGAAATGTCTAGGTCATTATAGTTGTAGCACTATTGAGCATCATTGTTTTGCATTGTATGAATAAAATTTCTTACTGCACTTGCCTTGACCCTTTTCCTCGGGCCGAGTTATTGCTAACCTTGAGTTATGTGGTCCTTTGTTGGGGAAACATTGGCCCTAATATCTAACACAATTTGGTTTAGATGGGATATCTTAGTACAGAGGCTTGGTGTAACACATCTAGAAGGTCTATAGGTTGCATTGCTTCATGTCGAATATCCAATGATGCATTCAACCCATGATAAAACTTGGCCACATTGTTGAGCATTGTCCATGGATGGTGCATATTTTCCTTTAATGGTTCCTAAGTGTGGCAACTAGTTCAGATATTCCTTGGTCCCTATACCATTGTTTCCACCACAATCAAGCCTTGCCTAATAGCTTAAGCTTGGTAATTATGACTTGGTTTGTAGGGCTAGTTCCTGTAACAAGGAAGTTGTCTTCCATTGTTTCTATCCAAACTTTTGTGTCTATTTTCACATCTCTGTTTTCTGTCAAACTTGGGTAGTTTGGGCTACTTGAGGAGAAACTTCTTCTCTTGAACTTCGAGAGGATTTGGGATAGATGTGACACCTTCAGTTTTGTGATAGACACAGTTAATTTTTGCATAACTTATTCAAGTCTTCATATGTATTTTAATATAATTATGATGAAAGATACAAAGAAACAGTATCAAGAAACTTAGATTTTGCACAATTTAGTACATAATTTGGAAAGAAAATATGAGCCATCTTTATTCTTCATCATTTTCCATAAGCAAGATGGAAGTATATTAGGGTAGATATTATTTTGATTAAACTAGGAATTTTGGTTACAATGGGTTTACAAGTGGAACACTAACAAATCAATAACTTTGTAGACTGGAGGCTCAACAAAGATATTTAAGTTTTTGTACTTACGGGAAGATCTAGAAAGCCACCTCTACAATTGGCAGTGTGAGTGCCCTAAAATGGCAACATGCTTGTGTTAAATAATGTGGAGCTCTTGATTGTAGATATAGCAGTTCTGACAAATTTGCATTTCATCTATGTTGAGAGTAGGATTATTCTAAGATAAATACTTGACAATTTTAAGGTCTCTCATCCACTCGATCCTTTTGAGATTATTTTGTAAATAACTGAGTCAGTTGATATTTATGAAGTAGTAGGCTCTATTTCGTGTTTGTTGCCCCTCTCGATATTCTTGCCAAGAGCTATAAATCTTTCTACTTGGCAAAAAATGTTACAACGTGAATAGTTGCTACATTGACTTTCAAAATAATATTATAGTTAACTGTATGATTGCAAGCTTTAACAAAAAATTACCTACATTGCGTCATTCACTTGATTTGCACTCCTCTTTACTTTTTCGTGTTTGTAGCTTTTATGAGTGCTTATGAGAAAGCCTATGAGGCTGATGTACTATACTACTAGATGCAGTAGAGACTCTAGGGGATGAAAAACGTGGGGAGGATCGGACTTTTCTAGGGGTGATGCATGGTGCTTTTTGGGTGGAGAGGCTATTTTTATATAAGGGGAGGAGGAGAGCATGCATCCACGACAGAAAATCCCCCCTTTCTTCTTGGAACGCCAGCCGTGCCTTGCAGTAATCTATCTCTCTCTATAAGAAGCTGCTCGGGGTCTCGACAAGGAGCAACTCTTCAAGTGCGAGCGTTAACGAAGGGGCACCCACTGTAGCCGGAGCGATGCACCTGTGATCCACACCTGGACTGCAAGTGCAGCTACAGTACTGTGGTGTTGACATTGAAACCAACTTGCAGACGTACGCGGAAGGACATCTTTCGCTTTACCAGCTTTGTATTGCCTTGTTTTGCTCCAACCATCGACTGACTGCAGTGTTATCTAACTGAAGAAGACCGGGAAGAAGAATGTGACGTACAAGAGGAGCATGCGGGGTATGTCCGAGACAGACCTCGTCAGCTGAGAAGACGATGGTTCATTACTGCACTAAAGTTCTCTGAACCTCGAAGTGCTATTGCTGTTGATGACGGACTCTTTGGCGTGAGAAGCTCTCATCGCTTGGCGGAGCTTTTCTTATCATCATTTCTAGGGGAATATATCAAAGTAAGATTCTAATTTGGAAATCCATTTCTCTAGATCTGATGGTGAAGATGATTGACCTTGGAACTTGTCCAAGATGATCTTTAACTTTTAGCTCTCTTTCATGGAAGGGTTGCTGTCCCAAAATAGACTGGTCATGAATATTAGGCATTGAGCCTCCAAAATGAGATGGACCTCTCCTAATAGTAGCTGGCTGAGAACCAGTATGAAACCTTCCCGTTATAAGGCAATGGTAGCTAGAAGAGCAGAAGGTGCAATGATAAATGATAAACTCTCAAACACACTCACGCACTGATCACTCCGTTGCACTTTCATGACATGTGATTCTTAAACTTTAAAGGCCTTGACTAAGTGCAGAAACCCTATTGCAAAAACGCTACAGAGGCAACAATCATGGAGTCTTGAGACATACCTAATCACAGCCATATCAAGACAAAGTGGGGATGATAGACGTCGTAGCAATAATGCTTAATGGCGATGGAGCAAAAACATAGCTAACATAGCTAGAGGCAGAACGATCACTCCAGTAGCCTATTTGATGATTCTCCTTCCTCTCCAACTGATCATGACCAAAACACTTTTTTACTTTTTCCCTTATTTTACTTTTTATCCTTGTCCTTTTCCCAAACCCTAATCAACACCTCTTCTCCAGCTCTCTTGTATTCATGAAAGCAAAGTCCCTCCATTGCTCTTTCCCATGCCCATGTTCCTTTCTATGTATTTTCTTTCGATTTTGTGCCTTTGGATGTTTTGTCTTTTTAAAAAACATTTTAGTTTTTTAAACCTATTGTATTTTGTGCTTATCTTCTCTTCTAATGTTTGAAATATCTCTCTTTTCTTTTTATCACTTCCACAACCTTTCTTACCTAGCCATGCAAGTTTTAGAGCATGCAAGATGCGAGTGTGCAAATAATTGACCGCCTAACCTATCCAATCCACCCTCCAATATCAATACTCCTGGTCTATCACATGGTAGGAGTGTAAGAATCTCAACGGTTGTATCATTCTTAAAATATTGGCTAAATGCACAATAATTGGCACATAATTAGACAAACTTGTATCTTTTCAAAAGATGCAATTTACTTTAGCAATAATCTCTCATCTTGTCTTCTTGATACTTCATTCTAACTAATAATGCATTCTTCTCTCCAACCCTAGAAAGAAAAAATATAAGACTAACTTCGAGGTATAGTAAACTCACTAACTTATATTCCTAGATACTAGTCTATGATCTAAGAAACATAATTTGATGCCATTACTCATGCACATTGAGCATAAAGAACACTGTTGAGGCACTCTGTGCTCGATGGCTAGAAGATGCAGGGTCTGGTGCAGTAGGCATAGCAAGTAGGAAGCTAGAACTTGTGAAAAATAAGATGGAAACTCTAGAAAGACACTAGAGTAGCCACCCTATTAGATTGTGCGACAAGCAACTCATGGAAAATCAGACATGCTTTAGGCAACTAGCCTATAACTCAACTCCTCTCCCAACAGCTGCTCGTAGGAGAACTCCAAGTTGCTCTAACTCTAGACAAACACATAATTCAACTAGCATCGATCAGAACTTGACAGTGCAATCAATTTCGGTGGTTTCCATGGCTTCCATCTCCTAAAGCTCAAGATAAAGCACAAGAGCCTCTTATACAACTCCTTTACTTAAAGTTAAGGCTTTTATGAGTGGTTGAAGAATTGAAGCTATGTAAAGACAATGGACAAGAGATGGCAAAGTGGTGCACAGATCGGATGCTGTATGCTCGCGTAGTGAGCGCCGGAAGGTCCCCAAGAACAAAAGAACTCTACTTTTTGCACAAAACTCAAGGTAGAAAGCATGCACGACATGAACAAGAGACCAATTGGGTGCAATCTCCCCCCATGCCTTGTGTGAGCGCTCCACAAAGCATGTATTTTATGTATTAATCATCTTCAAGCTCAAATAATAGCCCAAATTACAAAATAGCACGCTTTTGGCTTTTGAGTTTGCTTTAGCACAAAATAGAAATAAAGCTAATGAGCGGGTGCCCAAAGAGTCAGGCATACCCAATACAATGTCCAAATATAAATATCATAATCGTGCGCCCATGCACATACAAAATAATAAATAAATATCCAACGCCTTAATAAATAGGCGCGACAAAATATAGGCGCCATGCCTAAGGTATGCGCCCATTAAAATATAAGTGATAACTCGAATACACACTATCCTCCAATGCTTTCCTCCGCCACTGCTGCTATCTCTACACATCAACTGAAGTATTCACAATCGTTAGTAAAATAATATAATTAAACCGACAAAAGTGAATACTTAGTAGTCTTCAGCTACATAAATAAATCAACTGGTTAGAAATCAATCCTAACCTTAATTTATCACGAGTACGCACTCTAAACTCATAAACGTTTATTAATTTAATATGTATTTTGCGGAATCACTTGCTATGGAATCACCTATGTACACACTAAATTAATGAAACGCCCGAAAAGGATAGGCGTCCCCATCAACTTCTCGCACAAAGAATCCACTTTGTGTATGAGCCCCGGTCAACAAAGTTTATGGAATCCACCGTAAAACCTCACGGAATCCACCGTGAAATATGCCTCCTGGCATCACAAAGAAATTAAACTACACAAAACTCCACATTTGGGTTTAAGTAGTTACAATATCATCTATGGGGAGGAAAATTTCCATGCATATAGATCAAGGAACGTTGCAAGGGAAGAAATCTCTAACTCTATCTCAAGGGTGATTCCCTTTCAACAACACAATTGTGAAAATCCACAAGACCCTTGATTGTTATAACGCATGCAGTGTGAATGTAGAGATGGACGTTGCACCTCATATGCTCTATAGTCAGACATAGCTTTGAAGAGATGGTAGCCTGCATGATTTATCACATGCTGAGCTTTTGATGGGATGGTGCATGTCTTTCAATATCTTTATAGGGACAACTCCAGCAATCTGCTCCGTATACCTTCAGTTAGGTGGCTATATGTGGTCATAAGTATACTCTTTGAAGCATGGGTTGACAAAGCGGCTATCTAAATCACTTGAGCTCCACCTTTTCAGGTGACCGTGTAATCTCCTTGTCTTGTTGCTTTGTCTCTTTATGTGGCTGTCAACTTTTGAGCACTGTAGTGGCATCTACAGCAGTGAATGTCTCTTCTTCAGTTGAAGATGTTCTTCCATAGTTTTATCGCCACCATCTTCATCATCAATGACCTGCTTCTTGCTGGGACAATTCACAGGATCCAAAAGACTTGAGTCTTGCCCGAGAATCCACACGGCCACCTTGCCGGTGTTGTCGTGTCTCCCAGATTTTCCTGTTATATCTCCCTTCGCAGCATCAACTCGTGCTGGTAGTGTGGCCGTGGCCACTACAAGCCGATCACAAGCGCAAGTTCTAAGAACTGGTGGAGGCGGCTCCTTTCCAGACGGAGCCCACCTCGTACAAAGATCCTTCCATGAATTGTGTGCCAAATAGCTGTTGTCGAGTCACCTTGTGACGCCAATATTCGCCTATCATCGAGTCTACACCCGTCGAGTTCATAGCAACCATTGAATCATAGTCTTCGCCACGTCAACTGTCGCAGTCGAGCCAGCCGACTGCCAGCTAGTCATCGAGCCTGCATCTTTCAAGTCGTCGAGTCACAGACCACCGTTGTCGAGTCCGCCATTTGGTGGGGGCGAGTCATCTTGTCGAGTCGCCAAGTCAGCACGGCGGTCGTCGAGTCCGTAGATGCCACTCGTTGCGTGGACGATTCAATCTTTAACCGTGCCATCGAGTTGGCACATGCCTTAGTTGTGTTGGCGAGTCATCATCACATCACGTCGCCGAGTTCTTTCCACCAGCGTAGTCGATCAGTCATGAACGTAGCCTACGGCAAAGTCCATGCCACTCATTGACCGCCGCTACCTTTTGTGGTGGTTGAGTAGCTCTGACTCGTCCTCGAGTCCTTTGTCACTGATAAGAGGCTGAATCTTCATTGGCAAGTAATCGAGTGAGGACTCGTTCCTTGACTAGGCATCGAGAGGTCGAGCCATGTATTCAAGTCATTGGACTAGTCCTTAAAACCCTTACCAACCAATCTGGCCTTATAAACTGGCTTGGGGAATCCAAAGATACTCTTGAACTTGTACAACCACCTACATAGTTTTCTATTAGGAAAAGGAGCCAAATCCCGTGTATGATATTTTTACAATGAGTTTGATTGCATGGCCCTCTTCCAAGAGTGATTATTATCTCTTTGCATGGCCTCTTCATAAGTGAAAGGTTCACTAGAATCTATCACTATAACATAGTTAATAGAGGGTGCAAACCAATCAAACTTATATTTATCTCTAGTAGACCATCTCCAAACTCGTTGTGAGACATGTATATCCTATCCAACATCATGATCATGGACCATTGGAACATAAGCTATATGTAGTCTAGCTGGCTGTATGGTAGCAAGAGACTCATCCTGAAAAATCGTCTTGCATATCTCAACTACTTGCTCAAGCTACTTATGCATATTCCCCTCATGGAAGACAATATCATGGCTATGAATGACATTTCAACCCTATGGATCCCATAGGCAATAGCCTATCTCACCTACATTCCCATAACTAAGAAATATGCATTTCACTAACTTAGAATCTAGCTTTTTTAAATTTATCCTTGGGTACATGGAAAAAATCCTCACATCTAAAGACTCTAAGATGTGCATATATGAGGGAGGTTTTCTAGACTATACCTCCTATGTAACCTGACAACCAATAATAGTGCATAGGGATCTTTTTATCAAATGTATAGGAGTAGTAACTCCCTTAGTCCAAGAACATTATGGTAAGTGTGCCTAACTAATTGTGGACTCTTTTATGAATGGTTATGTTCATGTGCTTTGCAACACTATTCTAGGATGGGATGTAAGGGGAGATCAATTGATGCTTAAGAGGCAGTAAATTGACACTTATTACCTCACAAAATTACCCAAATTATTTAGAAATATATTCACCCCCATTATTTGACCTTAGGCATTTCAACCTATACCTAGACTAGTTCTCAATAAGAGCAAGCAAACGCTTAAAGATAGCCAATACATCTAATTTTTTTCTTTATGGGAGATGCTTAGACCTTATGTAAATAGTCATAAATGAAAGTCACAAAATACTTCATAGCACCTAGTGATTGACAGGGCATGGGACCACATATATAAGAATGAACAAGAGTCAAAGGCTCACCCATATGTATAATGCCAAACTTCTTACAAGAACTCTATGTCTGCCTACCATAAAGGCAATGATCATATGAATCAAAATATTTGTAATGAAATAATGGAAGATCCTGCAAATGATAAAGGATTTTCATTCGTTATAAGGATATGTGCCCAAGGCGAAAATGCCATAAAAATTACATGTGGTTTGTTAGCCATAGACAAAATATAGTCAATAGACTCAGATACAAGCAAGGGATAGAGGCTACTAGCCTTGGCACCTCAAAGTCACGATTCCCATGGGTAATCTTCCATGTGGAATCACCAAAAGATACATGATATCCAACATCATTCAACTATCCAACAAAGAGTAGGCTTTTGGTCAAAGTTGAACCATGGTGTACATCATGTAATAAAAGTGTTGCTTGAAGGAAATTGTAGTCTAATATCATTAATGCTAATAATATTGAATGTTTTTCTAATCTCATAGAACCTGTAATGTTGTGACAGGAATGAAACCAATCCCTATATGAGATAACATAGAAAGAAGCTCCTTTATCAAGCAAACAACACTAAGAAAACATGGACAAGGCATCAATCAACTAACTAGCATCAAGAGAAGAATTTACCAAGATATAATCATCATCAAACTTAGGCCCCAAGACTACAATCATTAGACTTATCCTGCACTTTACCCTTGCTTTTCCTATTGCGATTATCATCGTGCTTCTTATGATACTCTGGCCTAATATAACCATAATTTTCACATTAATGACATGTAAGTGAGCCCTTATCACCATGGGACTTATTGCAAGACTACTCGTGAGATTGAGACCTCTATAACTCTCTATCATGGTAGTTAATACCACTCTTACCATCAAGTCTATCCCTAAAAGTTAACAAATGAGAAGTATGGGTTGCATGAACATTCTCTTTGTTTATCTCCTTTGAGAATAAGGCACCCTCAACATTGTGGAGTTTCAAACCATCCTTAGCTATATTAGTACACATGGCAATACAAAAAGTATTCCATGACTTGAAAAGTGTCATAAGTAAGAACAAGGGAGGTATATTATCCTTGAACTCAATGTCTTGTGAAGTCAGTTGACTAAAAATCAAATGAAATGCATTTAAATATGCAGACATGCTAGTCTCTTTCTTCGTGCAAAGGTCCATGAGTTGTGTCAACCAATACATCTATGAAGTAGGACTCTACTTGTCATAAATATTGCATATATTTTTTCATAACTACCAAGCATTATGCTCAGGTGCCACAACATTGAAATAAACCTACTTAGACGATGACAATATAAGAATGGATTTACATAGCTCATCCGACTTATCCTAGGTATCCTAATCAATGCCTTCAGGATTTACACTCTTGGTATTTAAAGGGTCTACCATGCTTCTTTTGAGAAAGTACCTACCATATTTGTGTCTTCCAATAGGTGAAATTTATACCATCAAGATTTTTAGTGATATTGAAAATAACAATATCGCTCGAAGAAACAACCATGACAATAATATACCAATGTAAAATCCAATAGAATGAGCTATTGCTAATGATTGCAAATCAATCCCCAAAAGTGAACTAAAATAAGGGTAAAATAAGAAGAAATACCAAAGTATAGAGCTATCTACCAACTGCAAGCAATAGATTATCAAAGTACAATGTCTGATCCCCAAAAGAATGTTGTCAAAGTACAATGTTTGATCCCCAAAAAAATACTGAAAATTATAATTATAGCAATGTTAAAATAAAGATAGCAGTATCTATCAATCCAATTGTGGACAAATAGCCAATAAAACAAGCTCCCACTGCCAGGGATATCTGAGAACAATCAAGATATATAATCCCAGGTAATTAACTATATGTATACCCTCTATATCCCTTGTGTTCAAGGTCTATTTATAAATATCCTTATCTATGAAATTTTCCTTAATAAAACATAACCCTTTTCTATTCAATCTATAAGTAACCTCTTTATATGGGACCCTTATGTAGGTAAAAAATGTGTAAAAATGGCATTTTAAAAATCCCTTATGTTGAACCCATGTGATACATACATGTATATATGACTGACCTACCCGGGTATATAATAGCAATTAGCAGTGAATGGCATACAACTGGTACCAAGATCTATCACAACCTCAATGTATTAGTGAGCCATATATCCCATAATCATACACATCAAGAAACTAGTGAGAAAGAGGTAAGTATGTGTGTCTAAAGAGCAATACAAGCTAAATACATCAAGTACATGACCATTCTGAATCCAAGATACATCCTAGAGCGGGAAACCCAAAAGTAAGACTTCAAACCGATAATGTCAATGACTAAAGCGACTGAAGCATAAAGACAAAGATCCAAAGTATCCAATAGAGCTCAAATCCGAGTGGTAAAGCCATCTATAATTATATCCAAGTCCAAGTATCAATGCTAGACATCAATGCAAGTAAGTGGCATACACGAATAGCATCAGGTCTCAATAGTCATAAAGTTATTGTTAATAGCTTGCTATCCAAACTATTATTACAACAATAAAACTCTACAAAATTGAGCTAATCAATCTCTAATTAATCCAAGTAGCATCCCAAAGTATAATTATAACATTTGGGCACAAAAATAGTATCATCAAGGCATCAAACATTCATAATGGAGCTCAGTATTTTCCATCCAAACCAAAACTACTTTGTTTTGTATGAAGCAAAGAACTGAAAGATGCATAAAAGAAACTTTGTGAGTATTTTGATTTTTAGCTCTTGTTTCTCTCTTTGTTTCTAGCTATTGAGCATCTAAACTTGTAACATGCCCTGTCTAGGTACCTTTTTAGTGGGATTCTAAGTGACACCGCCTGACACTCCCATGGAATGTCACAGGGTTTGTCGCCTAGGGTTTCTCGAGTCTGCCATGTAAAGGAATGTCTACGGCCAAACCCACTAGGATCGACTTGAAATTTGGGTTCCTAGTAGACAAGGTCTCCTGACTGCTCATTCTAGCATTGAGTTCTGGACATCCTACTTTACGTAGAGATACCCAAGCAACAGAAGCAGACCCATACCGCACTTGGTTCAAAGAGAATGAGAAATGAGAGGGATGCGCTGCTTGATCTCTCTGCCCATAGGGCATAGTCCCATTTTGGTACTCTAAAATGGCATGAATGGGGGTTCTAACCCAACAATTCCTAAAGGTCAAACATCAGTAAAACCTTGTGAGAAGCCTCCCAATTTTCCAGGACCACCTTGTCGTAGGACGGCAGACCCATCATGGATTCCACCCACCCGCTTCCCTTGATAGCTTAAGTTTTCTAATTAGGTCCTACCACATTTATGCGCGGCATTTAAAATTAGCTTCATTAATTAAGCCTTTTAGGGAACATAGTTCGTTCACGTAATTTACAGCATAGACACGAAAACAAAGTAAGCAGTCCTTTTGACAAACAAGTTACTTAATTTATCTTCAAGTTAATCTTTATCTCTTGCCCATACAAGAGAATTATATATCTCCTTGAATTTGTCCAATAGAAGTACCCCTTTTGCCTTGCAGAAGTAACTGGTCCAAATCACATGGTACCACAAATTCTATCCTGTATCTAGAATAGGATCTTCCAACGCCATAGACGTTGGGCTAACGGCAGTCTTCCACTCCATCCTAGACTTGGCAAGGGGTGTCTAGAGCTCCACTGACCCAAAGAGATCCAGGAGTGAGACACAATTTCCATGGTTGGCCTTTTCACCACTTGACCTTCGGCCCATGAATCGAGCAGTGCCCTCTCGGGTTGAAACGCAGCGTGATCTTGGAGATGATCCACCCGCGTAAAATATCATTCTTTAATTAATCCAATTAAGAACCAAGAACAATCAAGAAAATCCGCCTAATATCATCTTCCAAGAAGAACATTCCTTTATTCCCATGGCAACTTGTCATTAGTGACCCCTGCCATGCATTTACCATCAAACACAAGCACTTGGATTAATCATCCAATTCACATGCAAAATCATTTAAGATGTTATCTAATCAATCCACAAAAACAATGGTATCTTTTTCCAAACATTGCAGGAATAGTCATGATAACCTTCCATCACGTATTTGCTCTCCCCCTTGGGATCTAAGCGATTCCATGAAAAATTTACTTAACACTTCCTCCATTCGGCTAGGACATATGTTGAAGTTTCAACATTGCTCAAGACATGAGTTCTAATAATCCCTTACTTTAATTGATAACTGAATCTTCTTCCTAACAAGTATAAATGCATCGGTCTTTCCTTTGACTTAGGGTTTCCTAATCCTTGAGCTCTTCGCTTGCCCTAAAGTTGTTGTTGCATCTAGCCCAACCTCGAATAGGATTGGTAAACGTAGTCACTATCGGCGAATCTCAAGGCATCGTAGTCTTAATCCCAATGATTGTTGTTTGTACTAGCTACGCATGACTTCAAGATTTTTCCTAATCCTTGAGCTCTTCACTTACCCTAGAGTTGTTGTTGCATCTAGCCCAACCCCAAATATGATTGATAAACATAGTCACTATCAATGAATCTCAAGGCATCGTAGTCTTAATCCTAATGATTGTTGTTTGTACTAGCTACCCATGACTTCAAGATTCCAATGAACTAATAGTTTGAGATATTAGCAAGACTTTAATGCAAGATCAATTTAAGTACTATCAATGCATGCTTCATAGTGTCTTTCCCATGCATGCACCGTCTATGTGCATAAATCTTAAGTAACCTTATATATTCTTTATGCCATGTTTGACTTCGTCGCGTAGCACTAGGATGCAAGGTATTTGAGTACATGGGTTTGTGCGAACCTCAATGTGCCATATGCATAAATCTATACAAGGTCATCTATGGTTGCAAAAAGAATTAACATGTGATCCCCTATGAGTTTTTTAATTATAAAAAAATAAATAAATTCAAGCTACTTGTTGAAATGAATTCATGCGCATGCCTATGCCTCAATGGATAGCAAAGAAGGAAATTTGTACATGGATATTCGGATATGAATTATCCATACCCGACATTATATTTGTAGTTGCAGAAACTCCTTGGCCGGTGGCTCCATTGTTGGATGTGGGATTATTGCTGATGCGTGTCTCCCTCCATTTTGGGGCCATGCCTTCACTTATGAATCTCTCTTTCTTTCTCTTGTCGGAAAAATGGTTTGTTGGGGTGACTCATTTTGATTGTGACGGGGTTAAATTGGTGAAGAGATGGGGGTTAAACCCATGGGAAGATGAAGTGTTGAGATAGCAGGAAGACAGAGAGAAGAGCAACTTGTGTGGTCGCCCTCTAAGGAGGGGAAGAGGAACAGGTTTCTTGAGAGAGTCTCTCTCTCTCTCTCTCTCTCCTTCTCTCTTCCTCTTCTTTTTCTTCTTTTTCTCCTCTTCTTCTTCTTCTTCTCTCTCTCTCTCTCCCTCCTCTTCTTCTTCTTCTTCTTCTTCTTCTTCTTCTTCTTCTCCTCTTCTCCTCCTCTCTCTCTCTCTTCCTCTTCTTCCTCTTCTTCTCCTATTCTCTTCTCTTCTTCTTCTCTTCTTCTTCTTCTCTTCTCTTCTCTTCTCTTCTCTTCTCTTCTTCTTCTCTTCCTCTTCTCCTCCTCTTTCTCTCCTCTCTCTCTCCCTCTCTCTGTAGAAAAAAGGGGGGAAAGAATAGTGCGTCGAGCCCCTCCAAAAAGCTCCCTCTCTTGACAACTGGGGGGGGGGAGGGGGGAGGATTTTATAGTTGGTGGGGATGTATTATTGGGGGGGGGGGGAGACGTGGAGTGAAGGTGATACCTTTTGCATGACAACGGGGCTCTTCGGCCCCTCCAAGTGGCCACGGGACGGGTAGGTGTGGCCTCCCTCCTCACCTACGTCATCATCCTCACCACATTCTCCCTCTTCGATGACTCCACCGCTTGTCTGCGTCATCTCCTTGTCGACTTGTCCTCACACCATCTTCCTCCTCTTTCCCCCATCATTGCTATCAACATCCTCTTTCTCCTTGTTGCCATTGACTTGATCTTCCCCTTCCCACCCCTCCTAATGGGTGATGGCAGGAGGGAGGAAAGGAATTAAATAATAATACTTTTTAATTACAATTGGGGGGGTTTATGTGGGGCGGGTGGTATATTACATCCTCTCCCCCTTAGAGAACTCAAGATGTCCTTATCTCAGAAGAACTAGGGAAGATGAGCATTAATGGGGCTTAAGGCTTGTGGGTTAGGACCCACAATGTGTTTGCTGCCCTACTCTGATCACTCATAATCATGCAGTCTTTTGGAACACAACTTATTGTATTTGATATATCCGAGTTTGGATTACAAGAGAAAAGTTTATTATAGTTACATCTCATAGATATCTTCTAGGGTTTTCCTAAGTATCTGGTATATTCTGGATCACTAGAGCTTGTACAATTTCATTCCTTGTAAGTTCAAGTTCTCTTTGAGTTCTATTGGGACAATTGACATAGTTATGTCCAATGTTGTGGCACTCGGAGCATTGGTGTTTAGGGTGCTTTGGACATTCTCTTTTGAAATGACCTAACTCCTTGCAATAAAAATAGCGCAGAACTTTCTCACTTGGGGTCGCAAGGTTCTTAGTTGTCCTTGGCAAGAGTTTCTTCTTCAGATCAAATTGTCCTAAGATCCTTTTAGCAAATCAAAGTGGTCCTTTATCTTGGAAACTATGTTCCCAGATTGCCCTCTTCTTAGTTTGGGACTGAGCTCCATGGACAATCGACTTTTCTTGTAATACTAAATAATAATTCCAAGCTTCCGCATTTTGGAAAG
Organism: Lygodium microphyllum; assembly: GCF_053477565.2. Lineage (NCBI taxonomy): Eukaryota > Viridiplantae > Streptophyta > Polypodiopsida > Schizaeales > Lygodiaceae > Lygodium > Lygodium microphyllum. The sequence goes on along the minus strand of NC_141153.1, from coordinate 53,251,898 downwards.
ACCCAATACATATTAGTTGAGAAGAAACGACTTCAGAGAAATTCATTGCAAGTTATAACTGTCATTCCTTGCTAGAGTATCTCTAGTCATTTGCAAGTTCTAGGCTCAAAATAGATGCAACTCATATTACTTAGGTTAACTATAGTTACAAGAGAAAAGTTTATTCCAATACAAGTTGTATTTCATGTTGACAAAATTTCTAGGACTTCTAATCATCCTAAAGAGGTGTTGTAGGTTTTAGGTCTTTGTCTTCATCTGATCCCTCTATATATCTAAAGACTGCACATGTGTAGCTTTGTTTCCTTGGAGGCTTGATATCTTCTAGGACTTAAGTCAGGGCAGTCTACTTGGACATGCCCTAGCTCATTGTAGTGAAAACATTGGTGGTTGGGACATCTCCTACGGATGTGCCCTAACTCTCCACACAAGTGGCATCTCTTGTCATGATCTCGAGAATTATCTTTGCCTGATCCAAGTTCTTGGATGATTGGCTTTGCTCAAAGTAACACATCTTGCAAGTCCGTTGGATGCATTGCTTCAAGATGGTGGTTCAAAGGAGTGTTTAGTCCATGGCAAAACTTGGATACTTGTTGTGAAATATCCATAGGTGGTGTGTATTTTAGTAGGGTTACAAACTTCAAGTAGTAGGATTCCAAGGTTAATTCTAGCTGTTTGAGCTTAAAGAATTCATTCATCTTTAAATTCTGGTAGGTTGGCAGAAGGCCTGGGGGGTCCACTAGGGTTTACCGTATGGTACCACATGAGTGTAAGGGAGGGGGTTATTTAAGGGAAGGAAGGTACATTTTATAAGGTAAGGTCCCATAAATAGGGGGTAGATAAGAGGTATTTTCATATATTTTTTGCACGCAGGTGACGTCTCCTTATTAGTACTAGTGAATTCCCCGTGGCAGAAGGTATCGTCCGCGTACAAAATCTTTCAACTGAGCCCAAGTGACAGCGGCTTTAGAAACACCTTGATCCTTGCACCATTTCTTTTACCATATCCAAGCCTAGCCAACTAGCTTCAGTTTGCCTATCATTGCTTGATTGGTAGTAGCAGTTTGCAGAGAAATAATCATCCATCGACTCAATTCATATCTCCACCTCTACTGCGACGTCTATCCCTTCTCCATCAAACTTGGGGGCGTTAATTTGCTTGAGAAGGAATTTCTTCTCTTGCATGTCAGCATTTGTGGGTGCAAAATGTGCCTAATAATTAAGTCATACTACTTAGGTTATTTCTCTTTAGGATATGTCTACAAACCATACATTAATCAATCACATTACAAAGTTTTTGCTCTCATACCAACTATAATGTGCCGGCCTATTGACTGTTGAGGCATGTTTTTAGCAGTTCATCGAGAGACGAGTCTAAGCGATGTCGCCCGACACTCCCATGGAATGTCATAGGGTTTGTCGCCTAGGGTTTTTTGAGTCCGCCTTGCAACAGAATGTCCAAGGACCCACTAGGATCGACTTGAAATTTGGGTTTCTAGTAGACAAGGTCTCCCGACAGCATTCTAGCGTCAGGTTGTGGACATCCTACTTTACGTAGAGATACCCAAGCTGAAGCTGACCCATATTGCACTTGGTTCAAAGAGAATGGAAAATGAGAGGGATGCGCTGCTCGATCTCTCTGCCCGTAGGGCATAGTCCCATTTTGGTCCCCTAAAACGACATGAATCGGGGTTCTAACCTAACAATTCCTAAATGTCAAACGTCAGTAAAACCTTGTGAGAAGCCTCCCAATTTTTCGAGACCACCCTGTCGTAGGACAGGGGGCCCATTGGGGATTCCGCCTACCCACTTTTCTTAATAGCTTTATTTTTCTAATTAGGTCCTACCACATTTATGTGCGACATTTAAAATCAGCTTCATTAATTAAGCCTTTTAGGGAACAGGGTTCGTTCACGTAATTTATAGCATAGACACGAAAACAAAGCAAGCTGTTCTTTTGACAAACAAGTTCAAACAAGTTCCTTAACTTATATTCAAGTTAATCTTTGTCTCCTGCCCATACAAGAGAATTATATATCTCCTTGTGTCCAATAGAAGTACCCCTTCTGCCTTGCAGAAGTAATTGGTCTAGATCACATGGCACCACAAATTATATCCTTTATCTAGAATAGGATCTTCCAACACCCCAGACGTTGGGCTCACGGTAATCTTCCACTCCATCTTGGACTTGGAAAGAGGTGTCCAGAGATCCACTAACTCCAAGTGATCTAGGAGTGAGACACAATTTCTATGGTTGGCCTTTTCACCACTCAACCTTCGGCTGGCATGAATCGAGTAGTGCCCTCTCGGGTTGAAACATGGCGTGACCTTGGAGATGATCCACCCGTGTAAAATATCATTCCTTAATTAATCCAATTAATAACCAAGAATAATCAAGGCAATCGGCCTAATATCATCTTCCAAGAAGAACATTCCTTTATTCCCATGGCAACTTGTCATTATCGACCCTTGCCATGCATTTACCATCAAACACAAGCACTTGGAATAATCATCCAATTCACATGCAAAATCATTTAGAACGTTATCTAGTCAACCCACACAAACGATGGTATCCTTTTCCAAACATTGCATGAATCGTTGGAATAACCTTCCATCGTGTATTTGCTCTCTCCCTTGGGATCTAAGTGATTCCATGCAAAATTTACTTTACACTTCCTCCATTCGACTAGGATGTATGTCGAAGTTTCAACATTGCTCAAGACATGAAATTAATAATCCCTTATTTTAATTGATAACTGAACCTTCTTCCTAACGAGTACAAAAGCATCGGTATTTCCTTTGACTTAGGGTTTCCTAATCCGTGAGCTCTTCGCTTGCCCTAGAGTTGTTGTTGCATCTAGCCCAACCCCAAATATGATTGATAAACATAGTCACTATCAATGAATCTCAAGGCATCGTAGTCTTAAACCTAATGATTGTTGTTTGTACTAGCTATGTATGACTTCAAGATCCCAATGAACTAATAGTTTGAGATATTAGGAAGACTTTGATGCAAGATCAATTTGTGTACCATCGATGCATGTTTCATAGTGTCTTTCCCATGCATGCACCAATGTATATTTTAGTCTCCCTTATTATATATTTTCATTTAGATCTCAATTTAAATTTTTTCCACCAATGTATCTCACATATTTAATTTAAGTTTTATAATTATATTAAATGGTTAAACACTTACTTAGTTTTTGAAGATCCATTCCTATCCAAGTATGAGAAAATAGATTCAAACTTAGAAGTTGATGCTTGTCAATTGAATACTATTCTTAATGCTTTTCATAGTCTTCGAATTCCCTTAATTCATCCTTGGAACTGCTAAATCTCTTTGGAACTTTTTTATACTGATGAGACTCTTGGCATAGGTATTGGGATATCATATGTATTCATGAAATGGTAGACTTCTCATCCATGGGTGGCAATATGTTGATGGTGTCACTTGTCAACACCAAAGGCCAATGATGAAAAAGGATATTTGTTGTTGTATCAATTATGATGAGAAGACTCTTCCTTGGTGTTTCAAAGGTTCTATCTTTTGGAATATCTATGCACATACAAAATACCCTTTCATGGTCTCTATCTTTATTCAAGGTACAACCATACTAGCACTAGGTGCTCCAACCAACTTCCATATACTCTTCATACCTCAATCATTCCCACTGACTAGGTGTAAATTAGATATACTCCTAAAAACCACATATTCAAGAATTTGAAAATTTTCATAAAGTTTGGGAATTCCTAATGTGATTAATATTTGGACACATGGTCAAATCTTATCCCCTTACTTAAAGGTGAAATTTTTCCTAGATACTATATAAGCAGCCCCCCAAGTTATATCCTCTCCATCACGTGCCTTCAAGGCCTATTTATAAATATCCTTATCTATGATTTTTTTCTGAATAAAACATAACCCTTTTCTATTCAATCTATAAATAACCCCTTTATATTACACCCTTTCGTATGTAAAAAATCTATAAAAATGATATTTTATAAATACCTTATTTTGAACCTACGTGATGCACACATACATTCATGAGTAACTTACTTGAGCCCAAGTCCCACTCTCAAATTTGGGGTTAAGTTTTAGCCACTTGGTCAAATCTTTACTCATTTGAAAGTGGAACTTGAGAGATTCCCAAATTCTCTAATATGGTATTTAAACTCCTCTTTTATCACACCCTTATGTGCAATCCTCTTCTTAACAAAATTATTCATTTCTCAAGTTACTCATAGTTCCCAATGCATTATCTCTAAGCCTCTTCCCCTTATGCTAGTCTTATCTATAGACTATTTCAAGTTTTTTTAAGAGTACATAGAGGACACTCATCTTCATGAGTTTATCATAGGTACATCTAAAGGTATCTTTAAGTTCAACTTTGGTCCTATTGTTGTCCCATGGGGGGAAGAACCTACATTGGTACAAGATCTTTAAGCCAAATTTTTTGTAAGAACTCATTCCCTGAAATATTGTTCCATATTTTCTTATGGCATTATTTATTGTAGGGTCATATGGTGTTTGAGGGGTTTTAGTCAAAAAGTTGTATCCAGTAGGGATCAGAGAGAGAAGAAAGTAGAGAACAGGAGATAGAAGAGAAGAAAAAGAATAGGCAGGAGATTCAAATGAATCCCAAGAATATTGAAAATCAAGTTCTCTTCAAGACATGTCCATACATCATGAATCAATCATAAAACCTTCTGCCAAGTCTGCCAAAGCCTTTACACAATATAAAAACAAAGCTCAATGATTTAGACTTTGCATGTATTACATGTAAATGCTATTGTATATCCAAGATAAAGAGTCCAAACAATCCAACTGTCAATAGATTTAGATGATTTATTGGTAGCAAAAGAAGCCTAAGTGCTTCTCTCAAGAGGACTATGTATTGATAGAACTTGAGAAGATAAACAAAATCCTTGTATGGGACTCCAAATACACTTCAACCCTATGTATTATTGGTTATTATAGCAGTCTCTAAACTCCAAGACAAATGGTTCTTGGATTATCTAGACAATGTCTACTACTACTCAAAAGCAATCTCTAAGCATTAGATCTCCTAGAGCTCCATGTTATGCCCAAAAACACACACCAAATACTAGCTTCTTCTCTGTTGGTTCCATTGGCTCCTAAAGGGGGGTAAAACCCCAAAACATCTGATCAAAATTCTCATGGATCACTCTGTCTCCTCTCCCCCCGTTCGGGGTGTAGTTTACTACTTAAAAACTACAATCACATGCCACACAAACTTGGGAGCCCTTCTTTTTTGAATGAGATCTCCCAAACTAGTTAAAAAATAGCTTGCTTTTTGCATGTCACCCTAATCTAGAAGTTTTCTATATCTTTTTAGAATATTTACAAGAAATAATATCCAAAAATATGCTAATTTTGTCTAAAAATCCCATATTTCTGAATCATCCATACTATGGACAGTAACACTAATGACTACTATGACATTGACTCTCTAGATTACTAAGAAAGTCGGATTATGATGCACTCTAGGATTTTTCACATTATGTCCACATAGCGGCATGACATCTGCCCCCTCTGAAGCTGCACATCCTTTGGGATGTGCCATAGTCCTAGTTGTCACCAGATTCAGAGTCCTCCTCATCCTCTGCAACCATATCATTTGTTTCTTCATGTTGCATATACAAAGAAATCATGGGCTTCATCCACATCTAATTCACCCTATCTATTGTACATTTTTCCACGTAGCCATACTGACAAAAGCTCTCTTCTAAGAGAGAAGAACACACTACATTTGTTGTCTTGGTATGTAAAGATGTCCCTTCCACTTGATTATAGGCAAGTACAAGATACCTCATTTGCCAAAGACCTATAGGCATTGTGACTAGATCCACCACCCACTTAAAATGAAGAGACAATGGATATATGGGCTACAATCCATCCTGATGTCTCATAGATGAATACATTTGACATATCCTACATGTTTCCACAAAGTGAGCAACATCCTTATACATGCCTTGCCACCAATATCTTTCTTTGATCTTTGCAAAAGTACCCCAAACACCTTTATGGCTATCCCATAAGCTTTCATGAAACTCCTACATAATGTTTACTTGCGAAGTTCTGTCACCCAAAACTTGCAATGGCATACCTTGTTCCTTCTTCGCATGTTTTCACAAGTACCCATCTTTTAAGAAAACCTCATAGGCTTTCCTCTTAATCTTCTTAAACTCCTCATCCCACCACTCTTCTCTCTTTATTAATGTACTGATGTATTGACCAATTCTCAACCATTCTTCTACATATTTGTCTTCTAGAAACACTTCTACACAAGATACATAGCATCTAAAGTGTCTTCTCTTTGCTGTCCAAGCTTTTCTCTTTGCAGTAAATAGTAAACTCCCTACACTGCTAAATTCACTCTTACAACAATTGTAATTGAATTGGTTGATGTATTTATTGCATTTTATGTTGTCCTTCCATTCATCATGAGAGTTGTACATATAGTTACAATGATTGCCATTTCAATTTCACCAATCAAAATATCATTTTCAATAGCATGAAAGCCATCTTCTTCTTCCTCATCCATCATTCCATCTTCATTCTCATAGCATGCCCGAGATAACATGTTTTCTCCCATTGGGTTATCTCTTCCTGCAATATGCTAAAATTAAGGGTTCAAAGATTTGATGTATGCAATAGTAGTATGGGCCCCATGCTTGTGAGCCACCTCATGGATACAGATTGAGAGACCAGAGATATGTATGATCTCATGCTTGTTGCGCAGCAAACCATCAATACTGTTGTTCTACCTAGCATTGGTATCAGAGCTCTCTGGTCGTAACTTTTTGGTCTCATAGGTCATTTTGTCTTTTTGAAGACATAAATATAGCATTTCATTTTGTTGCATTTCTCTCTCTCTCTCTCTCTACTTACCATGCATTGTCGCATCGATGACTCATGAGTTTGCACATTTTCTTGAGCAACCACTTCTGAGTCCATCCTGTCCCAAACTCCATCTCCAGTGTGTGTTGATGACATACTTCTTGTCATCCTCAAGTTGATCCTTGCATTGCAAAATAAAGTCAATTAGTAATTCAAATAAAAAACTGTAATTCATATTATTTATGTTAAATAATACTTACTCCCATGGTACATGAACTCCCTGTAGATAAGACATGTAGAGGTCTCTCATTCAACGTCTAGAGGCGATGCCGACTCCGACCTGAAGGATACCCCCATCAGGTATGATGTCACATGTGACACCCAAAGTGCCAATGCACGTGCGCATTGGTACTGGTGGGGGAAATGGTCGTGTATTGCCAATTGATTAGGCTAATGGTGTGCTTGAGTTCTTAAAAACTACTTGATATTTAATCTGTAATCTCCATAAAAGATATACCTACAGGACTGATGGCCACTAGCCTCTGAATCAAGTGTCACCTAAGTAGGAGGAGGTACATCAAGAGTAAGCTGTTGACTCTCATGATGTGATGTACCTAGGAGTGGAGTCCTAAGCAAACTAAGACATCAAAAGGATATATATATTAAGAGTTTTATATGTAAAAAAAGGATGACATTACTATTTTATCAATCAAGAAGCTTACTGATGCACTGTAGTGTGTGCATGAGAAAATGTCTCCACTCCTGCATGTGGCTAGGAGGATGTACCCTCTGTAGGACGTACGAGCATATTGAATCTCCCAAGAATCTCGATGGCGCTATCTAAATAGGCATCATCCATCTCCACATAATCCGCCATGGCCTCTAACAACGTATCTCCAGAAAGTCTAGTGCCTCGTAGCAAAGTCTTGATGATCGCCAACTTCACTTTACCGGTGTGGTCACTCATCGTATCTGCATATTTAAAATAACTAGATGTTAGACTAGAGATACATTGTTAGAGGAGAGCTTAATCTATCTAATCATAAAAATTGATCAAATAACTCTAAGCAAGATGCATCCACATCTCCAAGCTGCTTTTAGCAAACGTAAAGCTTTGTGCTTCAGCTGTGTAATGAACTCAGTGGCACACATGACAAATGCTATGAATAGGGTACTCTCATGGATTTTATACCACAATTGGCAATGCCCTTCTTGGATGATGTTCCGATCAAATGGTGTGTAGTGGATAAAAAGAATGAAGAGATGGATCCTCATAGTGGGTGCAAACATTTTGTTGCAAACCATATTGTTGATTGTGGAAGAATTTTGACGCATTTAGGAGGTGCATTTAACTCTTTCTGGACAAAAGTTAGTCTTTGGAGTTGAAGAGGTTTTGATTGTTGGGTATATGTGTGGGCCCTATGGGTGAAGACCATCACCAGTAAAGATATATGGGATTGATAGAATTCAAGATGCATGCACAAATGTATCTGAGGTGTGTAGATTCTTGGGTGCATGTGTGTTCTATTTGATATGGATCCCTCACTTTGCATATGTAGCTGATGCAATGTCAAAGGTTTCACTAGGAAAGGAAGCATAAGAAAGCAATGAAAAAACTGAAGTGTTTGTTGAAATTTTCTCCTACATTGAGAAATGTTGATTATTCACATGGGAAGCCTATCATTATTATTGTTGATACAAGCAATGCAATTCCGTTTGGTACTAGAGTATTGATGGACTGGCAAATAAGGTATCCGCAGGTAAAAATAGAAATTTGGGGAATTATGATAGCCCTTAAATGTGATAAGGAGTAGTTTATGGGTGCTCATGCTGGGTGATCATAGTGTCATAGAGAGAGAGAGAGAGAGCAAGATTGGAGTAGCAAATGGGTAGCGTGGGGGGGATACCATGGGTACTCATTGAGGGTGTTGCTGGGACTGCTACTATGCCAGGAAATGATATAAGATTGCTAGCTTCAATGGTCTACTACTAGGCCAAGTCCATCCAGGAAACAATGCTTGATTGCAGGTAGTACTGAACGTTGAGATGCTGATACTAGGGTTGAAATGCGAGATAGAAGCCTTGGTAGAGGAGGGGAATCGAACCCCGATAGAAACTTTCTTTTAGTGAACTTGAAGCTAAGATTACCATGTACATAGCTAGAGAAAGAAAAACGAGTCAAACCCCGACACGAGCCATATGAGGCTATCACCACGAGACTCCCCACCACCCACCCTTGTTAGTAAGTTTTCAAAAGAATAAAAATCATGACTTCACAATGAATTATTTTGAGATTAAATCTTGTCGAACATAGGTTGATTTGTGAGTTGACACGTAAGACCTCGAGGAAGTTTACTATATGTATATCCTCTACATCGCGTGCGTTCAATGCCTATTTATAAATATCCTTATCTATGAACTTTTCTTGAATAAAACATAACCCTTTTCTATTCAATCTATAAATAACCCCTTTATATTACACCCTTTTGTATGTAAAAAATTTATAAAAATGTTATTTTAAAAATACCTACTTTTGAACCCACGTGATGCACACATATATTCATGAGTAACTTACCCAAGTGTAAGACTAATAGTCCTCATCATCATCTCTGAGACGAACTATCAAACAAAACTTCATCTTCATTATCCTTGTTGACTTCTTTGAAATCCTCTGTCATTAAATCTGTGTTGATGTTCATTTCCTCCATAAGCTCGACATCCATTATTTCTTACTCTTCGGTGTCTGTAGTGTAAGAGTCAGGATTGTTGTTGTTCTCATCATCTACAATGTCATCATGATCAAAAAGAAGAATTCTACACCTCTCTGACATCGATGTGTCTAGGTTCGAGGATGTAATCAATTCATCCTAATCCGCTTCCTCAAGGTCAACACTATCAAACAAGTGTCGACCTCTAGGTTGGACATGCATAACTTGCCACCATGGATGAGAATCTATATTCTTGTAAAAGAATACTTGTTCAACATGAGTTGGCAAAATGTAAGGCTCTTTTGTTACACGCAATAACTTCAAGGAGTCAACGGGGCGGTTCTCTTTTCATTGTGGCATTATTGCCTTTATACGCGACATGAAACCAATCCACCTTCAAAACCACCTGTCAAAATACACGAATCAAAAATTTAGAATTATGTATAGATTCAAGAAATCTACATGTCATTGTTGCATGGAGAGATTTCATTTTCCTGCTTGAAGATACGATACGATACTTCATAAATGGTGATTATGGTTCCCACGTAACCAAGTTCATTGTCGACAATATTTGTGTCTCTTGAACTTTCACATGATAACTGCTTGAAAGAGGCAACAACGCAAGAATCTTGAGTTAGACGTAAGTCGTCAATAGCTTTTATCCAAAGATGTTGTCCACCATAAGCCCACATGTTGGTATACATTCGAGCCTAGACCAATAAATAAATTACTTTAAAAAAAGAAATCTACTTGATTAGTTTAGATTTTTCAAAACCCAAAAAGTTACCTGTCATTTGACACCTGATCATCATAAACTCTCTCTATTTCGTTGAGATTGGCTCATGATCACTAACCGCTCATTGCATATGGGTGTATAACCAATCCATGAAAGTAGGTATGTCCGCGTCGTTATTTACATCATGTTATGGCAACTAGATCTCCTATTTTTACGTATGCCAACTCATTTGCTTGCAAGTTCCTCCTCGTACTCATCAATGAATTGTTGCATGCATTCGCTATTATAGATAATGAAAGTAGAAATATCCAATTTATCTTGGACCTTAAGTCGAAAAGGGACTCCGCCAGACAATACCTCGTGTGACATGGTGGAAGACGACTCATTTATCCATACATGTGGAGCCTCAAAATCTATTTTCTCAAGGTATTCATAAACATAATACATGCATTCATCAAGCATCCAACCCTCCGCCATAGAACCCTCTAGTCTTGTTTTTTGACATACTCAACCTTTCAATACTCCCATAAATCTCTCGGCCTAAAACATCCATCAAGTGCTCACAACAATAGCGAGCTCTATCTCGTCCACTAAATGGATTAGAAGATGAACTTGGATATCAAAAAAGGAGGTTGGAAGTTCCTTTTCCATTAAACAAAGAAGCTCTATATATTCACACTTCTTTTGTGGAATTGACCCTTTGGAAATCTCTTTGGATGTAATCCATCTATCAATGAAAGAAAGAAGATATTAGAGATGTTTTTGAATTAAATAAAATTTTATACTAAAAATTAATGAGCAAAAAATACCTTGCAAGAAATCCAAGGCGATATATTACATCTTGGACTCCACTTGTAGTACATCCATCAATAACAAGGGGTAGAACATGCTGCATACATGATAAATCTACAAAACATGCAAGAAATAAAATACTTACAAAGATCTAGATAGATTTACCTTCACAAAATTGTGCCAATCATGTGCTTTTAAACCCAGACAAGCTCTTGTCATCTAGATTGAACATGTTTCGACAAGATGCTCCATATCCTATAGGCATACAAATCGACAAATATTCATGTTAATAGTCTCTAGTTCTTCTGTCTCGTGAGAACCCATGGGGCAGGCTCATAGGTTGTCTCACGTCGAGTTTCATAATAAAGTGGCCATAGATTGGGCTTTGAGTTTTGATCCTTTAAGTCATTTCTTGTTGCCACTGTGTCTTTCAAGACAATGGGGGTGTTGCCATAACGGATGACCAACACTCTTGAATATATGCATAGGATCAAGAAGATGACATATCTTCATTATCCTTCCAATATTCCAAAGTATACCATATCGAAGGACTTTTGTAACACGCCTACCTAATGGTTGTCCAAGCACGTTTTAGCAGTCCATCAAGAAACGAATGTAAGCGTCCTTGCCCGTCACTACTATGGAATGTTTCAGGGTTTGTCACCTAGGGTTTCTCAAGTTTGCCGCCTCACAACGAAACATTTACAATTGAACTCGCTAGGATCAACCTGAAATCTAGGTTCCTAGTGGCCAAGGTCACCTAACAACATTCTAGCGTTGGGTCCTGGACATCCTACATTACACAGAGATACCCAAGCTGAAGTAGACCCATGCTGCACTTAGTTCAAAGAGAATGGGAAACGAGAGGGATGTCCGCTCAACCTCTTTGTCTACAGGGCATAGTCCCATTTCGGTCCCCTAAAAAGGGCATGAATCGAGCTCTAATCTAATAGTACCTAAGGATTGTACGGCTGTAGAACCTTGTGAGAAGCCTCCCAGTTTTTCGAGACCACCCTTCCGTAGGACGGACCCGTCGCGGGTTCCTTGACCCGCAGCTCCATCGGTTGATGTGGGATTCATGCTTGATTGGACCTTACTTTGATTGGGAGGCATCATATAGTTCAGCCTTTTCTTCGTGGATACGTGCACAGGCTATAAAGGAGTTGACTCCTCGTGGGGAAAACGGCTGTGCGAACCCTCTCAAAGAGGTAGGGAAAGATGAAGCTTCTAAGGAGATTCCCCATTTCTCTCTCTCCCTCTCTCTCCTTCTCTGTTCCTTAGTGCCCCTCTCTTCCCCCCCCCCTCTCTCTCTCTCTCTCTCTCTTACTTCCTCACAAATTGGTAGCAAGGGGGAAAGAAGAGTAGCGCCCCTTGCTGAAAGGAAGGGGGGGAGGGGGGTTTATAGGGGGGAGAAGGGTTTTTTTTGGGGGGCAGGGGGGGGGGGTTGTGACACATCGGCCCCTTCCTTTTTCTCCACTCAGGCGACAAGAATGACCCCCCCCCCCCCCCCCCCCAATGCAATTGATGATTTCTGGGGAGGAAGAGAGATAGTGGGGGGGATTTGGAGGTGGCACACATGTGCCTATGCTCCTCCCCATCATTGATAATGTCCACACCCTGATCATCTTCTTTCTTGTTATCTTCATCTTTGCTACTGTCACCTCTGGCTCTCCGTTGACTCATAGTCGTCTCCTCCCTCACCCTCGTCGACTACGAGCTTAGCTCCCCCTCCCTCTGCCAGCTGGCGGCATTGATAGGGGGTGACGTTAAAAAATTCATTTTAATTTGGTTTAAAAGGGCGAGGAGAATCTTAAGGCAGATTATTGCATCCTTCCCCCCTTAAGGAATCGAGATGTCCTCATCTCGCGGGGATGTTGTTGGTTGAGAGTGCTCTCACCAATCCATGTGACGTCTTCTTATGGAAAGTCCTTCCACTGGATGAGGTACTCTTTGAGGGTTCTACTCCTCAATCGTTTTTCCTGAATGTCTAGGATTCTATCTGGTCAGAGCTTAAGGACTCCTTGGCTTGGCATTACAACTTGTTGATCATTGAGTACATGGCTAGGATTAGATACATATTTCTTTAGTAGGCTAACATGAAATACATTGTGAACCTTTACGTTCTCGTGGAGTTGGAGTAACTTTCAAAGGTAATATTATTGAATGAAGGAATCAATAAGTCTTTGGTTGTGTCTTGTTGTATACCAAAGACTATGGTTGTGCACCTACGGTGTAGGAGATGGAGTATGCCACATACTATGGCTACCACGCTTTGTAGGGGACACTTACTGATAATCCAGATCCACTTATGAGTATCACTATTTTGTTTTGTAGTTTATTTTCATGTTAATTGCAATGTATTATTATTTTATTTCACTAACTAATGTAGGAGTAACATGGTGAGGAAGACATGACAGAGGTGGCTTGTCAGGAGGCCAAGGGGCGATGCCAAGAGGCTAAGGGGAGTAGTGGCCAAATCGCTGGCCATGGTGGTGAAGATTGTGGTTGGAGGTTGGGGCAATGGTGGTGTTGCGGGTGGGGGCAGGGGTGGTGGCACAAGTGATGGTGATCATGAGTCTGATACTAGTGACTCGTATAGTGATGACTTATATAGTGATCATGCCTAGGAATCTATTATGTATATTTGAGGATGAGACTTATATTGTATATGTGAGGATTCATCACTATTCATTGTATAGACATATGTGAGGATGACACTTGTTTTATATATGTGAGGATTGATCACCACACACTCTAGACATGTGTACCTATATTTACTAATGATATATATTGACATTTGTTCGTTGCATCATTGAACAAACAATTAATTATTTGTTTATTGTCTCTTGGAAAGATAGATAGAGAAAATCAAATCTTTTATCGCAGTTCAATGTTTTTCTATGTTAGGCTCTAATATTAACAAGCTTTTGATTTCCATAGTTTCTGCAGAGGTCATAGATTCTACGCTACGTATAAACTCAAGCTACCTTTCAAGATCAAAGATCCAAACTATGAAGTTTCAAAGCACGCGATTTCAAAGTATCAAGCTCACCATAAGCTATTATGGTTACAATACCCGATTTCAATTTATGTAGCATGTACCATGTACCATGTATCATGTACCAATTGCAAGTAAGAGGTTTCGTTATGAAACCTGATACCAAATCAAGTACCAAGTACCAAGTACCAAGTATTGATTCTAATAATAAAAAGTTTTCTTTGTTTCCATGTTTATTGGTTGAGGTACCGCAAAGTTAGACCGACCAATCAAGTACTAAGCACCGAATCTATACCAAGTACCAAATCAAGTACCAAGAACAAAGTATGGAATCTAGTACCAAGTACCAAGTTATACCAAATCAAGTACTAATCACCGAATCTAGTACCAAGTACCAAGTACCAAGTGCCAATTGCAAAAACAAAGTTTCATTATGGAACTTGATATCAAATCAAGTACTAAATCTAACACCAAAATTTTTTCTTCATTTTCATGTTTATTGAATTAAGGAACTTCATAGTTACACCAACATGTACTGAGTCATATGAAATAGGGACAAAAAGGTTGAACCTAGGTATAATACTTGATGTCTTATAGTTTTCAATATTTATATTTTTATTGTTTTTCTTTTTGGCTCCTAATTTAGAAAGCTAATGTATCAGATGGTAAGTCTGCAATAATCTCTCTCTTTCTTTCTTTCATTCTATCTTTATGTATATACAAGAGTTGTCGGGGGAAGCCATGATGAAATATGGTGTTATGGAGAAGAGCTAACGCGACTGTAGATGCTTTTGTATCCGGGAGTGCTTGAGCTTCAAATCACCTAGTTAGATAATTTGTCATGACAAGAATATATTTTTTGCATGCCACTGAAGTAGGAAATGGACCTATGAGGTCCCAACCAACCATCTCAAATGGTTCATTCACCTGTATCGGTGAGAGATAGTCGGGTTTTTGATTGGACAATTTAAGCTCTTGGCAAGTGCAGCAAGTGCGGTTTCTTAATCAAGAATGTAGTTGGTTGATGATCCTTTCCTATATTTGATTGTAAATTGGTATTCTTGAAGCGTCAAAGACCATCGAAGAAGCCATCCTGGTGGGTGGGATTTTTGTAGAAGAGGGATGATGGGTTGATGATCAGTTTTGATAGTGATAGTAGTTCCATGAAGATATGGGTGAAATTTGGTAAAAGCCCAGACCATTGCAAATGAAAGTTCTACACTCTCTTTAGTACTTCCTCCAAGACCTGTAGATGTTGTTGGGATATGGATGAGGATATCATCCAAATAGACAAGGAGAACACCCTTGAGGATGAGGTCGTGGAAAATTGAGTTAGCAATTCATTTAAATGAACTGCCAGCATCTGAGAGACCAAAAGGTATGCGTGTGAATTCATACAAGCCCGTCGTGGGTTCTGAAGGTTGTTTTGTGAGTTTCCCAAGGATTAAGGGGAATCTGCCAATACCTAGAGGGTAAATCAAGGGAGGTGAAATATCTAAATTTTCCTAACTAGTCGAGAAGATCATCAATAGGAGGTAATGGGTAGAGGTCATGGACAATTACCTTATTTAAGCGACAAAAATCAATGCAAAACCTATATGTGCCATCTTCTTTCTTCACTAAATGAGGCTCAAAAACCCAATCACTACATGAAGGCTAAATGATTCCCTTTTTGAGCATGTCTTGAACAGTGCCATTAATCCTTTGCTGTTCCAACGGAGATCCTCATCGAGATGCCATGTGGATTCGGGAAGCATTGCCCGTATTAATGGAGTGATGGATTGAAAGATTGATTATGGTGGTCTTTTTGGGTTTGTTGAGAAAGAGCCTAGGGAACTTGTGTAATAGAGAACAAATACCTTTTGTGCATACAATTATATCAACTAATGTGCTTTGTATCTAGACAAAGTTGGGGCCTTGTGAAGAACACATCATGGGTATGGGAAGAGCTTGGGGCAAGACTAAGTGCTAGCTATCAAAGTGCGAATGGGCAAACTAGTCACAACCCAGAGTTAAAGGAAACAATTGACACGGCAATACATAAAAATCATGTGTGAATGTCTTATGCTCGGGGGGTTCACTATATATATGTCCTCTATATAACGTGCGTTCATGGCCTATTTATAAATATCCTAATCTGTGAACCTTTCTTGAATAAAACACAACCCTTTTCTATTCAATCTGTAAGTAACCCCTTTATATGACACCCTTTTGTATGTAAAAAATGTATATAATTGGTGTTTTAAAAACCCCTTATTTTGAACTCACGTTATATATACATATATTCATGAGTGACCCCCCCGAGATCTTGTGTGATACATGAAAGGTGCAATGGGCTATAGTGTGGGAGTGATATACTTCTTTATTATCTCCAAATAATGCACAGACGGGAGTGATTGTGCTTGTGGAAATACCTAAATGCTCTACTAAATTCTGGCTAACATAGGATATGGTGCTATGTGAATCTAAAAGTGCTTCATGGGGTGTGTCCAAGATTTGGACCAACATTGAACACACCATGCATCTGGAAGTTGCTGAAGCATGAATCTACGGGGGGTGCCTTTCCATCAGCCACCCACTTAGATGTTTTAGAGAAGTGTTGCTAAGGTTGCCGCATCGGCTAATTGGACTTGACCATTTTGTACTTGATGATTTGCATGTAGTCGACGACAATGCTTGCAAATATGTTCATATTGATTGCAATAGAAACATTTTGGGTGGCCTTGTGCATCCCAAACTGGTAGGTCATGGCGATTACTGACTTGAGTATTTTGGATGTCAATGTCCATGGAGGTAGGATGATGATCAAACAATTGTCATGGAGGAATTGGATGTGCTGCCAAGATATTTTATGCACTATATGTTGTGCTTTCAATTCATTGTGCAATCTGGATTTTTGCATGAAAGGAAGTCGGGGGCGAGCCTTGGTTGCAAATCCGGCGAGATAAATCACGGTGAAGGTGAGGCCAAAGGAAGAACAACTTCACTTCTTCAGATATGGTGGGATCAACACGTAGTAATAGTTGATTTAGCTTAATCATAAATTGTGCTACTGGTTCAAATTGATGTTGTGTCAATGTTTTTAATTGTAGGAGAGTAGTGTTTGTGACATTGTGATTAGAAAAAAATTGAGTTAACAAAGATCTTTGATTTACCCAATCTATTTTGATAGCATCCTCTTGCTGCTGGGACAAACCACGTGCCGGCTATGCCTTAAAGCAAAGTGCGGGCCTTCATTGCTTTGTAGGTATCGGGCTATTGCTGATAGCTAACAATGTCCTCAAAAAAATCCAACCATGTCAAAAAATATTTTATGTGAAGTCCGGAAAATGCTTTGAGATGCACCTTGGGGTCAGGCTTGTGTGTGTGGGAGCCTTTCATGGATAGATAACTGAGAAGGGCTTGATTAGTATTGTTGATCTGAAACACCATACTAGACACAGCTTGGAACATTTGTTCCAACTTGCATGGGAAAACTCCAGATTCAATGAGGCATCCTCATAAGGAGGGCTTAGGGGTGAAATTGGGTGACTCATTTGGGCAGAGCAGTGGCAAAAGATGACCCGATTTAGTCTATGTAAAGCAGCGGCGGATGGCGTGATGAATAGAGAACAGCTACATGAGTTAGGGGAGATTTCCTTGCCATCTCCACCAATGTGGTGTGCGCACGTTTAGTCCAAAACTGGCCCTTATTCCAGGTGTCCTCTTCTCTCTTTATTCCCATTTGGTCATACATCAAGAATGTCTCCACAACTGAACTGTTGAGGCCGTTTTGGGAGCTATATCTACGTGGCAAGGTCCAGTCCTACAACTTAGTTGGCATTACATCATGGGCTTGGGCTAGGATCAACCCTATGGTTGTTAATATATATATATATATATATAGTACCATATTAAAAAAATTGGGATTCTTCCAATTCTTAATTTTGTATATACTAGAAAAGTGGCAACTGATAAATATGTCTAGATATTTATCAAAACCCTATAATGTAACCTATCATTAAAAAGCATACTAAAAACGGAATCTAATGAGCCATCTGGGGCTCATTCATTCAAGTACATGCATTTTTCCAATTTGATGTCTTGCTACAATACTCTATGTATTTAATTTTTATTTTCAATAAGCAAACATAAGAGTCTAATTTTCATTTAATTTAAATTTTGAATTTCAAAAACTAAAAATAAAAGAGAGATAACATGTTTACCATAATTCATGTTCAAGCCGAAACTGTAGATTTCTATAGCTTACGCATGTGGAATAGAAACAATGAGAGCATTGAGAGCAATCACAAAAGCAAGGAAGCAAGAGCCAAATCAGAGAGAGAGAGAGAGAGAGAGAGAGAGAGAGAGAGAGAGAGAGAGAGAGAGAGAGAGAGAGAGAGAGAGAGAGAGAGAGAGAGAGAGAGAGAGAGAGAGAGAGAGCACACTCATATGCATATATAAAAATCTCGTCGGTAAAAAACAAATCAATTTCTAGTCGTTGGGACAAGGCATCGCTTAAGCAACGTTCATCGTCGCTTATCTTATGCTTGCCATCACTTAGGGGAGACATAGTTTTTATAAGCACTTTTATACCAATAGCGATGCTAAAGGGTCGCTAGGTGCCTCCCTAAAGTGCTCACATATGCGACGACGGACATCAGCAATGCCACCTGTGATGCAGTATTACATCTCTTTACGATGCGTAAGCGACACTAGAGATGTCACTGTACACCCAATGGCTAGTAGTGGCATGAGCTTTGTCACATGGAGAGGTATAATGACATGGTTTACCAATCACTACCAAATGATGTCCAAATTTGATGAAGAAATTGAGAAAATGGCCCTCTCAAACTCTATGACTCAGCAAACCCTGAAGCAACTCACCACTCTTGTAGCTCAGCTAGCTACCACTTCATTCGAAGAAAAGGAAAATGAATCCAAGTGTGAGTCTTGATGCCCTCCACCACTGGAGCTACTACATGGTCCATAGGGCATTCTTGGATCCAAGGATATTCCCCTCTCTACCTATGAAGTTGGTGAATCCTCTCATGCTCATGACGAGCCTCTGTTGAGCTCCCCCATCAACCATGTAGCTAACCCTCCAGTGAGGCTCTCTTCCACCATTGGTAGAATCTCCCCTACTCTCCCTCGGAGCCCCAATGGAATTTATATGACTCAACCACATCATAGACGATATGGTATTAATGGCTAGCATGGCAATAATGGGCAGCATGGCTATAATGGGCAACATAGGATCAATGCACAACATGGTATGTATGGGCAGTAAGGTATGTATGGCCAACATGGTATCCATGGACAACAAGGTTTTGTGGGAGGCAAGGACCTCATGATCTTTGTGACAAGATTCTCCTCACTAAGTACAATGGGAAATCTCCCTCATCATCATACTTGGAAGAATGGACATTCAAGTTAGAGTCCTACTTCAACATCTACCCCCACATAGATGATCAAAAAATTATCTTTGCCTCTCTCAACTTGGAAGGATTTGCCCACACATGGTGGTGCTATATCAATCAAGAGAATCATTAGTTCATTGATTGGGAAGACTTGAAAATGCATATGATTCAAGTATTTGTATCCCTTGTAGAAAAAGAGCCTTTTGCAAGACGATGGTACACTCTTGACTAACATAACCTCACTGTATGAGAGTAAACAAATCTGTTTATGAACTTGACCATTATGTGAAGAGCATTAGTGAGATGATGTCAAATAGCATAAGTACATCTATGGGTTGGAATCAAGCCTATCTGTAGATGTCATGGCTCAAAAGCCTACCACACTATTTGATGCAATTGAATTGGCTAAAAGATATATAAGGAAGTACTGTAAGAATGAGAGTTTTCAACAAGGTTATGGATAGCCCCACACCCCATCAAGGTTAGACCCATATGGGGGTGGTTTTCGAGGCAATTCCATGCTTAATAGTAACCCCAAAATACCCACTTACCTCCCTTTCCATACTGAAAGAAAATAGGGCACTTTTGGGACAACATTTAGCTCTAATGCTGAGAGTAAGTATGCTAAAAATAGACACTTAGCTCTAATACTGAGAGTAAGTATGCTAAAAATAGACACTCCATTGCATCACCCTCCAATATCTCAAGTGGCCAAAGGTTCATTTCCCTAAATGTGAAGAAATGGAATGAAAACTGCCTATACTTTAAATGTGGGGATAATTATACTACTGATCATGCCTCCAAGTCTTACAAGATAGCCAAGTTCAAGGTTCATAGCATGCATGTAATGGAAGATTGGCACAATGATGAGGATAACTTACCTATGGATACTTTGGAACCTCTTTTGGATGTTTTTTGGCTGGTCAGAGATTGACATGGGTTTGTACATGATGTACTTGAATGTTATCAGATGCTTGACCACTTACATGCTTTTGGTGCTCTCATGATGCACGGTCTTGCCTATGAGATGTCTTATGAATCTACATGCTATCTATAAGCTTGGTTGCTCATTTGCCATCAACTTTTGTGCTAGTGGGAGCTTTATGCTTATGGTCTTGGATTCACTCGGAGCTTGCACGTTATGCATTTGAGCTATTACTTGAGATTTTTCATGGGAAGTATGTATTTATTCTTGTGGATCGTGCCAATAAATCAGCCATTGATTGGTTGAAACGCACCCCTATAGAATTACAACACCCTTTGAAAGTTAAAGTAGCAAATGGTGAGGAAGAAATCAGCACACATGTATGTCTTGTAGTCCCCTTATGCTTGGCTGAAAATTATTTGGCATTGGTTGATCTTATTGCATTAGACATGGGCCCCATTGATGTTTTCTTGGATTGTGATTGGTTGAAACAACCAGAAAAAATTTCTATGGACTTCTCTCAGCTCTACATGGAGTTTATGATACATGGACAGCTCATCCGCTAAGATAGAATTCAAGATAATGTTGATTTTCAGGGCATTACAACAAAGTAGCTGAAAGAAGAGTTTAAGAAATGCTCACAGATCTTTGTTTTGCACTTGAATAAGGAAAAATTAGATCAATCCCCTAAACTATCTAAGGATTTAACCTTGTAGGTCTTACTTGACGAGTTGTAACGTGCTCGCCCCTCAAATTGCGGGACAAATCTTAGCAGCCCATCGAGAGATCAATCTAGAAGACGCCGCTCGGCACTCCCAAGGAATGACACGAGGCTTGCCAACTAGGGTCTCTCAAGTTTGCCTCGCAATGGAACTTATCCGACCGTTCCCACTAGGATCTACCTGAAGTCCAAGTTCCTAGTAGTCGAGTCTTCCTAACAGCCTTTTAGCGTCGGTTGACAGCCATTCCACTTTGTGTAGATAAAACTGGATCCAAGTAGACTCATACCACACTTGGTTCAAAGAGAATGGGAAACGAGAGGGATGCATCGCTCGACCTCTCTGCCCGTAGGGCATAGTCCCATTCCGGTCCCCTAAAATGGTATAAATTAGGGTTCTAACCAACATTATCTAAGGTCATCGTCCAACCTTTCCTAATATTTCTCGTTAACATTTCCTTTGAGGAAAGCTTTTGGCTAACCGAGACCACCCTTCCATAGGATAGACCCATTGGTCACATCCACCACGCTTCCCTCGGGGGTTGTTTTAGTTATCTAATTACCTACCACATTATGTTTGACACATAAAAGTGGCTTCCTTAATTAACCCGTTAATCACAGGTTCCTTTACGTAATTTAGGACATAGACATGAAGACAAGATAAAACAAGATCAAACACTTCCTTAACTTATATTCTGATTAATGTTTGTCTCCTGCCCATACAGGAGAATTAAGTGTTTCTTTCTACCTGTGCAGAAAAATCCTTCCGTCTCCTGGCAATAAAACCTGAAGGTTTATCCTACCAAGATTCCATCTTGTAACTAGTATCAAGGCCTCGAGATCCCATCTCGAGTCACGTAGAACACTTGTGTAGGGTCCGGAGGCATTGGGATTTATGGCCAGAGCCCCCACTGGCACCCAAGCATCCTCCTACGCCAAGTAATTTCCATGGAGAGACCTCTCACGGTGGGTTCGGTCCATTCTCGGCGCGGATTCATAACCCCCTTGGTTAGGGTTTGGCGGTTCGCGGGGGGTAGCTAGTGCCATCCTTCCTTAATTATTCCTTTAGGAAATCAACCACAGCTGAAGCAACTAGCTTAAAAACAATTACTAGGGAAAACATCCCTTTTGTTTCCATGGCAATCAGTCATCTCAGACCTGGCCATGCAATCATCAATCACACCCCACTTGGGTTAACATCCAAAACCACATTAACAAAAAGTTGAATGTACAACCTCTTGATTTAAGGCATCGCAATCCCATTGCATGCACAATCAGAACTTAACTTGGATGTATCAAAACACTTGCTCAAGGGATTTACAACCTTTTCAAACAACCAAGCATAACTTGGGTCAACAATCCATTTAGGGTTAGGTCACCAGCTTCAATTAAGCTAGGAGCGTATCCATTTGCGATAGTCCACAGCATGATTGATAAAAAAATTCGCATGCAAGTATACTTATTCCTAATGCACCAGATCTCATGAAGGTCTAGGTTTCTATCCATCAGTGCAATTGCATCCTATGAACATAAACTATCATTTCATGTGTTTCTTTTAGTCATGATCGTGAAGCATAAATTCTAAATGACTATTCATGCATTGAACTGGTTTAAAAGCTATTATTTTATGTGAAATGATGCGAAAACCTTATCATTCTATGTGTGTAAAAGCTATCATTTCATACATATAAACTTATGCGAACTCCATACTCTATCATTTCACGCATACAACCTAGCGCTTAGAGTAAACAAAAATCCTAAGACTCATCCTTGTTCCATGCACGTAGCTAACCCCTTCATTTCTTCCATAATTAGTTATAAAGCTTAAAAAACTTGGGTTTGATTCGTGATCGTAGGGGCATTCGTTGTGTTGGTCGCTCCGCTTGCCTTTCCCGCATTATCGGTACTAGTGGTAGCTTTGTCACCTACGCTTCCCGCGACTTTCTTCTTGGGAGCCATTTGCCACGCGGAGGTTGGACAGTTCGAACCTCAACGGATTTCAGGACAATAGGCCCGGGTAGGAAGGATCGTTAGATGGGGGTCCTTCGCCGAGGGGGTGGTTTGAGTGTTGCTCCTCGAACCTTCACCTCTCACCAACTCTCTCCCTCTCCCCCCTCTCTCTCTCTCTCTTCTTCTTCTTCTTCTCTTCTCCTCTCTCTCTTCCTCTTCTTCTTCTTTTCTTCTTTCCTTCTCCTACTCTCTCTCTTCCTATTCTTTTTCTTCTTCTCTTCCTCTTCTCCTACTCTCTCTCTTCCTATTCTTCTTCTTCTTCTCTTCCTCTTCTCCTACTCTCTCTCCCTCTCCTTCTCTTGTTCTCTCTCCTTCTCTCCTTCCTCTTCTTCTTCTTTTCTCTTCTTCTCCTACTCTCTCTCTCTCTCTCTCTCTCTCTCTCCTTCTCCTCTTCTCTCCCTCTCCTCTTCCTCCTTGACCTCTTTTCCTCCTCTTCTCCTTCTTCTCTTCTTCTTCTTCTTCTCCCTTCTCTCTCTCCTCTTCTTCTCTCTTCTCTCTCTCCTTCTCTCCTTCTCTCCCTCTCCTCTTCCTCTTCTACCTCTTCTTCTTCTCTTCTCTTCTCCCTCTTCTTCTCCTTTGTCTTCTCTTCTCTTCTCCCTCTTCTCACTCTCCCCACTTCCTCACCTTCTTCTTCTCCTTCACACGTCCAAGCGCTGTTCACGGGGGCAGAGGAGGGTGCCGCTGCCGTCGGAGCTCCAGGGCCACTGCTACTGCCACAGGGATCTCAGTGTTGAGGGAGGGGGTGCTCTGACAGTCCAAGGAGTGGGGGAGCTTTATAAGTCGGAGGGGGAGGTGGTAGGGCGGTGCCACCTGCCACCTGGGGGGGCTGCATGCCCCCCTACTCTACATTACTCTTACTCTCTCTCTCTCTCTCCCCGCCATGCACATGGTAGGGGGAGAGAGGGAGAGTTTAAAAAAAAATAAAAAAAATTACAAAATCTAGAAGGGGGGAGTTCCTATGGGGGGAGGCATGGGGGTCACGGGGGGGGGGGGGGGGAGACATTACAGGAGTATAGTGATTTATTTCAGATGCCTACAACCCTTCTCTCTAAGAGGCATGTGGATCACCCACTTGATCTAGAGCCCCATTCCAAGCCACTGAATAAGCCACCTTATAGAATCTCCAAGTGTGAACCTAAAGAGGTTGCAAAGCAGGTCATTTGAGATGGGTTTCATTGATCCGAGTTCTTCCCCTTATGCATCCTGTGTCTTGTTAGTCAAGAAGAAAGATGGCTCTTTTCACATGTGCATTGGCTACAGAGACTTGAAAAAAATCATAATGAAGAACTATTATCCCATCCATGGATTGATGACTTGTTGGATGAGTTGAAAGGGCCATGATTTTTCACTAACATTGATCTATGCTCTAGCTACCATCAGATCCATATGAGGGAGGGTGATGAGATCAAAACAAATTTTAGGACTGATCATGGGCTTTATCATTTTCTAGTGATGCCTTTTGGGTTGACTAATGTTCCCATCACATTTCAAAGCCTCATGAATAAAATTCTTCACCCCTTCCTATTCAAGTTTGTTCTTATTTTCTTTGACAACATCCTCATTTACAACAAGCACAAGAGGAACACTTGGCATATATCAGAAGGATGTTTGATATATTGAGAGAGTATAAACTCTTTGTTAAGGAAATTAAGTGTATCTTCATGCAGATATCTCTGGATTACTTGGGACACATTGTTAGCAAAAATGTCATATAGACTGACCCCAAGAAGGTGCAATGTTTAAAAGGACTAGCCCATTTCATCCACCACTACTTTATTACGTGTTTTTCTTAGTCTCTCTTCATTTTGTAGATGCTTCATTGAGTATTATGCCACCATTGCACCACCTTTGATTGATCACAGTTAAAAAATGAATCATTCTTTTGGGATGCCATTGTTGATCATAGCTTCAAACAATTGAAGAAAATGCTTACTTCAGCCCTATCCTCCTATGCCATGATTTCTCCAAGACAATTATCATTGTGTGATGCTAGTGGGGCATGGGTATTGGTGTGGTGTTGTTGCAAGAGCATGGTGTGATTTCTTTTGAGAGGCACAAGCTTGATGATAAGGAGATGCAAATGAATGTGTATGACAAGGAGATGTTGGCCATCCTCCATGCTATTAAGAAATGGAACCTCTATTTGTATGGTAGACACTTTCAAGCCAAGAGTGACTATCGAGTTCTCTAGTACTTCCTGACTTAGCCTATTTTGACTCCTAAGCAAAGGAGGTGGGTGGTGACATAAAAAAACTATGATTTTGACATTTCTCACACTGGTGCAAAGATAACATAATGGATGATTCACTCTCTTGGATGTGGGCATGCAAAGTATCCTCCATTTCAAAGTTTCATAGTGATTGGGTTGAGGACCTTCAAGAAGCTTATATGTTGGATGAGGACTTCAGCCATATATTTTAGAAATTATAGCATGGGATAATGGCTGAAAACTCCCAATATTAGCTCAAGCATGGCTTTCCCCACTTTATTGATCACTTGGGTGTTTTCAAAACATATGATAGGATTTCCAAGAGCTTTCACAAGAAAGGCTTATGGAGGGATGTCAAGGATTTTATAACCAAATGTGTTCCATGCCAACAAAACAAGGATAACATGCTTAGGCCCACTTGTATCTTGCAGCCCCTTCCTATTTTGAAGGAAAATGGACACATATCACCATGGAATTCATCATGGACCTCCCTATTACCAAAAAAGAATGGAACAATATATATGTGGTAGTTGATCACCTCACCAAAGCTGCCCACTTTATTCCTATTAATACACAATACACTACTTCTCAGGTGGCCACTCAGTTTATGGAGTGTGTCTTCAAGCTGCTTGGCTTACCACAAGTTATAGTGTACAATCAAAAGCTAAGTTTATGTGAAACTTTTGGCAAATTTTTTTCATATCTATGGGCACCAAGCTTGCTCCATCCACCACTGCATACCACCCCCACACAAATGGCTAGACTGAAAGAGTAAATAGATGGCTTGAGATATACTTACGGCACTTTTTCCATGATGTACAACACAGTTGGGATACATGGCTCCACTTGGCTGAGTTTTCTTATAACAAATCCACCCACTCTAGCATTGGGGTTTCCCTTTTGAGGCCTTATATCAGTATAAGGTTCCCCTCCCTATAGTCTTATTCAATGATAAAATTAACCCTCAGAGCAAAGCTAAATTGGATCTCATGCAGGCCTTGCTTCAACAATGCAAAGTGAATCTTGAAAAGTCACAAACTCACATGAAACTCTATATTGATGAGAAAAAAAGACATTTGGAATTCCAAGAAGGAGAGCTGGTCCTCTTGAAAGTGCCTAAGTCCCATTACTCCACTCTCAAAGAGGGTAGCAATAACAAGTTGGCCCACCATTTCTATGGTCCCGATCAGTTCCTTAAGAGACTTGGGGATTTCACCTATCGATTAGAGCTTCCCCCTACCACCAAGATTCACAATGTGTTCCATGCTAGCCACCAACAACTGTAGCCCTTCATTGGCACCTTAGTGGACTATGTGGAAGAATTTTCCCCCATAGATGAAGAAGGTACCATTCAATATATCCCTAAGACAATCATTGGGCAACGAGATAAACACTCAAGATCCAAATCCATCAGGAGTACCTCATTAAATGGCAAGGCCTACCCTTGGAGAGGAATCCTCCTAGTGCCTAGCCACTACTATTGTCAATGGATTCCCTCACCTCCAAGATGCCCAACGGATTGAAAACTAGCAAGTTATGCCCCCTTTTGACCACTCCTTGCTGCTATAGACTACACACTATTTTAGAACAATTTCATACTTTCCCAAATCTCAACAATGTGCTTCCTACATGGACTAAAAGTACACATCATAAGATCCATTTTGACATGTAGCACGTCCCATTTGGAGTAGCCTATCAAAAGTTATGACAATTTTACCTGAATTTAGGGAAACTAATTACTATCAAGAACATACTCTTCACCTTCATCTTTAGCTTCCATGGCTTCCTTCTCCCTTCTCCCCTCTTTTTTGTCTTTCTCTCTTCTCTTCTAGTCCTTCTTTCTTTTTCTTCCTTCTATCTTTCTCTCTCTTTAGCTCATTCTCCTCTCAACTTCATTCCTTACATGTTCTTGCTCATGCCCAACCTCTTCCATAAAATGTTGGGGAGGTGACTGATTTGCATCTTTAGGCTGATCCACACTTCTTCTTGTCACTCAATTAGATGTCCTTGCATTATCTTCGTCTCTCTTCCATTTCTCTTCCACAAGTATATCCATCTTTTGTACTTTTGCGAAGTATGCATACACTAAATATGCATCTACCGTGGTGATTCCTAGCTAGTTATGTCATAAATGTCTTGCCTTACATGAGACATTTCACTATCAATAGCTTTCCTCTTTTGAGTTGCATGCAAAGCATGTGTCCATATTGCAACCTTTGGACCCCATCACTTGGCCAAGCACTCTATTCAATTGTAGACCAAAAGTAGTAACATGTACAACTATATGAGCATTTCGAATAGCCAAGTCTTCCAACAACTTTTACATACCTCTCTTTCCAAAATTCAAAGCAAGAGGAGGTAATCTCGTTTCTTGTGCATGGATTATGCCATCTTTCCAAAAGACAAGCTGTCATGCCAAATCCTCTTGATAAGAAACACAATCCTTCCTTGCATGCTGCAAACTATGACACCATGCAATTCTTTCCTGTTTAGGAGCTGCTACCCATCCCCTTTCCTCTTGTCATTTCTTATCTAATTTTGTGACCTTCAACAACTAAAGATCTAACATGCATTTAACCAATTCATCTAATAAATCTTCCCTAACAGTGGGAACATTGGGTGCAGCTATAGGATTAGCCATAGAAGCACATGGCTTACTAGATACATCAATTGTTTTGCTCATAACATTGGGCAAGTTAGATACATGCAATCTTTCTCTTCTTCTATGCTTTTTTACCAATGCAGTAACAATATCCTTAACATGCCTCCACTTTGTTTTAAGCCATGTCTCTGTATTCCGATCCTTGAACAAATCATCAAGCTTCTCTTGAAGCTCAGGATTTGTTGACTGTGGAAATAATTTTCCAACTTGGAAGAGCTTGCTATTCTGCAAAATCTAATTGCTCAAACCAACTTTCAAATTCCCTTAATAACTATGTAGCCAAAAGACCCTTATTGGGTTTTAGAACCCACTCTTGGAAAGTCTTGCGGATAATTAAACCGGTGTCTTCAATGTAAAATTCTTCCTAGAGTGTCTTCTTGTGAAAGCTATCCAGTTACCATCTTAGATGTGAGATTCAATAACTTGGGCTTTTAATTCATGTATAGTGACCTATATAAGATACTAGCTCTATGCAAGTTGAGCCACCCAAAAGAACTCCATCTTTTGAGCATAGGTATGCAAATATGTAGATACATTCCTGCCATTACACAACTTCATCTCACTCTTTACTATTTGCAGAGTATTCATCGCAATAGTTTTTGTTTGATCAGAAGCTTGCATCACCTGTTGTGGTTGTTGTACTTGCGTAAGCATGTTTATATTCTCCACTAAGTGCTACAAAACATCACTAGATGTGCTTAAAGGTTCTTCCATCCTATCTTTCCTTTCGACGAACTTTCACATTGGGTTCACCAATGTTGCAGGGGTTTCAGCCAAGAGGTCATATCCGTTGGGGATTAGAGAGAGAAGGAAGTAGAGAATAGGAGATAGATGAGAAGAAGAATAATAGACAAGAGATTCAAATGAATCCCAAGAATTCTAGAAATCAAGTTCTCTTCATTCAAGACATATCCATATATCATGAATCAATCATAAACCTTCTATCAAGTCTGCCAAAGCCTTTACACAAAATAAAGACAAAGCTCAATGATTCAAACTCTATATATATTACATGTAAACTTTGTTGTACAACCAAGATAAAGAGTCCAAACAATCCAAATGTCAATAGGTTTAGATGATTTCTTGGTAGGAGAAGCCCAAGTACTTCTCTTGGGAGCACTATGTGTTGATAGAACTTGAGAAGGGAAACAAAAGCCTCGTATGGGACTCCAAATACACTTCATCCTTGTGTATTCTTGGTTATTATATCAATCATTGTAAGCTGATTGTTTGATGGCTAAACTCCAAGACAAATGGTTATTGGATTATCTACTACTACTCGAAAGCAATCTCTAAGCACTAGAACTCCTTGAGCTTCATGTTATATCCAAAAATGCACACTGAACACTAGCTTATTCTCTACTGCTTAGATGGAAAATTTGATGGTTTCATTGGCTCCAAAAGGGAAGTAAAACACTAGGACACCTACCTATATTGCTCCTCCTCTCCTCCAATCCAAAGTGTTGTTTGTTGTGCCTGAAAACTATGATCGTGCATTGTGCGAATTTGGGAGCCCTTCTTTTTGGCATGAGATCTCCAAGAATGGTTGAAAAGAAACTTAATACTATATTAGGGAATTCGGAAATTCTCATATAGTTTGGGAATTTCCAATATAGTTAATATTTTTCCACATGATCAAATCTTGTTCTCTTACTTGAAAGTGGAGTCTACCCTAATTACTATATAGGTTGTCTTTCCAAGTCCTACATTGAAACATGGGTTAAGTGTAATATTCCCGTGCTCCCCCCCGGTGCCTCCCCCCCATAAGAACTCCCCCCCCTTAATTAAAAAAAAAAAAGTTTAGTGCAAATTTTTTTTAACTCCCTCTCTCTCTCCCCGCTCTGACAGGACGTTAAAGAGAGAGAGAGAGGGAGTGAAGTGAAAGTAATAGGGGGCATGCAGCCCCCTAGGTGGGGTGGCAGCCATACCACCCTCCTCCCCCTCCTATAAAGGGGACCTTCCCCCTTCCCTCGTCTACAAAGCGCCCCCCCTCTGGACATCCACAGGCAAGTCCCTCCCCCCCCCCCGTGCGACAGCAACGGCCCCCCCGGGCTTTCATCAGTAGACTCCCCCCCCTCCTCCCCTAAGAAGAGAGGGAGAGAAGAAGAGAAGGAGAGGGAGAGAGGGAAGGAGAAGAAGGGAAAAAGAAGAAGAAGAGGAAGAAGAGAGAGAGAAGAAAAAGAGAAGGAGAGGGAGAGAGAGAAGGAGAAGAAGAAGTGAAGAAGAAGGAGAAGAGGGAGAGAGAGAGTAGGAGGAGGAGAAGAAGAGAAGAAGAAGAAGAAGAGGGAGAGAGAGAGTAGGAGAAGGAGAGAAGAAAAGAAGGAGAGGGAAGGAGAAGAAGAGAAAAAGAAGTAGATGAGGAAGAAGAGAGAGAGAGAAGAAGAGAAGGAGAGGGAGAGAGAGAAGGAAAAGAAGAAGTGAAGAAGAAGGAGAAGAGGGAGAGAGAGAGTAGGAGAAGGAGGAGAAGAAGAGAAGAAGAAGAAGAAGAGGGACAGAGAGAGTAGGAGAAGGAGAGAAGAAAAGAAGAAGAAGAGGGAGAGAAAGGTAAGGAGAAGAAGAGAAAAAGAAGAAGAAGAGGAAGAAGAGAGAGAGAGAAGAAGAGAAGGAGAGGGAGAGAGAGAAGGAAAAGAAGAAGAAGAAGAAGAAGAGGGAGAGAGAGAGTAGGAGAAGGAGAGAAGAAAAGAAGAAGAAGAGGGAGAGAGAGAGAAGGAGAAGAGGAGAAGAAGAAGGAGAGAGAGAGAGAGAGAGTTGGTGAGTGGAGAAGGTGTCGAGGGCCGTGTTTGAGGAGCCGTGTTGTAGGAGCCACTCATCAAGCCACCCCCTCATCGCACGAAGATCACCTACTCACGACCTTCCTTTTCCAAAGCATGTCCTCTTGAAGGCCTGTTAAGGTTAAGACTATCTGAACTCCGCGTGGTAAATGGCTCCCAAAAAGAGAGTTGCGGGAAGTGTAAGTGCCAAAGCTACCATTGGTACCGGTAATATGGGAGAGGCGAGTGGAGCGACCAATGCAACAAATGCCCCTACGATCACGAATCAAACCCAGGTTCTTTTGATATTCTAGGCTTTATAATTAATCTTGGTTAAGCATATTCTGTATTATTTCAAGAAGAAGGAATAAAAAGGGTAGCTACATGCATGGAACAAGAATGAGCCTTAGGACTTCTTTTACTCCAAGTGATAGGTTGCATGCATGAAATGGTAGAGTACGGAGTTCGCATAAGTTTTTGTGCATGGAATGATAACTTTTGCACACATGGAATGATAAGGTTTTCTCATTATTTCACATAAAATAATAGTTTTTAAACCAATTCAGTGCATGAATAGTCATCTAGAATTCATGCTTTGCAAACATGATTAAAATAAACACATGAAATGTTAGTTTCCGTTCATAGGATGCAATTGCACCGATGGATAGAAACCTAGACTTTCATATACGCAAGTCACATGAGATCCGGTGCATTAGGAATAAGTATTCGTTGCCAGGTATGAAGAGAGTTAAAGGTCGTTTAGGATGTACAAATATACTAAATGCACCATCTGCATGATGGGTAAGTATGATTGGAAAACTTTGCATAGTACCACACTAAGAGAGATAGAAGGGACGCATGCATCTAGATTGTATCCTGAAGACCTAGATGAAGAATCTTGCATTGCCAAGTGTGTTAACGCTCTTCCCGATGGGTTGCTAAGACGTGTCCCACAAACGGATGAGCGGACACGTTACAGTTGGTATTAGAGCAAACCAAGGGGATCTAAGATTACAAGGGAACTTAATGGAGGAAAATAAAGGGAATAAGGGAATAGCCAGGGGAAGGTGAGTGGAATAGAGTAGTGTTTTCTGTTGAAAACATTTCTTTACTCACTTATGGATGCTGGGTTGCAGAGTCACGAAGCATGAAGCAAGTTCTTGGTGTTCCAAGTCATGCTCATGATTGCAAAGCGTGTGCTTCGGATTATCGTCAGAGGCTTGGCATGATGAACATTCTGGACCATATCTATAATCCTTTGCCCTTGTAATGCGGAACGGAGATGGACGGGAGACTCAAGAATATATTACATAGCAGCCCATGGACTCGCATATCTTCAGACCAACTTGAAGAGAATCAAGTGGATGGAGGATTTGAAGATCTTGAAGCTGTTCATCTTTGTTGAAGCTCATGCAAACACAACTTTGCATATTAGTGGTCGACAAGTCAAGCAGAATAAGTACGTCTATGAAGAAGTGACCTGGGTGATCTCTGCCGATAGGATCAAAGTGTTAGGGCGCTATGAGAAGAATGGGTATCAAAGGAAGGGATACCTCAAGCTTCCTATGACTTACCGTTTCATGAAAATCCATGACCCCACTCCATATTATTATTCCGTCCGTGTAGCGGATTGTAACACAATCCTATTTTCCCCAAACTGATGTATCAATCAGCTTGTCCTACTTATCCAAAAATAAGTGTACTTAAGGGTTTATGCCCTCATGAATAAATAAGATTTTTACTATTTTCTATCTTGATCAGAAATGTTAGCTAAGGTTTTAAGTGATTAAATCACTTGACTAAAAGCTGTGCTAGTCGTATTAATGTACTATGGGAAAAGTTTGATAAGATGTTAACATAAAGAATCTTATTGTCCAGACGCAACCCCAAGCGCAGGTTCCAAGTCCGACTCCTGTACTAAGTACAGCTGTGGTTCAAGAGAAGAAGTTCCTTCTCAAACAAATTAAGCCACCCGAGTTTGATGGCAAGGGAAGGACTGTTCAAGCTGACGCCGAGATCTGGATTGAGTCCATGGAGGACTATTTTGAGCATGGTTAAAGGAATACACAGATGTATTTCCTGAAGATCTAACAGAACTTCCTCCTCAAAGGGAAGTCGACCACGAAATCAAACTGGTGTCAGGAGAGCTGCACCAGTCAGTAAAGAGGCTGTATAAGATATCCATTCCAGAAGCTATCAAACTGAAAGAGCAACTCAAGCAACTGTTAGACCAAGGCTACATCTGTCCTAGAAGTTCACCATGGGAAGCTCTAGTGCTGTTCCAAAAGAAGAAACATGGAACGCTTCGTCTATGCATTGACTACTGAGGGTTGAATCAATCAACCATAAAAAATAAATACCCCATTCCAAGAATAGATGAATTACTTGATCGCCTTCAAGGAGTGAAGATATTCTCTAAGATAGATCTCAGATCTGGATATTATTAGATAAGGATCAGGGAATAAGATATCCCAAAGACTGCATTCAGCACAAGATATGGACACTTTGAATTCCTAGTGATGTCATTTGGGCTAACAAATACTCCTGCTACCTTCAATAGGTTAATGCAGGATATCTTTAGGCCCTATCTTGATGAATTTGTACTCATCTTCTTTGATGATACCCTAGTCTACTCAAAACAGGAAAAAGATCATGACCCGAGCTTCGCATTGTTCTTGAAACAATGAGAGCACACAAGCTTTATGCCAAGAAGAAGAAGTGCGCATTTTCAAGCGACAAATTGAATATCTGGGATTCATTGTATCAGTGGAAGGAATTTCAGTAGATCCAGCTAAGGCCAGAGACATTCTAGAATGGCCAACACCAACTTTTGTCAAAGAAATACGCAGTTTTCTTGGGTTGATAGGATGGTATAGGATTTTCATCAAAGATTATGCTTTGATTGCAGCACCTCTGATGACTGATCTACTAAAGAAGCAAGCAGCAATTGTATGGTCACCTTCCAAACAGACCAGCTTTGACAAACTAAAGCAAAGCTTAGTATCAACACCCATCCTGAAACTTCCTGATCTTAGTAAGGAGTTTGAAGTGGTAGCTGATGCTAGCGCACTTGCTTTAGGATGTGTACTTATGCAAGAAGGTCATCCCATAGCATATTCTTCAAGAAAAATGAAGAGCCATGAAAGGAATTATGCTACCCATGATCTGGAGCTGTTGGTTGTCATCCATGCTCTCAAAATTTGGAGACATTACTTGCTAGGTAACAAATTTTCCTTAGTGACGGACCACAAGAGTCTTAAATGGATCTTCACCTAGAATGAGCTCAATATGAGGCAACGTCAATGGATCGAAGTGCTGGAGGAATATGATTTTGAAATCAAATATAGACCTGGAAAAGAGAATGTGGTTGCCGATGCACTCAATCGCAAGGCATTTCTAAATTCTCTTATTTTTCAAGATCCATCAACAGCAAGATCTCTAGCGACAAAGGTATCAATGCCAAAAAACCCGATTCTTGAGCTAGCAAAAGATGAGGCATATCATGACCCAGTCTATCAGAAAATGCTAAGGGAGATCCCCATCAAGGATCAAGACCCGAAGCTAAAGATGAAGTATCAAGAATTCTCTGTCAGTAGTGGACTTGTCTAATTTAGGACAAGATTATGTATCCCTGCAAGCCAAACTCTCAAGCAGAAGATACTGTGGGAAGCCCATGACTCCCCTTTCTCAGGAAATCCTGGTTATACCAAGACCCTTAATGCAGTCAGAAAGAGCTATTATTGGAAAAGGCTCAAGGGTGGCATTCTCAAATATGTCACAGAATGTTTGTCTTGCCAACGCATTAAGGAAGAACATGTCAAAATGCCTGGGAAATTGCAACCACTTGACATTCCCCAAATGAAATGGAAATTCATTAGTATGGACTTCATTGTTGGCCTACCCCAAGTTCAGGGAGGATACAACTCTATTATGGTTGTAGTAGATATGCTCACCAAGGTTGCACATCTCATCCCTGTCAAGATGAACTATAAAGCTTCAGACATCGCAAGATTATTCATCAAGGAAATATTCAAACTGCATGGGTTACCCAGAAGAATCATTAGTGATCGTGACTCTCTATTCACATCACACTTCTGGAGGGCTATCTTTGAGGCTACTGGAACTCAACTTTGTTTCAGTACAGCTTACCATCCCCAAACTGATGGTCAAACAGAACGATTCAATCAAGTCATTGAAGATATGCTTAGGGCATACTGTTGTCGCGAACCTAAAAAGTGGATTCAATACTTACCACTGGTTGAGTTTTCCTACAATGCTTCTTAGCAACAGAGTATTCAGATGACCCCTTTTCAAGCATTGTATGGGCATGATTGTCATACCCCTTTGCACTTCTCAGACCCAACTTTGAGGGTAGAAGCTTCAAGGCAGATGTTGGAAGACATGAATGATCAAATCAAACCAATAAGACAAGACATTCAAGCTGCCAAGGATAGACAGAAGGCTTACGTTGACTTGAAACGGCAAGACAGATCCTTCGTTGAAGGTGATATGGTCTTCATTCGCGTATGCCCTAAAAAGAGTTCACTTTCCTTGGGAGAGTACAAGAAGCTAAGTCTGAGGTATTGTGGAACTTATAAGATCACTATGTGCCTAGGGCCTAATGCTTACGGACTACAGCTACCCGCAACCCTAAAGATTCATAATGTATTCCACGTTAGCCTATTGAAAAAGTATCTACCTAATCCGAATCATGTACTTGATGACCATCAAATTGTAATGCCTAGCCAAGGAGTCCTTGAACTATGGCCTGATAGAGCCCTAGATGTTAGGGAGAGGCATTTCAGGTCAAGGACCTTGAGAGAATACCTCATCCACTGGAAAGATTATCCCGAAGAGGATGCCACCTGGATGGATGAAGATACTCTCAACCAACAATACCCCCAGGTCCTCTTGAGATGAGGACATCTTGATTCTTCTAAGGGGGAGGGGATGTAATATTCCAGTGCTTCCCCCCTGTGCCTCCCCCCCATAAGAAGTCCCCTCCCTTAATAAAAAAAATTATTAAGTTTAGTGCAAAATTTTTTTAACTCCCTCTCTCTCTCCCCGCCGACAGGATGTCGGGGAGAGAGAGAGAGGGAGTGAAGTGAAAGTAACAGGGGGGCATGCAGCCCCCAGGTGGGAGGGGTGGCAGCCATACCACCCTCCTCCCCCTCTTATAATGGGGACCTTCCCCCCTCCCTCATCTACAGAGTGCCCCCCCTCTAGACGTACGCAGGTAGGTCCTCCCCCCCCTCATGCTCGTCACCTCCCCCCCCCGCCCCCCCATGCGACAATAGCTCCCCCCCTGGGCTTCCATCAGTAGACTCCCCCCCCCCCCCCCCCCCCCCCGGTGATCAGTGAGAGAAGAGAGGAGGAGAAGAAGAAGGGAAGAAGAAGAAGAAGAAGAGAAAGAAGGAGAGAAGAGAGAAGGAGAAGAAGAAGAAGAAGAGGAAGAAGGAGAGAAGAGAGAAGGAGAAGAAGAAGAGAAGAAGAAGAAGAAGAAGAAGAAGATAAGAATAAGAAGAAGAGGAAGAAGAGAGGGAGAGAAGAAGAGAAGGAGAGGGAGAGAGGGAAGGAGAAGAAGAGAAAAAGAAGAAGAAGAGGAAGAAGAGAGAGAGAGAAGAAGAGAAGGAGAGGGAGAGAGAGAAGGAAAAGAAGAATTGAAGGAGAAGGAGAAGACGGAGAGAGAGAGAGTAGGAGAAGGAGGAGAAGAAGAGAAGAAGAAGAAGAAGAGGGAGAGAGAGAGTAGGAGAAGGAGGAGAAGAAAAGAAGAAGAAGAGGGAGATAAAGGGAAGGAGAAGAAGAGAAAAATAAGAAGAAGAGGAAGAAGAGAGAGAGAGAAGAAGAGAAGGAGAGGGAGAGAGAGAAGGAAAAGAAGAAGGAGAAGAGGGAGAGAGAGAGTAGGAGAAGGAGGAGAAGAAGAGAAGAAGAAAAAGAAGAGGGAGGGAAAGGGAAGGAGAAGAAGAGAAAAAGAAGAAGAAGAGGAAGAAGAGAGAGAGAGAAGAAGAGAAGGAGAGAGAGAGAGAGAAGAAGAAGAAGGAGAAGAGGGAGAGAGAAGGTAGGAGAAGGAGGAGAAGAAGAGAAGAAGAAGAAGAAGAGGGAGAGAGAGAGTAGGAGGAGAGAAGAAAAGAAGAAGAAGAGGGAGAGAGAGAGAGAAGGAGAAGAGGAGAAAAAGAAGGAGAGAGAGAGAGAGAGAGAGAGAGAGAGAGAGAGAGAGAGAGAGAGAGAGAGAGTTGGTGAGTGGAGAAGGTGTCGAGGGTTGTGTTTGAGGAGCCGTGTTCGAGGAGCCACTCTTCAAGCCACCCCCTCATTGGCCAAGGTCACCTACTCATGACCTTCCTTTTCCCAAGCCTGTCGTCTTGAAAACCCATTAAGGTTAGGACTATCCAAACTCGGCGTGGTAAATGGCTCCCAAAAAAAGAGTTGTGGGAAGTGTAAGTGCCAAATTTACCATTGGTACCGGTAATGTGGGAGAGGCGAGTGGAGCGACCAACGCAACAAATGCCCGTACGATCACGAATCAAACTTAGGTTCTTTTGATATTCTAGGCTTTATAATTAATCTTAGTTAAGCATATTCTGTATTATTTCAAGAAGAAGGAATAAAAGGGGTAGCTACATGCATGGAACAAGAACGAGCCTTAGGATTTCTTTTACTCCAAGTGATAGGTTGCATGCATGAAATGGTAGAGTACGGAGTTCGCATAAGTTTTTGTGCATGGAATGATAGCTTTTACACACATGGAATGATAAGGTTTTATCATTATTTCACATAAAATAATAGTTTTTAAACCAGTTCAGTGCATGAATAGTCATCTAGAATTCATGCTTCGCAAACATGATTAAAATAAACACATGAAATGTTAGTTTACGTTCATAGGATGCAATTGCACCAATGGATAGAAACCTAGACTTTCATATACGCAAGTCACATGAGATCTAGTGCATTAGAAATAAGTATATGTTGCCAGGTATGAAGAGAGTTAAAGGTCGTTTAGGATGTACAAATATACTAAACACACCATGTGCATGATGAGTAAGGATGATTGGAAAACTCTGCATAGCACCACACTAAGAGATATGGAAGGGACGCATGCATCTAGACTGTATCCTGAAGGCCTAGATGAAGTGTGTTAACTGAACTTGGTTAGAACTGGAAGAATAAAAGACCCTTGGTTGGGTTGCAAATAAGGCATGTCCGTTGCCTTGGTTGACCAGTTAATGCTTTGGGTTAGGGTTAAGATACCATAAGGTAAAACCCAAGGGAAAGAGCAAGTCAAAATAAGCTAACTTACCAAGAAATTTTGCTTGCATGATCTTGTTTGAGATTATTGGGATCACGCCAAGTCATGAACGAGACGCTGGGAGCATCCGGGAAAAAGATCCAGGATCGAATGCTAGGACCATCTGGGAAAAAGATCCAGGATCGAATGTTGGGAGCATCCGGGAAAAAGGAATCACACCTTAGCAGTTGGTCGTACAGATGGCCTCCGAAATGTTTGTGATTGTAAACTTGGGTACATTATTTGATCTCCTTTGTTCAAGTAACTAATTTCAAGGAAAAACACTTAATGCTTCAGGTTAAAATCCTGGAGGGAGAGGCAAGAATAGTTATCTCTGACTGTCTGCCTGGCCCTATCCAAGGGGGTGTTAGCTGCACCGGGTATATGAACCTAACCCACCGCGAGAGGTCTCTTCATGGGTGCTGGTTGGAGCGGGAAGACGCTTGGGTGCCAAGGGAGGTTCTGGCTGTAAATTCCTTGCCTCCAGATCCTGCACAAGAGGCCGATGTGACTCGAGATGGGATCTCGAGGCCCGTGTACTAGTCTACGGGCGGAACTTGGAGCAGCAATCCTGTAGATTGCCGGGATAGCCTTCGGGCATGATACTTGATGTACTCCGGGATTATGATAAATAAAGAATAGATATTTGAGGAAAAGGAACTTGCTTGACATTGTTTTTGTGTCAGTGCTTAAGTTACGTGAAGGAACCCGTGGTTAATTTGATTAATTAAGGAAGCTGCTTTCGCATGTCAAACGTAATGTGGTATAGGTAATTAGACAACTAAAGAAAATTGAGGAAAGTGCGGTGGACGTGACTTAGGTCCGTCCTATGGAAGGGTGGCCCTAGTTAGTTGGGAACTTTTCTCAAAAGACGAGATAACGAGACTATGAAGACCTAGCATCAATAGGGTTAGAATCCTGATTTATGCTGTTTTAGGGGAAAGGAATGGGACTATGCCTTATGGCAGAGAGGTTGAGCTTCGCATCCCTCTCGTTTCCCATTCTCCATGAACCAAGTGCAGCATGAATCTGCTTCGACTCTATTGTTCCTATGCAAAGTGGTTCATCTGGAGCTCGATGCTAGCTACTCCCTAGAGACCTTGCTGAATGGAAAGGAACCCTGACTTAAGGTCGATCCTAAGTGGGAACGGCCGCGGACACTTCGCTCGAGGTAGACTCGAAAAGACCTAGACCGCAAACCCTGTGACATTCCTTGCGAGTGCCAGCTGGAGCTTTCTAGACCTCTTCCAATGGGCTGCTAAGGCATGTCCCATAAGCGGACGAGCGGACACGTTACATTACGATTTAGCCACATGGCCAAATCTTTACTCTTTATTTGAAAGTGAGACTTGGCAAATTCTCTAACATAATGTTTGTTTTTTGCATGTTACCCTATTCTAGAAGTTTTCTACACCTTATTAGGATATTTACAATAAACTAGATTGACATATTCAACTAAGTAAAGGAGTATGAAGTTCCATATGCAATTCTTGCATGTTTGTTATGTAGTAGTTTTACTAATAGTGTGTAGACATATGACATGTTTTAAAGTGAAGTATGTTTGTAGATAATATTTAGTGTTGTTTAAATACATGGAGTATCTCAAAAGGAGAATATGTACACTTATATAGTTCGATTCATTGATCGTGAGTTTAAATATTCATAGTTTTTTTGCTATATTAAATGAGGTTTCTTCTCTTCAAAAAATAATACTTTTTACATCTTGCTAGATATTTGTATAGGTTATTGTACCTTGGCACAGTTGCATTTTTCTTACAAATGGTGGTCTCCTCAAAATTCCTAGCCTTGTCTATATGCTGTCAACTATTGTTTCTATGTTAACGTTGAAGTCATCCTCAAACGGTTGGAATTGTTTTGTCTTTGTTCATTTTCTTGATGGGATTTCTTTGATGTTGTCAGATTCTTTTCTCAATGTTGATTGTTTGTCCTACGTAATCCTTACCATTTTTCTTACATCTTATGCTATAGATGAAGTACTTGCTTGTGTGTCTCTACTTTGGCACTTTTGGATTGGCTCGTGTGGGTGTTCTGGTTGTAGACAATGCTAGATGATATGGAAGTACTTGACTGGTGGCAAGACTTGCAATGGTTGAGACTACAAGTTTGGTACTAGTAGAAGTTTGGTTTCTTCTTGGTTTACTTCTGTCTGGAATCTTGTTCAAGAAAAGTGATATTGTTAGTTTTATTGTTTTTAAATGTTTGAGAAGAAGTCAGGTTTGAGAACTTGCATGTTACGTAGATTATGTTTGGATCAAAGTTGGAACCATGTTTTTGGGTGTAGAACTCTTTGCTCAATAGGTATGTGACCTTCTCAATTGTTATTGTAGGATTATCATGACCGTGATTGTAGTGGTTCTTTTTCATGTATTCTTCTAATATATCCTTGCCTTATTTTTTCGTGACTTCTGCCAACTGGTTGAGTGAGATGTTAAATCCGTAGTGTAGTAGCTCAATCGGGAATGTTCTGATGCCGTTTGTTCTTGTGTTTAGAAGAGCTTGGGTAGTGCTTGTTCGTAGTGGATTGCCAACTGAGTCTTCATACTCAAGTTTGAGTTTGTCAAGTATGTCTTTGAGGAGTCCTATATGTTAAGTGCATATGAGTTAGCATTGTTATTTCAAGCGAAAAGGAAGGTTGCAAAGTTTGTAGGAGGTTATCTACCAGTTGCAATCTTGTCATGCAAGACAACGTTTGTTTTTGAGAGTTTGAGTGGATATGGCCATCATTTTTTGGAGGTCATTGTACATTCCGAAGCCATTGATATATGTTAATGGCTTTTCCCAGCAAGGTTTGCCATTCTCATCTTGTTTGTCATTACGTACCTACCATTTTGTGTATTTACAAGACAGTTCTTGATCTGGTGTGGATGTTCCTATTCATTTCAGCCTAGCTAGCTTGGCTATGGTTTCTTGGAAAATTAGTTTATTTCTTTGTATTTCTAGTTTAATTGCTTCTTTACATTTTTATCAGAGCAAATTCTTGATCCAATGGGAAGGTCATTTTCATAGTGAATGTGGTTATAAGACTAGGCACAGGGTAACTAGAGGAACAAGAATTAGTCATCACAGGACTTGACACAATTAAAATTGTGACTAGTTAAGGTTCTTTGCAGTAAGTCGAGACTAAATTTGAGGATCTTGAAGGTCTAAAGGAATAATGGTGGATTCAAGGTTATTTTAGTAGATCATGGTCAATTTGGGGCCTTTGTGAAGGTTCTTGGACTTAACTGGAGTCTAAACAAGGTTTGGAAGAGTTAAACTAAAGTTACTTTTTAAAGAAGGCTTCTCTTTTCTCTTTCCAAGCTTCCTTGTGAGAGATTTCATGGAGTTTTCTTCTCTAATATCTTTCCCATGGCCATCACTTCTCATCTACCTATAGAGAATGATTGGTGAGGTCTTAAGCAATTGGTAGACTACCTATACGCCTTATCTTCAACCATTTTTCAACACGTGATGTAAGAGGAGGTGTTTGGGTAGTTTGTGCCGTTTTTATAGCAACCTCTTCTCCTTTGAAATCAACAAATGTGGTCATGATGAAGATATGCCTTCATTTTCTTGATCAAATGCAACCCTGACTTGAAGTACTAGCCATCTCTTACTTGATCTTTCACTGCCCTTGAAATTTGGAGGTCTCATCATAATCCCTAGCTATGGCTGGAAAACATGAAAAATTTAGAGATTCTTTGAAAATTTGAGTCAATCTTGGTGCCTTTTAGCTTCAAGAAGTGAAAGGAAATCATCTACAACTAAATTGGGTATACATTGAAGCTTTAAAGCAAGATTGGAAGGATTTTCTTCATCTCAAATTGGGAAAAAACAGCAAGGCCATAAATCTTCATTAAATTTTTCTTTCTTGAGGTTTCAATCCATGGGGCTTTTGTTGTCTACAACCTAAGGAAGGTTAGATTGAAGCTATTCTATCAAGGATTGACTTACATTGAAGCATTCCATCAAGATTGAAGGCATTTTCATCCTCTTAAACATAGCAATGTCTAAAAATTCTTGAAAATCTTGATTCTATTAAAAATTTGGATTCTTCAAGGCTCAAAGGATCTTCTCTAACAAATCATCATGGACTTCTACTCAAGTATTGGATTCTCTTGATGCATTCGAGCAATCTTTATGATTAGAAGTTGTTGCTACATGGAAGCAATCATCATGGGATAATTTTTTCTTGAAGTTGGCCTTATTTTCTTCAATCGTGATCCATTGATAATGGATTGTGTTTAGTATTGATCGATTGTGGTTTATCTAATACTCATTAACATTAAGAGGTAAATTCAATTGCTTTCAAGTGAATCTCTCTTTCCATCCTATTGTGAACCAGTATTATTGTTGATGAAGAGAGATTGAGTGTAATAGATCCTCCTAAGTCACAATTGAAGAGCATGTAGAATTCAACCTAGGACTAATTGTGATTGTTTTATGAATTCCCTTTTCTGCCCATTCATAAATTGACACCAAATTGATTGCATAGTGCTATTTACTGCCTATTTAACTTTGAATGTGGTTGGATGATTGAAGATTGATGCTATAGAATTGAAATAATGATGAAAATGGTAAGTGGAATATTTGTAAAAGTAGTGAGTTACTACAAAAGGATAATGCCCTATCCCTAGCCCTTTCAATTGAGTCATTTCCTAATATCCACTTGTATTTCATTGAAGAACCCAAAGGCTTTTTCAGTCAATGCATAGCATGCTTGTTGTGAGGTGTCCACTAGTATCAATCCACGACACACCTTTTAGTAGTCCATCAGTAGGTTTTCCGAAAATGATGCTGCTCGGTGCTTGCTTGGAACATCACGGGGTTTGTCACTTAGGCCCTACTGAGTCTACTTCCCAACGGGAGAGTTCCGGCCGAAACTACTAGGATCGACCTGAAGTTTTGGGTTCCTAAAATCGGATGGGTCTCCTAGCTACCAGCTAGCGTCAGTAATTTCGAGTCCCACTTTTAGAGGATTACTCGATCTGAAGCGGACTTCCCATTGCACTTGGCTCAAAGAGAATGGGAGACGGAGGGGAGTGTAGTATGCCAACCCTCTTGCACATAAGGCAAAATCCCATTCCAGCCCCCTAAAATAATGCAAGTCCATTCTACCTAACAACTAGTTGGTCAATTTACCGTCTTCCTATTTCTATTGTAGATTTAGAAAAGCTCCCAGCTAACCAAGACCACCCTACCATTGGATGGACCCGTCGGTGGTTACGCCCACCCGCTTTCCTCTGATGATGGGTCATCTTTAGTTTTTTAATTACCTACAACACATTTATTGGAACATATACAACCAGCTTCCTTAATTAGTCCATTAAGTCACAGGTTCCTTCACATAATTTATCTCACTAACACACATACAATTCGAATAGTAAAGCAAACTTCTTTATTATATTGGAATCTTATTACAATTTCCATCTTTCTATCCTAGTGGAAGATACACAGAATTCTATAAGGATATTCTGTCCACCAAGATTCCACCCTCATAACTAGTATTTAGGGTTCGAGGATCCCATCCTAGCTCATGAAGGGGCTCGTCAGATTCTTGGAACAATGTAGGATTTAGAGCCAGAGCCTCTCTGGCACCTACAATTCCTACTGTCCAAGACTATCCCTACTGACAAACCTTTCGCCTACAGAGCTGGTCCAAGCCTCTCGTAGCGATAATCATGACCCCATTGGAGTAGGGTCTCGCCACTAGCTTGGGGGTAGCCTAGCGCGATCCTTCCTTTTATTCTGTTTGGCAATAATTTCAATCAGAGATCTAGACTCTAGCAAACATAAACAGTCCTTTCAAATGTATATCAAATAATGCAATAACAATCACCCCAACATGTAATTCATAGCTTCACATAGCCAAGGTAGACCTTATCCTAAGGTAACCTTACATTCTAATGAGGATTCTCCTCCCCATAAAGAAGTATTGAATACATATCTTATAACATGTTAAGCAAGGCATGAATTTCGCGTTTGGGTTCACTTATCCAACATAAGAAAAATTCCTTAAAGAAATATATTGTGTCAATAACTCAATGAGATGACCTATAGGACTCTTAAATAGACAATCAGTTTCTATAACCATCTCTAGTCAACTCTTAACCTTGTCGCATTTGACCATAACTATATCGAATGCACATAAAGACATATGTACAATAACCCTTGGCAATTAATTCTAACTTGTTTCTATGACTTAGAATCTCAATTAATCTAGCTGTAAATCATAGTGATTAATTATTTATGCTTGTACTAATTTGTTTTCTAGATGAGTTATCAATTTGTGTAAGTGAATAATATGGAAGCTAATATCTTATGTAATCATCTTATATAGCAAAATAATAATCTAGTAATGAATAACCTGGCTTGGCAGCATGACGCCATTAGGAGCTTTGTCTTTACTCGCACTGGCATTAACCACACCCGATGTTCTGTTGGTAGTGGCAACTCCCACAACCTGAGGCACTCCGATATCATTGGCAATACCCGTTGCTTGATCGGTTGTGTTGGTCCCCATGGTTTTTCCACTTCGTCGCTTTGGAGCCATCGTCCACGAGTGGTTCGAGATATAGGAAAGGTGGCATAGATTTGAGATGAGAGAGCGTAAGAGAATATGGCTTAGTTAAATATTGAGACAAGGAATTTGAGCTAATTCTCTTCCTCTCTCTCTCTCTCTCTCTCTCTCTCTCTCTCTCTTTAGCTTCTTCTCGCAGCCTCTTGAAGGAGTATCCTTCTTCCTCTCTCTCTCTAGCTTCTTCTCGTAGCCTCTTGAAGGAGTATTCTTCTTCCTCTCTTTCTCTATCTCTCTCTCGCAA
This sequence comes from Lygodium microphyllum, assembly GCF_053477565.2. Lineage (NCBI taxonomy): Eukaryota > Viridiplantae > Streptophyta > Polypodiopsida > Schizaeales > Lygodiaceae > Lygodium > Lygodium microphyllum. The sequence goes on along the minus strand of NC_141153.1, from coordinate 53,207,029 downwards.
TCTCTCGAGGTCTCCTTATGTCTCCCTAAGTGCCCCCCCATACCTCTTATTCATAGTGAATTGGAGAAGAAGGGTTATGACTGGGAAGAGGAACTCTTTGTGGAGGGGGATCTTGGAAAGATCAGTGATCTGATGCTCAAATCATAAATCTAATGGTTCCATTGGCTCTGAAAGGAGGGTAAAACGCCAAGACACTTGGTTAGAAAAATCTTAGTTCACTCCTTCTTTTCTCTATTCGAAGTGGTGTCTACTGCCTGTAGACTGTGATCACGACGCGCATGATTTTGCCAGTCAAATTTCTTTACTTTTCTTTTTATAAAATCTTCAAACTAACTAAAACATCACTTGTCTTTTCTTTTAAATGTCATCTAGTTTTAAAAATCTCCATATCTCTTTCTTTAAAAAAAAAAGATAATATCTAAAATATCTAAAATAGTCTAGTCTTATCCAAAAATCTAATATTTTTAGACTATCCCTACTATACACATTAACATTAGTGATTAATATAGCTCATCTCTCTTATTCACGTTAATTTCCATGAAGGGTGGCTACGGTCCTTGTTAATTCATAAGAAATACCGAGTTACGACTCTTAGTTTTATTTATTTATTTATTTTTAATGTTAGTTAGTTATTAATGTTAGTTAATTTTTTCACTTTAGTTAGTAACCTTACTAACTTACTAATTGACTAACTAACTTTTGAACTAACCAACTAACTTTTATTGCCGGGGAATATTATATCCTTCTCCCCTTAGAGAAATTGAGATGTCCTCATCTTGAGAGAAACCGTGAGTACTATTGATAAAGAGCATCCTCATCTATCCATGAAGCATCTTCTTCAGGATAATCCTTCCACTGGACAAGGTATTCTCTAAGGGTTCTACTCTTCAATTTTCTCTCCCTTACATCAATTACTCTATCAAGTTGTAGCTCAAGGACTCCTTGGCTAGGTATTACAACTTGTTGATCATCAAGGATATGGTTAGGGTTAGCTACGTATGCTTTCAATAAGCTAACATGAAATACATTGTGGATTTTTATATTCTCAGGGAATTGTATCTTGTAAGCACTTGTTCCTAAGCACTTGAGAATCTTATAGGGTCCACAATATCTTGGACTTAGCTTCTTAAGTTCTTCTAAAGACAAAGAACTATTTTTTGGATGGACATGGATGAAGACCATGTCTCCCTCTTTGAAGATTCGTTCTTGCCTTCTTAGATCAGCATATGCCTTTTGTTGGTCCTTAGCAGCTTGAATATCCTATCTAATAATCTTGATTTGATCATCCATTTCTTCTAACATTTTTCTTGAGGCTTCTACCCTTAGAGTAGGATCGAAAAAATTAAGTGGCATACAGCAATCTTGACCGTATAGTGCCTGAAATGGAATCATCTGAATACTTCGATGATAGGAGGCATTATAGGCAAATTCCACTAAGGATAGATACTGAATCCACATTTTAGGTTCCTTGCTGTAATATGCACTTAAAATATGCACGCAAAATATCCTCAATTACTTGATTAACTCATTTTGTATGTCCATTAGTTTGTGGATGATAAGTAGTACTGAAATAAAGTTGGGTTCCAATGGCCTCAAATAAACTCTTCCAGAAGTGTGATGTGAAAAGAGAATCACGATCACTGATGATCCTTTTAGGTAACCCATGTAACCTAAAAATCTCTTTTAAAAAAATTCTAGCAATATCTGAAGATTTGTAATTGGTTTTTGTTGGGATAAGATGAGCGACCTTTGTTAGCATGTCTACTATCACCATTATTGAGTTATATCCTCCTTGTACAGAAGGTAACCCAACTACAAAGTCCATGCTAATAGATTTCCATTTCATCTGGGGAATGTCAAGTGGCTGTATATTTCCTGGTAACTTGACATGTTCAGATTTTACCCTTTGGCAATTTAGACATTCAGTGACATACTTAAGTACATCACCCTTGAGTTTTTGCCAGTAATAACTTTTCTTGATAGCATTAAGAGTTTTTGCATACCCTAGGTGTCCTGAAAAAGGAGAATCATGTGGTTCCCAAAGTATCCTTCTCTTGAGAGTCTGACTTGAAGGAATGCATAGTCTCATTTTGAAATAAACAAGTCCTTTGTCTTCATCTATAGAGAATTCCTGATACTTAGTCTTGAGTTTAGGATCTTGTTCCTTATTTTGAACTTCCCAAACAATTGTTGATAGTCTGGGTCCTTATTTGCTTCATCTTTGGTCAAGTCGATGATAGGATTAGTTGGCATTGATATCATTGTAGCCATATTTTCTGACCTAGATGGTTCTTCAGTGATAAGATGTAATGTGTCCACCTGTTCATTCGTAGGACACATCTTAGTAGCCCATTAGGAAGAGAGTCTACAAAGCGCCGCCCAGCACTCCCATGGAATGTCACGGGGTTTGCGATCTAGGTCTTCCCGAGTCTGCCACGAAGCAGAAGCATTCCGGCCGTTCCCACTTAGGACAGACCTGAATTAGGGTTTTCCTAGTGGTCAAATTCCTAGAATGGTAGCTAGCATCGAGCCCCAGGCAAAAAACTTTACACAGAAACATCAGGGTTGAAGCGGATTCATGCTGCACTTGGTTCAAGGAGAATGGGAAATGAGAGGGATGCAAAGCTCGATCTCTCTGCCCATAAGGCATAGTCCCATTCGGTTCCCCTAAAACAGCACAAATCGGGACTCTAGCTTCCTAGATTCTAAGTCATCGTTACCTTGTTGTCAACTTCTTTGAGAAAAGTTCCCGGCCAACTGAGACCACCCATCCGTAGGATGGACCCATGGTCACATCCATCACACTTTCCTCAGGGTTGCTTTAGTTGTCTAATTATCTATCACGTTTAGTTTGACATGTAAAAAAAGCTTCCTTAATTAGCCAATTATTCACCGATTCCTTCACGTAATCTTAGCATTGACATAGAAAAACAATGTCAAACAAGTTCCTTTTCAACAATTGATCTTATTTATCAGTCTTTGGAATATATCATAATAATCCAGCCCGTAGGCTATTCCATAATCCGCCCGAAGGCAATCCATAATCCGCCCGAAGGCTAATCCAGCAATCCTCAAGGATTACTAATCCATAATCCACCCGAAGGCAATCCATAATCCGCTCGAAGGCTAATCCAGCAATCCTCAAGGATTACTAATCCAAGTTTCTGCCCGTAGACTAGTATGCGGGCCTCGAGATCCAATCCCGAGTCACGTCGACCTCTTGTGCAGGTCCCGAAGGCAAGGGATTTACGGCCAGAGCCCCCTTGGCACCCAAGTGTACTCCTGCTCCAAGTAGCACCCACGGAGAGACCTCTTGCGGTGGGTTCGGTCCACGTACCCGGTGCAGCTAACAACCCCCTTGGTTAGGGTCAGGCAGACAATCGGGGGTAACTGATGCTGCCTCTCCCTCCAGGCCTTCAACTTGAAGTATTAGTTATTTTTCCAGCATTAGACTCTTTGAGCAAAGAAGAAAACCCTACGTTGAGATTCAACAAGAACTATACTTATAAACCTTTTGTCCAATGCATTGAATTCATGATTTAATATGAAGTGCATCTTTTTCTAAAACAACTTTGATAAAGAAGTTCATGTATGATGAATGTCATAAGACTATTGTTGACTTAATCCATTCAGCGGCACTTAACCGACTTAAAAATGCAAGCATCGTCGCATGCATCAGGTAAGTTCATGGTTTCCTTTTTATACAAAGCAATTCTTTGGACAACATCTAACGAATGTTAACGATTATCTCATGGAATCACAACAAGGAAGTTATTGCCTAAATGCATTACATGCCCTTCTCTTTTGCGAGGCAATCCAGGGTGTATCTAGGCAAATCCACCTTTTACTTAAGCAATATGCTTTCAGGATTGCGACTTGGACGTGCAAGCAATGTGCATCATGCAACTAAATCTTCTAAGATGAATAAATAACTGCATTCATAACTTCCCCATGAAAATTAAACATGCCTAATGCATTCCTTTTACGCGAAATTAAACTTTTAAGAACATGGGTATTGGGGTTCGAGGTATTGTCCACACGTGTGCTTGGGGTAGAAACTCCCGCGTGAGCGCCTCTCGCCATTTTCTTGGGAGCTATTGACGAGTCGAATTCTGGTTCAGCAACTCCTCCTTGGCTCTTTATGCGTTACGAATCCCTTTCTGTCCGATGTCTTCTCCTTTGCGCAGGACACGGCCTTATAATCATGATTCTTAAAGAAAACCGAGATGATGTAGATGAACAAGGCTTATGGAAGCTCAAAATTAGAAGCTTCTAAGGAAGCTTCTCAAGCTTCTGCTTGTGACAGAAACGTGGGGAAGAAAGACGTGATGATGGAGAGGCGACGAAGAAGATGAGGGTGATGATAATGATGATGGCAATGGCGATGATGCAGGCGGTAGCCTAGCGGACTGCACGGCGTGGTGGTGACAGCACGGCTACTCCCTTCTCTCTCCTTCTGCCTCCCTCTCAAGCTCTAGGGGGAAGGTCTTATAGGTAGGGGGGGGGAGATAGCCTCCCACGTGGTTGGCTTTCATGCCTCCCCTCCCTCATGCTTCTCCACACCACACTCCTCTCTCCTCCACTTAGCTCTACTCCCTCTCACACTCCTCTCCCCTGCCATGCATCGCCTGAAGGGGAGGGGTTATTAATAAAAAAAAATTGCAAAATTTTGAACCATTATCCTTTTTCCTTTCCTGTAAAGAGTGTTCTCGTGCGGCCTTGCGGGTTTTAGCCTCGGCCTTATTTGCACAACGCGGTTGGGGTTTATTATCGCGCATGCGGGGTAAGGACTTACCCACTAATATTATTCCGTTGCGGGAGATGACTTAACACTGCTTTTACGCGGGGCATGTAGTGGTCAAAATTCTTTAATATTTTGTGTGAAAATATTACATAAGAGCATTAAGGAATGCTTTACGACTAAGGGCATCTGCTATTACATTTTCTTTACCAGTTCTCAACTTAATCTCAAAGTCATACTCCTGTAGAACCTCAATCCAACGTCGTTGCCTCATATTAAGATCAGGCTGAGTAAAAATCCACTTAAGACTTTTATGATCTGTGACTAAGAAAAACTTATTTCCAAGCAAGTAATGTCTCCATAATTTGAGAGCGTGAGTCACAGCTAATAACTCAGGTTGTGAGTAGCATATTTTTGCTCATGGGTTTTCAATTTTCTTGAAGAGTAAGCTACAGGATGTCCTTCTTGCATTAGTACACATCCCAATGCAAGAGAGCTGGCATCTGTGACAACTTCAAATTCCTTTCTTAAGTTAGGTAGCCTTAAGATAGGAGCAGTTACCAAACTATGCTTTAGTTGCTCAAAGCTAGACTATTCGATTGGCGTCCAATTAATGGCAACTTGCTTCTTAAGTAAGTTTGTAAGAGGTGCTGCAATTTGAGCATAGTTTTTTATGAATACCCTATACCATCCTGTTAGACCTAGAAAAACTTCTCACTTCCTTGATAGTGGTTGGGGGTGGCCAATCTTGAACATCCTTGACCTTGGCAGGATTTGCTGATATACCCTCAGCAGACACTATGAATCCCAAGTATTCAATCTTCCTTTTGAAAAACGCACACTTCTTCTTCTTGGCATACAACTTGTGTGTTCTCATTGTCTCTAGGACAATGCGAAGATGTGGTTGATGATCTTCTTCCTCCTTAGAATAAGTTAGGACGTCATCAAAGAATACAAGAACAAAATCATCAAGATGAGGTCTAAAAATGTCTTACATTAACCTGTTGAAGGTAGCTGGAGCATTTGTCAACCCAAATGACATCACGATGAATTCGAAATGACCGTATCTTGTGTTGAAGGCGGTCTTTGGAATATCTTCATTCTTGATTCTAATCTGATAATATCCCGACTGAAGATCAATCTTAGAAAATATATTTTCTCCTTGTAGTTGATCAAGAAGCTCATCTATCCTCGGGATTGGGTACTTATTCTTTATTGTCACCTGGTTTAGCTCTCGATAGTCGATACAAAGACGGAGAGTTCCATCTTTCTTCTTTTGGAATAATAGTGGGGCTCCCCATGGTGAACTACTTGGCTGGATATACCCTTGTTCTAGCAGTTTCTTGAGTTTCTCTTTTAGTTCAATGGCTTCAGGAATAGACATTTTGTAAGGTGACTTTGCCATTGGAGCGGCTCCTAGAACAAGTTTGATCTCATAATTAACTTCTCTTTCCAGAGGTAACTCAATTAGCTCTTCAGGAAATATGTCGGCGTATTCCTTCAACCAGGATGGTTCTTCTTCTACATGACCATCTTGATTTATCTTGTTAAGCTTGATCAAGTAAATAGGTAATCCTTTCTTCAAGCCTTTCACAATTTGAGAAGCTTTTTCTCATTGAACTTTAGGTTTCCCTGTTTCACCTTGTGTAGTTGCTATTTCACCATTCAAATCTTGAAATGTGACTTGACCTTTTCCACAATGGATATGAGCATCATTGCAAATCAGCCAATCCATTCCTAAAAAACATTCATAGGCTCCTAAGCTCATTACTCTGAACCTCATACTTGAAAGGTTTTCTCCTAGGTTAAACTCTACCTTGGTAGTTTGCTGTGTAGAAAGTACTTCCTTTCTATTTGCTAATTCCATAAGCAGCTTTGATGCATTTACTGTATCTATTCCTATCTTCTTAGCACACTTGGGTAAAATAAATGAGTGTGTACTTACATAGTCAATCAAAACTTTAAATGATTTACCTCGGTGACTAGGCGGTGTCTATATTACCGAATATTGACAATTTGGTCCTGTGGAATGCAGCATGGACAGTTGCTCTTTCAATATCTTCTTCCATAGTAGGATCTTCCTCCTTATTAGTTTCTTTTAGGGTAATATTTGACGTTCTTCCTCTTGCCATAGCTACTTGACCACGGCCTTGGGCAGCTCTGCCTTGACCTCGAAATTGGCCTTGGTGATGATTCCTACCAAGCTTTGGACAATCTCTCCTAAAATGTCATGTCTCATTACAGTGGAAGCACCTAAGACCATCCATGTTTCCCTAGGTAGGAACAAAATTTCCAACTGCGTTGGATTTTGCCTTCTTCTTCTATCCTTGGTAAAATTATCCTTGGGTTCTTTTTTCTTGACCTTTGAATTCTCCTTTGTTCTAGTTATTGTAGCTCCAGAACTTATTGTTGTTAGGCTTTGATTGTACTTTTCGCACAATAGGAGTAGCTCGAATCAAAGCATCCTGGAGGTCTATGGGGCGCATTGATTCCAAACACGTGTTCAGAGGATAATTTAGCCCATTGCAGAACTTGGACACTTATTGAAAAGTATCCATGGGGGGTGCATATTTAAGAAGAGAAACAAACTTGGAGTAGTATGCTTCCAAGGTCAGTCCCATTTGCTTCAAGATAAAGAACTCCTTCATCTTTTGGGTGCGATAAGCTGGAGGTAAATACCTTCCTCGTACAGCTTCTTTCACCAAATCCCAAGTAATGGTATTTTCAGGGACACCTTGATCTTGGCACAACTGCTTCTATCAAAGTAGAGCTTCACTAATTAATTTTAGCTTAGCTATCATGGCTTGGTTGGCTGGGATAGTTCCAACAGGAATAAAATAATCCTCCATAGATTCGATCCAAATCTCTGCATCGGCTTTCCCATTTTCTCCTTTCTCGTCAAACTCTGGAGGTTTGACTTGCTTCAAAAGATTCCTTTTCTCTTGAGCTTCGTTGGGAATTATTATGGGTGCGAGATTCTGGGAAATTTTTAGCAATTCGTAAGTTAAATTTTACAAAGTCTATGTAGCGTCAATAATAGAGTTCAATACTCAAATTATCTCTCGTTTAGTTTATTGAAACAACTCCCAAATAAAACTCTCTTCCCATGCTAAAGTTAAATTGTAATTTTAAAGGTTTTAAGAAAAAATAAAATAAGGTTGCATTATTTCTTTGATTGATAAAGTATCAATCAATCTTTTATTACAACAGATGTACAAGGTAATCAGATGGAAAGAAATACATTATTCAAATGGCTCACATGCTCATCTTATTTTCTTTCAGGAAAGGATTCCCTACTACAATCTAAGTATGACACTCTGATACATCCCTTATGAAGTAACTTGGATTTGGAGAGTAGATGTCTAGGAATCTATATTTTTTAGGGAGTTCGGGAAATCCGTCTTTTTTGTAGTTGTGGCTGCTAGAGCGACCTATGACTTTTATTGTGTCAGCCGGAAGGATCTTCTTAACTTCCCCATAGATATACTGGTTTAGTTTGATCTTATTGCCTCTAGTATACAAGGTTGAGTTTACACTGGCCTCATGAAATAGATAGATCTTGACAACTTTAAGATCTTCCATCCATTTTACCCTTTTTAGATTATTTTGAAGATAAGCTAGACGTCTTGCATCGATATAGCAATATCCTCCGCTAATCATCCACCAGCTTTCACGATATAGAGGCGAGGGGTTGTACAACTGATCTAGTACCCGCATCATTTGAATTCTCCAGGAAAAATTGGATGAATGCATAGGTGACATAAACATTACTCGAAAGATCAAGAATCACTTCCAAGATTCGTTATTCTACCATAATTCAAAACATACATTAATAAAGAGAAGAAAACATGTCCTAGGCTATGCTTAGAAAAAATATTTTTCTTAAGCTTACATCGTAATCTATACTAACTTGCCCTTTGATATCAACTATGAGGTGTCTGCTAGTCTCAATCCATGGCACACCTTTTAGTAGTCCATTAGTAGGTTTTTCGAAAATGATGCTGCCCCGTGCTCCCTTGGAACATCACGAGGTTTGTCACTTAGGCCCTACTGAGTCTACTTCACAACAGGAGAGTTTCGGCCGAACCCACTAGGATCGACCTAAAGTTTTGGGCTCCTAAAATCGGATGGGTCTCCTAGCAGCCAGCTAACGTTAGTAACTTCGAGTCCCACTTTTAGAGGATTACTCAATCTGAAGTGGACTTGCCATTGCACTTGGTTCAAAGAGAATGGGAGATGGAGGGGAGTGTGGTACGTCAACCCTCCTACCCATAAGGAAAAATCCCATTTTGGCCCCCTAAAACAATGCAAGTCGGTTCTACCTAATGACTAGTTGGTCAATTTACCATCTTCCTATTTCTATTGCCGATTTAGAAAAGCTCCCAGCTAACTGGGACCACCCTACCATTGGACGGACCCGTTGGGGGTTACGCCCACCCGCTTTCCTCTGATGATGGGTCATCTTTAGTTTTTTAATTACCTACAACACATTTATTGGAACATATACAACCAGCTTCCTTAATTAGTCCATTAAGTCACAGGTTCCTTCACATAATTTATCTCACCAACACGCATACAATTCGAATAGTAAAGCAAACTTCTTTATTATATTGGAAGCTTAATACAATTTCCATCTTTTCGTCCTAGCGGAAGATATATAGAATTCCATACGAAGGGGCTCATCAGATTCTTGGGGAATAATGCAAGATTTACAGCCAGAGTCCCCTCTAGCACCTACAATTCCTACTGTCCAAGACTATCCCTACTGACAGACCTTTCGCCTACGGAGCCGGTCCAAGCCTCTCGTAGCGATAATCATGACCCCTGTGGAGTAGGGTCTCGCCACTAGCTTGGGGGTAGCCTAGTGCGATCCTTCCTTTTATTCTGTTTGACAATAATTTCATTTAGAGATCTAGACTCTATCAAACACAAACAATCCTTTCAAATGTATATCAAATGATGCAATGACAATCACCCCAACATGTAATTCACATCTTCACATAGCCAAGGTAGACCTTATCCTAAGGTAACCTTACATTCTAACGAGGATTCTTATCCCCATAAATAAGTGTTGAGTGCATTAACCACACTCGATGTTCCGTTGGTAGTGGCAATTCCCACAACCTCAGACACTCTCGTATCATCGGCAATACCCGTTGCTTGACTGGTTGCGTTGGTCCCCATGGTTTTTCCACTTCGTCACTTTGGAGCCATCGTCCACAAGTGGTTCGAGATAGGGAAGGTGGAATATATTTGAGATGAGAGAGCGTAAGAGAATATGGCTTAGTTAAAGATCGAGACCAGGGATTTGAGCTCTCTCTCTCTCTCTCTCTCTCTCTCTCTCTCTCTCTCTCTAGCTTCTTCTCGCAGCCTCCTGAAGGAGTATCCTTTTTCCTCTCTTTCTCTACCTCTCTCTCATAGCCTCTTGAGATCTCCTTATATCTCCCTAAGTTCCCCCCCATCGCTCTTATTTGTAGTGAATTGGAAAAGAAGGGTTGTGGCCGGGAAGAGGAGCTCTTTGTGGAGGGGGATGTTGGAAAGATCAATGATCTGATGCTCAAAATCATAAATCTGATGGTTCCATTGGCTCCGAAAGGAGGGTAAAATGTGAAGACACTTGCTTAGAAAGCTCTCAGTTCATTCCTTCTTTTCTCTGTTCAAAGTGTTGTCTACTGCCTGTAGACTGCCATTGCGGCGCGCGCAATTTTGCCAGCCACTTTTCTTTATTTTTCTTTTTATAAAATCTTCAAACTAACTAAAAAATCACATATCTTTTCTTTTAAATGACATCTAGTTCTAAATCTCCATATCTCTTTGTTTTTTTGAAAAAAAGATAATATCTAAAATATCTAAAATATTCTAGTCTTGTCCAAAAATCTAATATTTTTAGACCATCCCTACTATAAACATTAACATTAGTGATTAATATAGCTCATCTCTCTTGTTCACTTTATAACTTCCATGAAGGGTGGTTACGGTCCTTGTTAATTCATAAGAAATACTGAGTTATGACTCTCAGTTTTATTTATTTATTTATTTTTAATGTTAGTTAGTTATTAATGTTAGTTAAATTTTTCACTTTAGTTAGTAACCTTACTAACTTATTAATTGACTAACTAACTTTTGAACTAACCAACTAACTTTTATTGCCATGTACTTACCATGTTGATTTCCATGAGGAAAAAGTGGATGCCAGGTGAGTTGGGAAGAGAGTGGTGAGGTGATAGTCCCTTCCTGACCCTGAAGGGGTGCACAACCCGACTTGAGGAGGAACTTTGCACATCCCTCAAGTCTTGTATTCCATGCAATTTTCAAGTTTAGGTATAGGTATATATCCACTATCAAAGTTTGATAGTAGCAGAGCAGTGTTCAGCCCTATTCAGAGAGCTACAAGTGGTTGAAGTTCCATTGGTACAATATTGGAAGAGATGCATGGCATCTCTTATTCTTAGGCTACCTACAGGTGATCACAGTTTCACAAGTCTGTACAACAAGAAATTAGCAATTCACAAGTCATTCTTGAGCCCTACTAGTGTCCCTTAACTCCCTTCAGGTTACTACAGGGGTTTACAAGGGTTACTCTCACTCATGGAACCCCCATAGGGTCAAACAAGGCACTTATAGGTTGTGGAAAAGGTGCAAGAAACATCTGTTCAGTATTGAAGAGATCCTAAGCTTTGATTTTAATAAAAAAATTTGTCAATCCGATATGAAAAGCTCAAGTTATTACTAGTTTATTGACAGTAGGTACAGTGAGACAGTACCTAGATAGCATACAAGGTGACATTGTTTATCATTATTTCACCTAAAGTCTTCAACCCAAGTTGAAATATTTTTAAATATTCTATATTCCCATATAATAATCTTTCCATTGAGCTATTAAGCATTGGTTTTGCAGCTATATTTTGAGAGAAATAAGGGATTTATTGATAAACTATCTACTACTACAACATTGTTTTCAAATGTCTAGGAATAAGAAGAAAGACCCTATTACAAAAGCATTGAGTGAGGGTGTCACAAACTTCCAAGAGGATCAAAATGAGTAAAATGAAGCCAATAATTTGGGAAAATAGATGAAGACTTAAGCATTGGAGTTGCTTATAGCACACACCAAGAAATGGAGGACACACGTGACGTACATGCACTGAATGATTATTTGTTACTGTCTAAAGAGTTGGGATATATAAATGAAGGTATTTCCAAGGGTTTGAAGACATTTAATGAAGGCTTAATACATATGAATCAAGGTTTTTGCAATGGATGGCACAAGTAAATAAGGGTATCCCTAATCTACAGCAAAGCAACAAATCTTTATTTCAAGAACTCGTTTCAGCCATTAAAGAAATTGGTAGCAAGCCACAAAGGGAACCTCAAACTATTGAAGATCCACATGCAATTCCCCTTGTTGACAATTTATCCCATCCAAACAAAGAAATTTTCTCAACCAATTATGCATACTTTTGAAAGAGGAGAGTCATTAAGAGTGAGAGGTAACCATCATCCTTCACAAATTCATGGCTTTCATATCACAAAGCCTCAGTTCAATAGCCCAAAAGATAGTCTTAAACATGAAGGGGAACAAGATAGCAATTGATGTGATGATGATTATCATGGATGCAACCCCTTCTACAAGTCCTTTTACCATTAGCTCTCTAATATGCAAAAAGAAAATGCAATTGACAATCAAGTTCATGAAGGTGGAAGAAATGATGGGAGAAGATCAGCCCATGATCTCTCAAATAAAGATCATGTTTCAAACGGTCACCCTCATCTCATTGTTTTGGGCAACCTACTTTTAAGCAACACTCTTGGAACAAAGATTCATGAAAGCAACATTCTTATGGATAGCCATCTTACAATGAAAAGGAGTATACGAGAAATATCAATATCACTAATTTCAAAGGAGATAATGCTTCACCTTCAAAATGGGAGAAATGGATTAACAAGCTTGAATTGTACTTTACCCTTTATCCTCGAAGTGAAGAAGCCAAGACTTATTTTGCGGCTCTTCATCTTGAAGGTTACGCCCATACTTAGTGTTGTAACATGTGCAAGATTGGGCAAGGTTTCCTCACTTGGGAAGAGTTCAAGCAATGCATGTGTTCAAAGAGGGATATCCATTAAAGACTACTCAAACACCTACTTGAATCTTACCATGTACATTGAAGGCATTTCAAATTTTGCTAAGCTAAATAAATATATTTTTGGTCTTGACCTTGCTCTATTATCGGAGGTTGTAGCTCAATAACCAAAAACTTTACATGAGGCCATACAATTGGCTGAAAGATATTCTTCAAAATACAGGAGAGATGCACGAAATTTTCAGCAAAGAAGTTTGGGCAATAACTTTTCCAATCAACCTAAAAAATATAGGCAAGTTCTCAACCAATCAAGAGAGAGTTTTAAGAAACAAAATAGGGGTTATAATAGTCAAATAGTTAAAACAACAAAGTCCCAACTTTCCCTATTGTTTATACCTCTAAACATGGTGGAAATTATGCACATAAACAAGGGAAATTTTTTAGAACAGTGGCTAAGATAAGAGGAAAATTTTCAAGGTTGAAAGTGTTCCAAAACTATCCCAAAACAGTTCTAACAACAACTTCTTCCTCACGATAAGCTTAGGGAAATGCATGCCAAAGGATTATGTTTCAAATGTGAGAAGAAGTAGTCCCAAGATCATAAGTTAAAATGCAAAGCCAAGATTTCTAAAATCAATATAGTAATCACTCAAGATGTGAAAGTTGAAGAAGAACATGAACAAGATGGAAATTTATTGCATGTTGATGTTTATCCAATAGTCGAAGAAATTCATGAAGAAGAGGATGCCACTAATGAAGGATTTTATGATCCCATGGATGGGTTTCCATTTGATCCGTGTGGCACACATGATTTTTATTCTTCCTTGTGTGCTATTTCACATGATGCATGGACGGGATGCAAAGGAAAATTTACACTTAGACTCAAAGATATCATTAATGGCAAGGTTGCACATATTTTAGTAGATATGAACAACACTCATAGCTTCGTCAATACCAAATATTTGAATGGATTGAAGTTTCTACCCATTGACATGGAATCATACTTGTAGATACAAGTTGCCAATGGTGCATATGATTCTAGTAAAGAAGTGTATCCATGTACTTCAATTGAACTATCACTCTCTTGCACAATACAAGTGGATTTGATCACTTTGGATATGGGAACTATTGACATTATTATCGATTGTAATTGGCTCAAAATCATTGGTAGTGTTACTTTAGATTTGGAACAAATGCAAATGAATTTAATTGGCAAGGACAACACATAGAATTTAAAGGCATAGACCACGAACATATAGAGCTCATCTTCATGAAGAAATTGCGAAAGGAAATCAATGCCAAGTAATGCATCTTCACTCATTTTCTTGCAAAAGTAGATGAAGAGCATCCACCAAATCAACCATCTTCTTCTCCAAAGAAAAGGGATGCAATATTGGAAGGGCTATGGAGGAAACAAAGGATTTATTTTAGCCATCATCATCTTTGCCTCCAAAGTGAGAGGTTGACCGTCCTATCAACTTGTTGCCCAACACAAAGCCCATCAATAAACCTCCCTATCACTTTTCCAAGTTTGATAAGAAAGAGGTGGAGCGACAAGTCAAAGAGTTACTACAAATGGGTTTGATTCAACCAAGTCAATCATCATTTGCCTCTCCCGTGCTCTTAGCGAAGAAGAAATACAGATCATTTCGTATGTGCATTGATTATAGGAATTTGAATAAGACAAAGATCAAGAATATGCGTCCTATTCCCCGAATTGATGATCTTTTTGATAAACTTAAAGATGCAAAGGTATATACCAAAATATATCTTCATTCAAATTATCATCAAATTCTATTGAAGGAAGAAGATGAGTTCAAAACATCTTTTAGGACTGAAAGGGGGCTATACCACTTCCTGGTTATACCATTTGGTCTTTTGAATGCAGCCACTACTTTTCAAGCCCTCATGAATAAAATATTTGGCACGACCTAAAATGGGCTTGACAGGTGGTGCATTTTCTAAGAGCCATTAATAAGTGGCATAGGGACCAGTTTATTAGTGTATGCCAAAAGGTAGTGAAATAGATCCAAAAGACTGTCGAGCCGAGATTAAAAAGCAAGAAAGAGTTGAAAGGACTAGATGGTGAGCTGAAATTATTAGGAGATATTCTTTGCAAAGGAGTGGCTCGATATCCCTACAAGGGAGGGATCTTAGTAACCCTAGCCCCATGCATAGTCCATTAGGAGGAGTTTGAAGTTACTACTTTCACAAGGATATTTCATGTACAAATCTTTATGTTTCAATCCCATAAACTATCATTTATTTCTATGCGATAGTAAAGTGGTCTAGACATTAAAATACCCGGTCCAAATCATGTGGCACTGAAATTTCCATCCTTTATCTAGAATAGGATCTTCCAACGTCCCACATTGGGCTCACGGGGATCTCCAACTCCATTCTGGATAGGCAACGGGTGTCCAGAGCTCCACTTGACCCACAAGCGGTCTAGGAGTGAGATGCCATTTCCGTGGTTGGCCTTTTCACCACTCGACCATTGGCTTGTGAATCGAGCAGTGCCCTCTCGGGATAATCCGCGATGTGATCTTGGAGATGATCCATGCGTGCAAAATATCCTTCCTTAATTAATCCAATGAAAATTCAAGCACAATCAAAGCAATCAGCCCTAATATCATCTTCTAGAAAATCATTCCTTTATTCCCATGGCGCGGCCATTCATTTGCCATCAACATAAGCCTTGGAATATTTATCCAAATCACAATGCAACAATTCCTTGATTGAAAGAAAAACATTTAGGGTGTTGTTCAATCAACCAACAAAACTAATTGTATTTTTCCCAAACAATAAAATAATAGACGCGACAATAATTCTATCGCATATTCACTCTCCCCCTTGGGGCCAAAGAGTAGAATTTACTTAGTATTCCCTCATTTAGCCTAAGGCATATGCTAAAGGTTCTAATATTATACATGACGTAATTCCTATCATTCCAATGCAAATTAATCAATCTAGCAAGAGCATTTATGCCTCTTCTCTAAGTGACAATTATCTTTTAGCATTTTCCAACTATGCAACATTTTTTTCTTGGCTTTATCTTCCTTTCTCCTAAGGCAAGGAGTCACATGTCATCGATGTAAAGTTTACATAATCTCTCCCATGTATGTACCATGTATATGCATTTGCGAACTTTAAACAATATTGTCCTCGGTAAAGATTAATTAAAGACTCATCGATACTCAATACTTTAGTGTCCCATATGTTGCTTATGCTATGCATGGATTCATCACATAGCAACTAGGTGCAATTTAACTCCCTTTGATACAAGCACGTCACAAACTTCATCTTTGAATATTTGAGATGAAATTTATCATTTTCAATGACCTATTCTAGCACCACAAGGTACGGAGCCTAATGCATCTCTTGCGAGCATTAAAACAAGCATCTATCAATTTGAAAATACATTACTTACGATCGGTACCGCAATTGGATTGATAGTGATGCCTTCGCCCGAAGCTTTGTTACTCGTTGTAGCATTGTCATCCACACGCGACATTCTTCGCTTGGAGGCCATCGTCCGCAAGTAGACTCAAGAGATTAATAAGGTGGAATAGATTCGAGATGGGAGAGTGAAAGAGAAGATGGTTAAATCGAGGATCGAGATAGAGGGAAATTGTGCAGTCTCTCGGGGTAACTCTTCTCTCTCTCTCTCTCTCTCTCAAGCTCTCTCTCACAATCTCTTGGAGGGGTATACTCTCTCTCTCCCTCTCTCTTGCA